>NC_053041.3:91204293-91509293 GCF_002575655.3 Aegilops tauschii subsp. strangulata | reverse complement strand
AGCTCTCTTAAATTCTAAAAAAACCAAGTCCAACTCTCTATATTTTCACCCTCTAGAACTCCATATGCAACTGGGAAGATCCAATTGCAAGCATCCACAGCACATGCACTAACTAGTTGCCCTCTAAATCTGCCATTTAATGCAGTGGCATCTACTCCAAGATAAGGCCTACATCCATTCAAAAAACCTTGCTAACATGCTTTGAAAGAAACAAATACTCTTCTAAAGCACTCTTTCTGTCTACTCTTCCCATTTAGTTTGTACTGCACAGTGTGTTTAGCAATGCTAACTACACTGCCAGGAGATGCTTTCTCCACTTCTGCCTTGAAGGTATACAATAACTGCAAAGAGTCAACCCACTTACCATAGATATTGTCAAGTGCCATTTGCTTCCCATAGAATACTCTCATATATGGAACTGCCAGGCCATACTTCTTCAAATTTTTCTGCAATTCTGTTGGTCCCACTTCTGAATCCTCTAAAACCCAGGTCTTCACAGAATCAGCAACCCATCTACTGTTAGCTAACTTCAATCTTTTTCTCCTGTTCACACTAGGACATGTATGAGCAGTTTTGTTCACCTTAACCTGCATTCATGAAAGTTCAGACACATGTCAGAACCTATGTGCTGCAACAAACAAACAAAATACAGTATCAATGCTGCTAACTACAAATGCACTGTTAGTTGCTATATTTGATACCTGAAACAGTGTGCTATGTCTCATTAAGGAGGCATGCATCCTCCATTGACACCTCTTATAAGCACAATGTACTGTCAACCTAGTACTGTTACTCTTGTCTATTAAAACTTCACTTTGAGTATTTATTGAGAAGGTTGCAAGAGCATTTCGACAGTCTAAAGCACTGGAAAATATTGTTCCCTGTGCCAAAGAAGGATCATCTCTATTGTATTGCACATCTGGTCTTTCCTCATCAGATGTTTCAGAGTATCCCATGTCCTTGTCCTCCTCCTTCTCATCTTCACCTGCCTCAGCAAACATGCCTTCAGGGGGCGGAACATAATCTTCCCCCTCATCATCTTTCTCCTTGCCCTTCTTCCTTGTTACAAACTGTGGAAACAACTTTTCATCCTCGTCATCACTTGGCCAATCATCTGGTAGTCCCTCTTCAGTATAGGGGTCAACTGAATCTCTACTATGAGAGGGACCTCCATTCCTAGGAACTACTACAGTAGGTGTTCCTGGTGCCTGCATGGAACTGCTGCCTCTACCTGGGCTTCTTCACTTGAGCAGCAACTTGCTTGCCATTCTTCTTGAAGTTCCCCTTCTATCCCTTTGCCCTTTTCTTGAAACTAGTGGTCTTGTTAACCATCAACACTTGATGCTCTTTCTTGATTTCTACCTTCGTCGATTTCAGCATTGCGAAGAGCTCGGGAATTAGTTTCGTCATCCCTTGCATACTATAGTTCATCACGAAGTTCTAGTAACTTGGAGATAGTGACTAGAGAACTTTGTTAATTACTATCTTATCTGGAAGATTAACTCCCACTTGATTCAAGCAATTGTAGTACCCAGACAATCTGAGTACATGCTCATGTTGGGGAACACAGTAATTTCAAAAAAAATCCTACGCACACGCAAGATCCATCTAGGTGATGCATAGCAACGAGCGGGAGAGTGTTGTCTACATACCCTCGTGGACCGAAAGTGGAAGCGTTATGACAACGCAGTTGATGTAGTCGTACGTCTTCACGATCTGACCGATCCTACACTACAGGAAACAGCTACTTTGTCGTCTGCCATGGCGGACGGCAAAGGCTCGAAAGGCGGACGGCAAAGACCTTTGCCGTCAGCCGCGGACGGCAAAAGGCTCCAGCAAAGAAGGCTACGGTAAACAGCTTCTTTGCCGTCTGCTTCCTGGCGGCGGACGGCAAAGGCTCTTTGCCGTCTGCGGCGGACGGCAAAGAGGGCGGACGGCAATATTTGCGCTGTCAGTCCGTTAAGTGGCTAGCGGCAGACTTTGCCGTCCGCCGCAGACGGCAAAGAGCCTTTGGTCTTTGCCGTCCGCCTTATGATGTCATCTACACGTCACTAGATGCCAGGTTCTTTGCCGTCCGCCACGGACGGCAAAGTCTTTGCCGTCTGCCACTGTAGGCAAACTGACCAAATGGGTCAGCTCCCAGGAAGCACAGTTGGCTGCCACGTGGCTTCTTTGCCGTCCGCGGCAGACGGCAAAGGCTCTTTGCCGTCGGTGGCAGACGGCAAAGAGCCTGCATATTGTCTGTTTTTTCTGTTTTTTATTAAATCCCACAATTTGCAGCACATATCACATATATAAGTTTCATATCCAGCACATATCCAACATATATCTAGCACATAAGTTTCATATCACATATCACATCAGTTTCATCCATACACATTGTTCATACATAAGGAAGTTCCATCCATACACATTGTTCCATCCATATATATATTACAATGCAAAGTGTCATGAAGATAGCAAGCTAGATACAATGCAAAGTTTCATCAAAGGAAAAGCAAGCACTCCATCATAGCAAGCTAGCTTCCATCAAGTGAATGAAATCTGCAAAATGATAAATAAGAAAGTTAGAAATAGGTGACTAGAACAAGAAGAAGACTAGAACAAGAAGAAGACTAGAACAAGAAGTATATGTCATTTATGAGCTAACTTAGGTGAAATGGATCATATATGAGCTAACTAAGTTGAAATGGGTTGTTTATGAGCTAACTTAGTTGAAATGGATCATTTATGAGCTAACTTAGTTCAAATGGGTCGTTTATGAGCTAACTAAGGTGAAGGGCATCGTTTTTGAGCTAAGTAAGGCGAAATGGGTCATTTTGGAGCTAACCTAGTTGAAATGGATCGTTTTTGAGCTAACTTAGTTGAAATGGATCGTTTTTGAGGTAACTAAGGTGAAATGGGTCGTTTTTTAGCTCACTTAGGTCAAAAGGATCGTTTTTGAGCTAACTTAGTTGAAATGGATCGTTTATGAGCTAACTTTGTTGAAATGGATCATTTTTTAGCTAATTTAGTTGAAATGGATCGTTTTTTAGCTAACTTAGGTGAAATGGATCATTTAAGAGCTAATTTAGGTGAAATGGATCGTTTTTTTTGCTCACTTAGGTCAAATGGATCGTTTATGAGCTAAATTAGTTGAAATGGATCGTTTATGAGATAACCTAGGTAAGATGGGTCATTTTGGAGTTAACGTAGGTGAAATGGGCCATTTTAAAGCTAACGTAGGTAAAATGGATCATTTAGGAGCTAATCTAGGTGAAATGGGTCATTTTTGAGCTAACTTGGATGAACTGCATCATTTATAAGCTAACCTAGGTAAAATGGGTCATTTTGGAGGAAAATAAGCTAACTCTAGGTCATTATGGTAAGCATATTGGAGGAAATAAAGCTAAGTCTAGGTCTTTATGCATTTGTTAAGCAAAACACTAGAGAAACTTACCGTGATCAGGGAGGTGTAGGACCGGGGTGGCTAGTGCCGCTACCTGGAGAAGGATCGTGCGATGCGTTTCTGGAGTTAAGCTGCAACAAAGATCATTTCCAATGTCTCGTTAGCATTACGACACTCAAATGTTGAGACTACCAACTAATGTCCATTCAAACTAAACTCACCGTGCTCCCAGGAGCAATCACTGGCATCGGCGGAGCGGGCTGACCGGACTTCTCGCACACAGACTGCACATTTGGTTTTCAGAACAGAGTCATACTAGTTAGTAATGAGACTCAAATGTTAAGACTAGCAAGTAATCTGCAGAAGAAACTTACCACAAGGAGCTCGTACATGGCCCTTGCCTGCATGTCATTCCGTGCCCTCTCCTCCTCCATCATCTTTCTCGTCCTCTCCTCCATCTCCCGCTGCCTCTCCGCCGCCTCCGCCAGAAGTTTCTCCGTTCTATCTCTCTCAGTCTGTATAGCAGCCTGCAACACCACTCACATGACCATTTGTAATCATTGATGGAAGCGCACACAATGTAATGGAGAAAGATAACTGAGTACGTATCACTAACCTTGATGGTGAGTTGCACTGGCCGTTCACGAGCCCTTATCTCAGGAACGGGAGACACATATTGGTTACGCATACTGATGATTCAAGACACATATATATCTAGCTATCAAGTTTCATCGGAATAGATCAAATAATTAATGGGGGAGGAGGACATGTCATTTGTGCTCACCCACGAACGAAGGGGCAGAGCTCGTCAAACGCACGGCGAGGTCGTCGAACACCAAACCTCGCAGCGATGAAACAACTGCACATTTAAAACTACCCGATCAACACAATTATATATGATGTTTTTCATAACAAAATCGAAAGATATATGACCTAACTAATAATTCACAAATATATGACCCCGTCGGCTTCTGGAAGGCCAAAGAACACCTTTTCGGGGTCGGGGTCTCGGGGTCGGGGTGTCGGGTCGGGGTGCCGGGTCAGGGTCGGGGTGCCGTGTCGGGGTCGGGGTGTCGGGTCAGGCTCGGGGTCGGGGTCGGGGTCGAGGTCGGGGTCGGGGTCGGGGTCTCGGGGTCGGGGTGTCGGGGTGTCGGGGGTGTCGTGTCGGGGGTCGGGGTGTCGTGTCGGTCTCGGGGTGCCGTGTCGGGGTCGGGGTGGTGTGTCGGTCTCGGGGTGCCGTGTCGGGGTCGGGGTCTCGGGGTCGGGGTGTCGGGTCGGGGTGCCGGTCGGGGTCGGGGTGCCGTGTCGGTGTCGGGGTCGGGGTGTCGGGTCAGGCTCGGGGTCGGGGTGTCGGGGTCGGGGTCGGGGTCTCGGGGTCGGGGTGTCGGGGGGTGTCGTGTCGGGGGTCGGGGTGTCGTGTCGGTGTCGGGGGTCGGGGTGCCGGGTCGGGGTCGGGGTGCCGTGTCGGTGTCGGGGTCGGGGTGTCGGGTCAGGCTCGGGGTCGGGGTGTCGGGGTCGGGGTCGGGGTCGGGGTCGGGGTCGGGTTCTCGGGGTCGGGGTGTCGGGGGTGTCGTGTCGGGGGTCGGGGTGTCGTGTAGGTGTCGGGGTGCCGTGTCGGTGTCGGGGTGCCGTGTCGGGGTCGGGGTGCTGTTTCGGGGTCGGGGCTTCGGGGTATCTCCTCCTCCTCCTCCTCTTCTTCTTCTTCTTCTTCTTCTTCTTCTTCTTCTTCTTCTTCTTTCTCCTCCTCCTCCTCCTCCTCTTCTTCTTCTTCTTCTTCTTCTTCTTCTCCTTCTCCTCCTCCTCCTCCTCCTCCTCCTCCTCCTCCTCCTCTTCTTCTTCTTCTTCTTCTTCTTCTTCTTCTTCTTCTTCTTCTTCTTCTTCTTCTTCTTCTTCTTCTTCTTCTTCTTCTTCTTCTTCTTCTTCTTCTTCTTCTTCTTCTTCTTCTTTCTCCTCCTCCTCCTCCTCCTCCTCTTCTTCTTCTTCTTCTTCTTCTTATTCTTCTTCTTCTTCTTCTCCTTCTCCTCCTCCTCCTCCTCCTCCTCCTCCTCCTCCTCTTCTTCTTCTTCTTCTTCTTCTTCTTCTTCTTCCCCCTTCTACTTAACCTAACCTAAACTAACCTAAACTAAAAACCTAAACTAATTAAAACTAAACTATTTAAACTAATTAAACCTAAACTTAAACAGAAAAAAACAAAAAAAAAATAAAAAAACAGAAAAAAAAAGGGAGGAGGGGCTCACTGTGGGGGAGGGCCGGGGCGGGGCCGGCGACGGAGGGCCGGGGCGGGGCCGGCGACGGAGGGCCCGGGCGGGGCGGTGGAGGAGGCGGGGCGGCGGGGGCCGGGGCGGGGCGGTGGAGGAGGCGGGGCGTCGGGGGCCCGGCCGGCGAGGGGCCGGGGCGGCGGGGGGGATGGGGGGCGGGGGGCCGGGGCGGGGCAGTGGAGGAGGCGGTGGGGGGCCGTGGCGGCGGTGGGGCGCGGGGCGGCGGTGGGGCGCGGGGCGGTGGGGGGCCGGGGCGGGGGGCGGCGGGGCGGCGGGGGCGACGGGGGCGGCGGGGGCGACGGGGCGGCGGCGCGCGGCGGGCGGCGGCGGCGGCGGCGGGGTGGGAGGAGAAGGGCGAGGCGAGGACGAAGTGAGTAACGGGCGGGGGGTACCTGCCGTTAGGCAAGTGCCCTCTTTGCCGTCCGCCTTTCTGCCTCTTTGCCGTCCGCTAGCGGACGGCAAAGAGGTGGGCCGTTAGGATTTTTCAAACGAGCGGGGGGTGGGGGCCACCACACTCTTTGCCGTCCGCCAGCGGACGGCAAAGAATCTTTGCCGTCCGCTGGCAGACGGCAAAGATTCTTTGCCGTCCGCTGGCAGACGGCAAAGAGCTGGCAGATGGCAAAGAGCTTCTTTGCCGTCAGCCTTTTCTTTGCCGTCTGTTTATGTGTAGCTGATGGCAAAGAGCTTCTTTGCCGTCAGCTAGCGGACGGCAAAGAGCTGGCAGATGGCAAATTAGCTGATTCCAGTAGTGCTAGCACCGAAAGTACGACACCTCCGCGATCTGCACATGTTCAGCTCAGTGACGTCCCACGAACTCTCAATCCAGCTGAGTGTCGAGGGAGAGCTTCGTCAGCATGACGGCGTGCTGACGGTGATGATGAAGTTACTGGCGCAGGGCTTCACCTAAGCACTGCAATGATATGACCGAGGTGGATTATGGTGGAGGGGGGCAACGCACACGGCTAAGACAATGTTTGTTGTGTTGTTCTAGGGTGCCCCTGCCCCCGTATATAAAGGAGCAAGGGGGGAGGCCGGCCGGCCCTAGGGCGCGCCAAGGAGGGGAGGAATCCTCCTCCTAGTAGGAGTAGGATTCCTCCTTTCCTAGTCCAACTAGGAGGAGAAGGGAAAAGAGGGAAAGGAGAGGAAGAGGAGAAGGGAAAAGGGGGGGGCGCCCCCTCCCTAGTCCAATTCGGACTCCCTATAGGGAGGGGGCGCGGCTGCCCCTTGTGGGCTGCCTCCCCTCTTCCCAATGGCCCATGTAGGCCCAATATTTCCCCGGGGGGGTCCGGTAACCCTTCGGCACTCCGATTTTCTCCGATATCACCCGGAACACTTCCGGTATCCGAATATAGCCGTCCAATATATCAATCTTTATCTCTCGACCATTTCGATACTCCTCGTCATGTCCATGATCATATCCGGGACTCCGAACTACCTTAGGTACATCAAAACACATAAACTCGTAATACCGATCGTCACCGAACGTTAAGCGTGCGGACCCTACGGGTTCGAGAACTATGTAGACATGAGCGAGACACGTCTCTGGTCAATAACCAATAGCGGAACTTGGATGTTCATATTGGCTCCCACATATTCTACGAAGATCTTTATCGGTCGAACCGCATAACAACATACGTTGTTCCCTTTGTCATCGATATGTTACTTGCCCGAGATTCGATCGTCGGTATCTCAATACCTAGTTCAATCTTGTTACCTGCAAGTCTCTTTACTCGTTCCGTAATGCATCATCCCGCAACTAACTCATTAGTTACATTGCATGCAAGGCTTATAGTGATGTGCATTACCGAGAGGGCCCAGAGATACCTCTCCGACAATCGGAGTGACAAATCCTAATCTCGATCTATGCCAACTCAACAAACACCATCGGAGACACCTGTAGAGCACCTTTATAATCACCCAGTTACGTTGTGACGTTTGGTAGCACACAAAGTGTTCCTCCGGTATTCGGGAGTTGCATAATCTCATAGTCATAGGAACATGTATAAGTCATGAAGAAAGCAATAACAACATACTAAATGATCTAGTGCTAAGCTAATGGAATGGGTCAAGTCAATCACATCATTCTCTAATGATGTGATCCCGTTAATCAAATGACAACTTATGTTTATGGCTAGGAAACTTAACCATCTTTGATTCAACGAGCTAGTCAAGTAGAGGCATACTAGTGACACTCTGTTTTGTCTATGTATTCACACATGTACTAAGTTTCCGGTTAATACAATTCTAGCATGAATTATAAACATTTATCATGATGTAAGGAAATATAAATAACAACTTTATTATTGTCTCTAGGGCATATTTCCTTCAGTCTCCCACTTGCATTAGAGTCAATAATCGAGTTCACATCGCCATGTGATTTAACACCAATAGTTCACATCGTCATGTGATTTAACACTCTAAAGTTCACATCGCCATGTGACCAATACCCAAAGGGTTTACTAGAGTCAATAATCTAGTTCACATTGCTACCTCTTGAGCACTGCGTTGGTTTTCCCTTGAAGAGGAAAGGGTGATGCAGCAAAGTAGCGTAAGTATTTCCCTCAGTTTTTGAGAACCAAGGTATCAATCCAGTAGGAGGCTACACGTGAGTCCCTCGCACCTACACAAAACAAATAAATCCTCGGAACCAACGCGATAAGGGGTTGTCAATCCCTACACGGCCACTTACGAGAGTGAGATCTGATAGATATCATAGGATAATATTTTTGGTATTTTTATGATAAAGATGCAAAGTAAAATAAAAGCAAAGTAAAAAGCAACGGAAATAACTAAGTGTTGGAAGATTAATATGATGAAGATAGACCCGGGGGCCATAGGTTTCACTAGTGGCTTCTCTCAAGAGCATAAGTATTTTACGGTGGGTGAAGAAATTACTGTTGAGCAATTGATAGAATTAAGCATAGTTATGAGAATATCTAGGTATGATCATGTATATAGGCATCACGTTCGAGACAAGTAGACCAACTCCTGCCTGCATCTACTACTATTACTCCACACATCGACCGCTATCCAGCATGCATCTAGAGTATTAACTTCATAAGAACAGAGTAACGCCTTAACCAAGATGACATGATGTAGAGGGATAAATTCATGCAATATGATTAAAAAAAACCATCTTGTTATCCTCGATGGCAACAATCCAATACATGCCTTGCTGCCCCTACTGTCACTGGGAAAGGACACCGCAAGATTGAACCCAAGGCTAAGCACTTCTCCCATTGCAAGAAAAACCAATCTAGTAGGCCAAACCAAACCGATAATTCGAAGAGACTTGCAAAGATAACCAATAATACATAAAAGAATTCTGAGAAGATTCAAATATTGTTCATAGATAAACTTGATCATAAACCCACAATTCATCGGTCTCAACGAACACACCGCAAAAGAAGATTACATCAAATAGATCTCCACGAGAGAGGGGGAGAACATTGTATTGAGATCCAAAAAGAGAGAATAAGCCATCTAGCTAATAACTATGGACCCGAAGGTCTGAGGTAAACTACTCACACATCATCGGAGAAGCTATGGTGTTGATGTAGAAGCCCTCCGTGATTGATGCTCCCTCCGGCGGAGCTCCGGAACAGGCCCTAAGATGGGATCTCGTGGGTACAGAAGGTTGCGGTGGTGGAATTAGGTTTTTGGATCCGTATCTGTTCGTTTGGGGGTACGTAGGTATATATAGGAGGAAGGACTACGTCGGTGGAGCAACAGGGGGGCCACGAGGGTGGAGGGCACGCCTGGGGGGGTAGGCGTGCCCCCTACCTCGTGGCCTCCTCTTTTGTTTCTTGACGTAGGGTCCAAGTCCTCTGGATCATGTTCGTTCCGAACATCATGTTCCCGAAGGTTTCATTCCGTTTGGACTCCGTTTGATATTCTTTTTCTGCGAAACTCTGAAATAGGCAAAAAACAGCAATTCTGGGTTGGGCCTCCGGTTAATAGGTCAATCCCAAAAATAATAATAAAGTGAATAATAAAGCCCAATAATGTCCAAAATAGAATATAATATAGCATGGAGCAATCAAAAATTATAGATACGTTGGAGACGTATCAAGCATCCCCAAGCTTAATTCCTGCTCGTCCTCGAGTAGGTAAATGATAAAAACAGAATTTTTGATGTGGAATGCTACTTGGCATAATTTCAATGTAATTCTTCTCATTGTGGCATGAATGTTCAGATTTGATATGATTCAAGATAAAAGTTTAATATTGACATAAAAACAATAATATTTCAAGCATACTAACTAAGCAATTATGTCTTATCAAAATAACATAGCCAAAGCAAGTTATCCCTACAAAATCATATAGTCTGGCTATGCTCCATCTTCCCCACACAAAGTATTCATATCATGTACGACCCCGGTTTTGGCCAAGCAATTGGTTCATACTTTTAACGCGCTTCAGCCTTTTCAACTCTTACGCAATACATGAGCGCAAGCCATGGATATAGCACTATGGTGGAATAATGGTAGGGGTTATGTGGGAAGACAAAAAAGGAGGTCTCACATCAACGAGGCTAATCAACGGGCTATGGAGATGCCCATCAATTGATGTTAATGCGAGGAGTAGGGATTGCCATGCAACGGATGCACTAGAGCTATAAGTGTATGAAAGCTCAAAAAGAAACTAAGTGGGTGTGCATCCAACGTGCTTGCTCACGAAGACCTCGGGCATTTTGAGGAAGCCCATCATTGGAATATACAAGCCAAGTTCTATAATGAAATTTCCCACTAGTATATGGAAGTGACAAAATGAGAGACTCTCTATTATGAAGATCACGGTGCTACTTTGAAGCACAAGTGTGGTAAAAGGATAGTAACATTGTCCCTTCTCTCTTTTTCTCTCATTTTGTTTATTTGGGCCTTTTCTCTTTTTTTATGGCCTCTTTTTTTTTAGTCCGGAGTCTCATCCCGACTTGTGGGGGAATCATAGTCTGCATCATCCTTTCCTCACTTGGGACAATGCTCTAATAATGATGATCAACACACTTTTATTTTACTTACAACTCATGAATTACAACTCAATACTTAGAACAAAGTATGACTCTATATGAATGCCTCCGGCGGTGTACCGGGATATGCAATGAATCAAGAGCGACATGTATGAAAGAATTATGAATGGTGGCTTTGCCACAAATACAATGTCAACTACATGATCAGGCAAAGCAATATGACAATGATGGAGTATGTCATGATAAATGAAACGGTGGAAAGTTGCATGGCAATATATCTCGGAATGGCTATGGAAATGCCATGATAGGTAGGTATGGTGGCTGTTTTGAGGAAGATATAAGGAGGTTTGTGTGTGATAGAGCATATCATATCACGGGGTTTGGATGCACCGGCGAAGTTTGCACCAACTCTCAAGGTGAGAAAGGGCAATGCGCGGTACCGAAGAGGCTAGAAAATTGCGGAAAGGTAAGTGTGCGTATAATCCATGGACTCACATTAGTCATAAAGAACCCATATACTTATTGCAAAAATTTATTAGCCCTCGAAGCAAAGTACTACTACGCATGCTTAGGGGAAGGGTTGGTAGGAGTTAACCATCGCGCGATCCCGACTGCCACACAAAGGAAGACAATCAACAAATACTTCATGCTCCGACTTCGTTACATAACGGTTCACCATACGTGCATGCTACGGGATTCACAAACTCCAACACATGTATTTTTCAATTCCACAATTACTCAACTAGCACAACTATGATATTACCACCTTTATATCTCAAAACAATTATCAAGCATCAAATTTCTCATGATATTAATTAAAGAAAATTGCCATGCTATTTTAAAAATCTCAAAATAATATAAGTGACGCATGAGAGATCAATAGTTTCTATAAAACAAATCCACCACCGTTCTCTAAAAGATATAAGTGAAGCATTAGAGCAAAACTATATAGCTCAAAAGATATAAGTGAAGCACATAGATTATTCTAATAATTTCCGAATCATGTGTGTCTCTCTCAAAAGGTCTGTACAGCAAAGATGATTGTGGTAAACTAACAAATAAAGACTCAAATAATACAAGATGCTGCAAGCAAAACACATATCATGTGGCGAATAAAAATATAGCTCCAAGTAAAGTTACCGATGGAAGTAGACGAAAGAGGGGATGCCTTCCGGGGCATCCCCAAGCTTTGGCTTTTTGGTGTCCTTAGATTATCTTGGGGGTGCCATGGGCATCCCCAAGCTTAGGCTCTTGCCACTCCTTGTTCCATAATCCATCAAATCTTTCACCCAAAACTTGAAAACTTCACAACACAAAACTTAACAGAAAATCTCGTGAGCTCCATTAGCGAAAGAAAACAAAAGACCACTTCAAGGTACTGTAATGAACTCATTATTTATTTATATTGGTGTTAAACCTACTGTATTCCAACTTCTCTATGGTTTATAAACTCTTTTACTAGCCATAGATTCATCAAAATAAGCAAACAACACACGAAAAACAGAATCTGTCAAAAACAGAACAGTCTGTAGTAATCTGTAACTAACGCAAACTTCTGGAACTCCAAAAAATCAGCCAAAATAGGAAGACCTAGACAATTTGTTTATTGATAAGCATCAATTGGAATAAATATTTTATCACGTTCTGGTGATTTTTAACAATTATTTTCGTGAACAGGAAGTTTCTGGAAATTACAGCAAGATCAAATAACTATCATCCAAGAAGATCCTATAGGTTTAACTTGGCACAAACACTAACTAAAACATAAAAACACATCTAACCAGAGGCTATATCAAATATTTATTCCTAAACAGAAGCAAAAAGCAAAAAACTAAAAATAAAATTGGGTTGCCTCCCAACAAGCGCTATCGTTTAACGCCCCTAGCTAGGCATAAAAGCAAGGATAGATCTAGGTATTGCCATCTTTGGTAGGCAATCCATAAGTGGCTCTCATAATAGATTCATATGGTAGTTTTATTTTCTTCCTAGGGAAGTGTTCCATGCCTTTCTTTAATGGAAATTGGAATCTAATATTCCCTTCCTTCATATCAATAATTGCACCAATCGTTCTAAGGAAAGGTCTACCAAGAATAATAGGACATGAAGGATTGCAATCTATATCAAGAACGATAAAATCTATGGGCACATAGTTCCTATTTGCAACAATAAGAACATCATTAATTCTTCCCATAGGTTTCTTAATAGTGGAATCCGCAAGGTGCAAGTTTAAAGAGCAATCATCAAAATCACTTAAACCTAGCAAATCGCACAAAGTTTTTGGAATTGTGGAAACACTAGCACCCAAATCACACAAAGCATAGCATTCATGATCTTTAATATTAATTTTAATAGTAGGTTCCCACTCATCATAAAGTTTTCTATGGATAGAAACTTCCAACTCAAGTTTTTCTTCATAAGATTGCATCAAAGCATCAACGATATGTTTGGTAAAAGCTTTATTTTGACTATAAGCATGAGGAGAATTTAGCACGGATTGCAACAAGGAAATACATTCTATAAAAGAGCAATTATAATAATTAAATTCCTTGAAATCCAAAATAGTGGGTTCATTAACATCTAATGTTTTGATTTCTTCAATCCCACTTTTATCAATTTTAGCATCAAGATCTAAAAACTCCGAATTTTTGGAACGCCTTCTAGGTAAAGGTGGATCATATTCAGTCCCATCATTATCAAGATACATATTGCAAAACAAAGATTTAATAGGGGACACATCAATAACTTTTAGATCTTCATCTTTGTTTTCATAAAAATTAGAAGAACACGCTTTGATAAAGCAATCTTTCTTAGCACGCATCCTAGCGGTTCTTTATTTGCACTCATCAATGGAAATTCTCATGGCTATGAGAGATTCATTGATATCATGCTTAGGAGGAATAGATCTAAGTTTTAAAGAATCAACATCAAGAGAAATTCTATCAATGTTCCTAGCCAATTCATCAACTTTAAGCAATTTCCCTTCAAGCAAAGCATTGAAATTCTTTTGCGAATTCATAAACTCTTTAACACTAGTCTCAAATTCAGAGGGCATCTTATTAAAATTTCCATAAGAATTGTTGTAGGAATTACCATAATTATTAGAGGAATTACTAGGATAAGGCCTAGGATTAAAGTTTCCTCTATACGCGTTGTTACCAAAATTATTCCTACCTACAAAATTCACATCCATAGATTTATTATTATTCTCAATTAAAGTAGACAAGGGCATATCATTAGGATAAGAAGAAACACTCTTAGTAGCAAATAATTTCATAAGTTCATCCATCTTCCCACTCAAAACATTAATTTCTTCTATCGCATGCACTTTTTTATTAGTAGATCTTTCAGTGTGCCATTGAGAATAATTAACCATAATATTATCTAGGAGTTTAGTAGCTTCTCCTAAAGTGATTTCCATAAAAGTGCCTCCCTCGGCCGAATCTAAAAGATTTCTAGAAGCAAAATTCAATCCGGCATAAAAAATTTGTATAATCATCCAAAAATTCAAACCATGTGTAGGGAAATTACGTATCATTAATTTCATCATCTCCCAAGCTTGTGCAACATGTTCATGATCAAGTTGCTTAAAATTCATGATATCGTTTCTAAGAGAGATAATCTTAGTGGGAGGAAAATACTTAGAGATAAAAGCATCTTTGCACTTATTCCAAGAATCAATACTATTTTTAGGCAAAGACGAAAACCAAGCTTTAGCATGATCTCTAAGCGAAAAAGGCAATAGCTTCAACTTAACAATATCATTGTCAACATCTTTCTTCGTTTGCATATCACACAAATCAACGAAGCTATTTAGATGAGTAGCGGCATCTTCACTACGAAGGCTGGCGAATTGATCTTTCATGACAAGATTCAACAAAGCAGTATTGATTTCACAAGATTCAGTATCGGTAAGAGGAGCAATCAGAGTGCTAAGGAAATCATTATTGTTGGTAAAGTCACATAATTTGGTATTATCTTGAGCCATCGTGACAAACAAGCAATCCAACACATGAGCAAACAAAAAGCAAGCAAAAAAGAGGCGAACAGAAAAGAGAGGGCGAATAAAACGGCAAGGGTGAAGTGGGGGAGAGGAAAACGAGAGGCAAATGGCAAATAATGTAATGCGGGAGATAAGGGTTTGTGATGGGTACTTGGTATGTTTGACTTTTGCGTAGACCTCCCCAGCAACGGCGCCAAGAAATCCTTCTTGCTACCTCTTGAGCACTGTGTTGGTTTTCCCTTGAAGAGGAAAGGGTGATGCAACAAAGTAGCGTAAGTATTTCCCTCAGTTTTTGAGTACCAAGGTATCAATCCAGTAGGAGGCTACGCGCGAGTCCCTCGCACCTACACAAAACAAATAAATCCTCGCAACCAACGCGATAAGGGGTTGTCAATCCCTACACGGTCACTTACGAGAGTGAGATCTGATAGATATGATAGGATAATATTTTTGGTATTTTTATGATAAAGATGCAAAGTAAAATAAAAGCAAAGGAAATAACTAAGTGTTGGAAGATTAATATGATGAAGATAGACCCAGGGGCCATAGGTTTCACTAGTGGCTTCTCTCAAGAGCATAAGTATTTTACGGTGGGTGAACAAATTACTGTTCAGCAATTGACAGAATTGAGCATAGTTATGAGAATATCTAGGTATGATCATGTATATAGGCATCACGTCCGAGACAAGTAGACCGACTCCTGCCTGCATCTACTACTATTACTCCACACATCGACCGCTATCCAGCATGCATCTAGAGTATTAAGTTCATAAGAACAGAGTAACGCCTTAACCAAGATGACATGATGTAGAGGGATAAATTCATGCAATATGATAAAAACCCCATCTTGTTATCCTCGATGGCAACAATACAATACGTGCCTTGCTGCCCCTACTGTCACTGGGAAAGGACACCGCAAGATTGAACCCAAAGCTAAGCACTTCTCCCATTGCAAGAAAAACCAATCTAGTAGGCCAAACCAAACTGATAATTCGAAGAGACTTGCAAAGATAACCAATCATACATAAAAGAATTCAGAGAAGATTCAAATATTGTTCATAGATAAACTTGATCATAAACCCACAATTCATCGGTCTCAACAAACACACCTTAAAAGAAGATTACATCGAATAGATCTCCACGAGAGAGGGGGAGAACATTGTATTGAGATCCAAAAAGAGAGAAGAAGCCATCTAGCTAATAACTATGGACCGGAAGGTCTGAGGTAAACTACTCACACATCATCGAAGAGGCTATGGTGTTGATGTAGAAGCCCTCCGTGATCGATGCCCCCTCCGGCGGAGCTCCGGAACAGGCCCCAACATGGGATCTCGTGGGTACAGAAGGTTGCGGTGGTGGAATTAGGTTTTTGGCTCCATATCTGATCGTTTGGGGGTACGTAGGTATATATAGGAGGAAGGAGTACGTTGGTGGAGCAACAGGGTGCCTGTCGGTGTCAAAACCGGCGGATCTCGGGTAGGGGGTCCCGAACTGTGCGTCTAAGGCGGATGGTAACAGGAGGTGGGGGACACAATGTTTGCCCAGGTTTGGGCCCTCTTGATGGAGGTAATACCCTACTTCCTGCTTGATTGATCTTGATGATATGAGTATTACAAGAGTTGATCTACCATGAGATCGTAGAGGTTAAACCCTAGAAGCTAGCCTATGGTATGATTGTTGTTGTCCTACGAACTAAACCCTCCAGTTTATATAGACACCGGAGTGGGCTAGGGTTACACAGAGTCGGTTACAAGGGAGGAGATCTACATATCCGTATCGCCAAGCTTGCCTTCCACGCCAAGGAGAGTCCCATCCGGACACGGACGAAGTCTTCAATCTTGTATCTTCATAGTCCAACAGTCCGGACAAAGGATATAGTCCGGCTGTCCGAGGACCCCCTAATCCAGGACTCCCTAAGTAGCCCCTGAACCAGGCTCCAATGACGATGAGTCCGGCGCGCAGATTGTCTTCGGCATTGCAAGGCGGGTTCCTCCTCCGAATACTCCATAGATGATTTTGAACACAAGGATAGTGTCCGGCTCTGCAAAACAAATTCCACATACCACTGTAGAGAGAATAATATTCTCAC
Source organism: Aegilops tauschii subsp. strangulata (assembly GCF_002575655.3). Lineage (NCBI taxonomy): Eukaryota > Viridiplantae > Streptophyta > Magnoliopsida > Poales > Poaceae > Aegilops > Aegilops tauschii. The sequence continues at coordinate 91,492,589 of NC_053041.3, read as the reverse complement.
AAATCTAAACTGCTGACGCATTTTGCAGCATGACATCACACAACGGCCCGGTCATTATTCGAACCATTCTTCGCAACCAGCCACAGCACGTATTGAGAGGCGGTTTCCTTGGCATGTCTTGTCGAAGCAGAGATCATGTCCCCTTATCACGGGATTGTCATCAATACGGGTGTGGGTTACCCGGCCGCGCCATCAATTACGGCGCTTGGGGAATAAGCGATTTTACCAGGTAGGTAGGGAGGCACAAAGCCTCTTCCGCCCCTATAAAGGGACAAGGATTCACCCTTTTCACCTATGCCTTCTTCCTCCTAGCCCATCCATTCTTGCGCACTCGAGCTCCAGCGCCCAAGTTCGCGTTTTTCTCCTCAAACCACTCCAAGCATGTCCAGAGCAGGAGGCAAGTGGATGGTCTCCTCCGTTACGGAGGAGAATATCACAAAGCTGCGGGGAGCCGGATACCTGGCCGCGGATATCGCGCACCGGCTGCCAGATGCGGGGCAAATCATCCCTACTCCAGAATCCCATGAGAGGGTGGTTTTCCTTACCCACTTCGTCTGCGGACTGGGATTTCCCCTCCACCCGTTTGTCCGCGGGCTCATGTTCTACTACGGGCTGGACTTTCACGATCTGGCCCCAAATTTCATCCTCAACATCTCGGCGTTTATCGTCGTGTGCGAGGCCTTCCTCCGCATTCAACCTCATTTCGGCCTGTGGCTGAAGACCTTCAATGTTAAACCGAAGGTGGTGGTCGGCCAGCAAGCGGAGTGCGGAGGCGCCATGGTGGGCAAAATGCCCAACGTCACCTGGCTCGAAGGCTCCTATGTGGAGACCATAAAGGGGTGGCAATCGGGGCGGTTCTACATCACCGAGCCGCGCGACACCAACTGGGTGGCGGCCCCCAAATTTCGATCCGGAATCCCCATGCGGCTCACCTCCTTGAAAGAGAAGGGCCTGTCCTGGGGTTCCCTGATAGAGCTGACCGGACTCCAGAAATGCATCAGAAACATGATGAGCAAGAAAATCAAGCTTGTCAACATGGTCCAGGTCATGCTCTTCCGTCGGATCCTCCCATGTCAACGACGGGCATTCAATTTGTGGGAGTTCGACTCGGCCGAGCACCAGACGCTGCGAGAGCTCTTCGACACGATGCACAAGGACGTCTGGAAGGTGCTGTTCAAAGGCATTGAGGTACCTCCTCCCCTCACCGAGGACCGCGGACTCAGCGCAAAGCATCCTGCCAATCCGGTGAGTTTTTCATATCTCATAGGATGTTTATTTTCCCCAGTTTAATCATGTGCGGGATCTAAGTCTCCATGCTATTTAACAGGACTGGGTAGAGACAGCGGAGCAGATCGATTGCCCAGCCCCCCTACCTGAAGATCCTACAGATGCTCTCCTAACGGAGATGCTGGTTCCGGCGCCTTACGAGGTGTTAGTGAAGAAGGCCACGGGGACCCGAAAGGGTCTCCGACGCAGGGTTATATCGGACTCATCGTCCGAAAACTCTGAGGCGCACTCCTCCCACGAAAACGAGGAGGAGGAAGAGGAAAGTTCTCCCCCCCAGCCGGGGGGGGGGGGACAAGAAAAGGAAGGCCGCCCCAACCGGGGAGGCCGAAGGGTCCAAGAAGGAAAGGACCCTCCTCTCGGACTGCTCCACGACGGCCACCTACAGCGACGACGAGTGGTTGCCCAGGGACAAACCCCTGGTGAAGTCGTAAGTATCCGGATTCCATAGTAATTCATGGTATGTTTTATTGCACTGCTTCTCATCACGCCGAACATGATTATGCAGTCATCCCGAGCCCATATCGACGTATCTTCGTCGGATGGTTCTTTGGACCCGTCGGATATGAATAGCGATTCACTTCCGACCACCTCCACCCCTCGCCCTACAGACAATGTCGAGGTGTTGTCTCAAAGGGCACCGAGCCGAGGGGAGGTAGTCCTGGAGGCGCCTCAAGGCGACATTCCGGACCCTGGGCACAAGGGGAGCAAGACTCCCATGGGCTCCGAATTCGGCCCCCAGCCGAACACTGCGCCGGAACCTCCAGTGGTTCCGGACTCTGTCAGGCGACCCCCCGTTAAGAGGGGCAAGCCGCCTGTGCCGGTGGCCACTGTCCATCCAGAGGCATCGGACAACTTGCTGGAAGCCCTTCGCGGCGCTTCCATTGATGAAGAACACCGCTCTATCATGAGTGCGGTGGTCAAGAAAGTTCAGTCCGCCAAGAACGGACTGACTGAAGCCTGTGCCAGCCTCCTAACAGGCTTTGAGGTAAGTAACCAGATTATAAGAGAATGTTACCGCATAGACACTAGCCCCTGATGCTCTGTTTGGCGTTTGCGAAGAAAGGCCGAATAGAGGATCAAATAATAACCGCAGGAGTCTAATCGAAATATGTCTATGTGCATATGCAGGCTTCACTGCTAGCCGCTGCCGCACGTACTGCGGAGGTCGCCGCACTGAAGCGGGACCTTGAGAGGTCCAAGGACGAGCTCGGCCTTGCCAAAAGGCAGCTCGAAGACAACAAAGGTAAGTTATACCCCGTCTGTGCATTGATAAGAAAAAACAAGGGTGGTTGCTTAGATCATAGGATCGTCATGAATTTTGCTAGGGGCCATGACCGAAGTGGCACCCTGAAGAAGGCACTGTCCAAGGCTGAGGACAAGGCGGCCAAGGAGCGCATTGAGCGAGAAAAACAAGAGGCCCGGGTGGGCGAGGTGCAGCAAGAGCTCCAGGCCCTCGTCAAAAAACACGAGTCCTTGGAGCTTGACTCTAAGACGCGAGAGTCCGAGCTTGCGAAGGCCCTCAAAAGCGCACAACACGCCAAGGCCGAAGCCCAAAAGGCCCACCAGTAAATTGAGGCAGTTAAGAAGATAGCGGCGAGTAAGGCATTCATTATGCAAAGCAAGCATGTGAAAGAAAATTTCCTTTTACTTACCCGAGTTCAGAGCTCTCCAGGAGCGTTCGCAGATCTGCCCCGCAGTGTGTCAGATGCCGCGGAGTTCTACCGGGCCGAGGAGGGGAGCTCGACGGAGAAGTTGTTCTGGTCTCAGTATACTGGGACAGAACACCCCATGCCATTGAGCGACCAGCTGAAGCAACTGGTCGAGCTCCACAAGGCAGCCGAACAGGCCATGAAGGGTCTTATAGTCCGGATGTCGCCTGGCGATCCCCTGCCTGATAGCTACTTCGGCCTGGTGAGGCGGCTTGTGAATGCCTACCCACGGCTTGAAGTCATAAAGCGGTCCGTCTGCATCGAGGGTGCGCGCAGGGCTTTTGCCCGAGCAAAGGTGCACTGGGTGAAGCTTGACGCCGAGAAGCTGGTGAAGGAGGGGCCGCTAGAAGGCAAGGACCATCGCCACCCCGAGATGTATTATAATAGTGTCCTGAAGGGTTCTCGCCTTGTGGCGGAGGAATGTACTAAGGATGTAGTATTCGAATGAATGTACTCATGTGATCCTGTAATATGAAACGAGTTCATTTGTGCTATGCAACGCTTGTGAATTTAAAATATTACCTTATGTGCGGTCGTTTATAAAATCTGAGAGTTGGCCAGTCGTCGGCTTCTGCCCCCATGTAACTAGTACTAAGGTGTTCGGGGTAAACCTGAGCACTCTTTATCCCAATTTCGGGTCCTTCGAGGGAGGTGTTCAGCACAACGAACCAGGCAATCGGACTGTAAGGCTTTATCACTCTCACTTAGCAATAGAAGTCTACAATTTTAAATTTTGGCGAAGCCCCTAGTATTCAGAAGGCCGAACTTGGGGCGCTATATACGCCTAAGTCGGGCAAGGCCGACTCCTCGCCCGAAGCGGAAAAAGTCTTTAAGGACTTGAGGCCTCTCGAACGGCGACCAGCTCTCGCCTTATCATGACAATCAGTTTTCGGCTTTCTCTACTGAGGTGCTTGTCCGGAAGAACCGGGACACAATCGCAGTAGTTCTCCCAGTGCTACCTTAGCCGATATTGCGGAACATAAGGCACCAAAACATGGGAGGCGGGCAAACCCAACTATTGACCCAAGACATGATTCGGAGCTGATGCATATAATGCTATAAGTTCGGGGTGCCGCACTGTTGAAAGTGTTCGGACTTCTCACGCCGTATTATGGGGTATACTGAAGCCTCTGGCATACTGGTCGTACCAGAATGTACGGGTGCAAGTTGTCGTAAATAAACAGACAAGAAAAAGGAAAGATAATGCAATAATAGACTAATGCTATGCATTGTTATTTAAATAATACCTCAAAGCGTACTGATACAAGTAGTGCAATAAGCAAAAAATAGGACTATTTGACATGTCCTATCCAAGGGCAAGCTGCGTATGGGTATTAAAAAATGGGTACTTCGATTGTTATCAGAGACCACCTGGGGATTCCCTTGTACATCTTAGCTTCTTGCTTCCTTGGTTGTTCCTTCCCGTAATGTGTCCAGCAATCAGGCTGCCGGAAAGGGCTTCAAGAGAGTAAGGTCCTGAAAGAGACGAAATGATAAAGGTATACAACCCCTGGGGCGGTTGAGCCGCATTGTGGGACGTGCCTTGGTCGTGCCCCTGCCTATGCCCATGGTATTTTCAGTGCGTAATTATGTACGCGCGGCACAGATTTCGTCGCTTGACTGGGACTAGGACGGGGGCCGAATTGCTAGGCAACCTCTGAACGTGCCAGGCGATCCTGTTGCAGGTTACTCCGGACTCGCTTGAAAGTGTCCAGGGGCTTTATCGCCGAATTGGCGGTTTGCCTTAAAAGGCTGCTTTGTGCCTCAGCTGTGAGGGCCGCAGTGTGCTCCTCCGTGCGGAGCGAGCGTTGTGTGTTTCCATTGACTGTTATAACCCCACGAGGTCCTGGCATTTTGAGCTTGAGGTATGCATAATGCGGTACCGCATTGAATCTCGCAAATGTGGTTCGCCCGAGCAGTGCATGATAGCCACTGCGGAACGGGACGATATCAAAGGTTAACTCCTCGCTTCGGAAGTTGTCCGGAGATCCGAAGACCACTTCCAGTGTGATTGAGCCCGTGCAATGGGCCTCCACACCTGGGATGACACCTTTAAAGGTGGTTTTAGTGGGTTTGATCCTCGAGGCGTCTATACCCATTTTGCGCACTGTATCCTGATAGAGCGGGTTCAGGCTGCGGCCGCCATCCATAAGGACTCGAGTGAGGTGAATTCCGTCGATGATGGGGTCAAGGACCAGTGCGGCAGATCCGCCATGACGGATACTAGTGGGGTGGTCCCTGCGATCGAAGGTGATCGGGCTAGAGGACCATGGGTTGAACTTTGGGGCGACTGGCTCCATCGCATAGACGTTCCTTGGTGCACGTTTCCGTTCCCTCTTGGGAATGTGGGTTGCGTATATCATGTTCACCATTTTCACTAGTGGAGGGAACCTCTTCTGTCCTCCTGTGCTCGGCGGCCGGGGCTCCTCCTCGTCTTCGCTATGCAGCCCCTTGTCCCTATTTTCGGCATTTAACTTGTCGGCCTGCTTGAACACCCAGCATTCTCTGTTGGTGTGATTGGCTGGCTTATCGGGGGTGCCGTGAATTTGACACGAGCAATCGAGTATGCGGTCCAAACTGGACGGGCCCGGATTGCTTCTTTTGAACGGTTTCTTCCGCTGACCGGATTTAGAGCCCCTGAATCCGGCATTAACTGCCGTGTCCTCGGCGTTGTCACCGTTGTTGCGGCGCTTGTGTCTGTTACGACGCGGTCTGCCGTTAGTATCCTTTGTATCTGAAGTGCCATGACTTATTGATGTGTTGTTGCTACGTACGAGCCAGCCAGCTGTCTTCGCCCGCGCAAAAGTGGGTCATGAGTGTCGTGAGGGCTGCCATAGACTTCGGCTTCTCCTGGCCGAGGTGCCGGGCGAGCCACTCGTCACGAATGTTATGCTTAAATGCCGCTAAGGCCTCTGCATCCGGACAGTCGACAATTTGGTTTTTCTTAGTTAGGAACCGGGTCCAGAATTGCCTGGCCGAATCCCCTGGCTGCTGAGTTATATGACTCAAGTCATCAGCATCCGGTGGTCGCACATAAGTGCCCTGGAAGTTGTCAAGGAATGCATCTTCCAAATCCTCCCAACTGCCAACGGAGTCTGCTGGCAAGCTATTCAGCCAATGCCGAGCTGGTCCTTTGAGTTTTAGTGGGAGGTACTTGATGGCATGTAAATCATCACCGTGAGCCATGTGGATGTGGAGGAGGAAATCCTCAATCCATACCGCGGGGTCTGTTGTACCATCATATGATTCAATATTTACGGGTTTAAAACCCTCTGGGAACTCGTGATCCATTACTTCATCAGTGAAGCATAGGGGGTGTGCGGCGCCTCTGTGCCGGGCTATATCACGACATAGTTCATATGAGTCTTGTCTACTGTATTCGGCCCGGCCGGATTTGCTTTTAGTGTATCCGGCGTGACGGTCATCGTCCCGCGTTGGTGTGTGCCCCCGCGATCCGTAGATCGATCTTGCATGTTTTGCCTTGTTTTCCAATACGTCTCGCAGGTCCCGCGTGTTGCCCCGGGCCTTGGTATTTTTGTTTGATTAGCGGCGGGGTGCGGACTGGACTTCGGGCTGAAATACCTCTCTGTCTCGGCCACGAGGAGGCCGATCAGCCGCATCATACGCTGGTGATGTTGGTTTCAATGCTTCCTCCTCGAGTTGAGGTAGCAACCTACGCTTTGGATAACTCTTGGTTGGGCGCCCGAGTTCGTATTCCTCGCTGCTAGGACTTCGGTCCATCTATCCGCTAGCGGATCTTGATCAGCTCGAAGCTGTTGTTGTTTTTTCTTCAGGCTGTTTGCTGTGGCTATAAGCTGGCGCTTGAAGCGCTCCTGCTCGACGGGATCCTCAGGCACGACAAATTCTTCATCGCTGAGGCTCACTTCGTCTTCGGAGAGAGGCATGTAATTGTCATCCTCTGATTCTCGTTTTGCTGCCTGTTCCGGAGGGCTAGCCTACTCATCCTCCCGCTCGAGGTCTGGCTGGAGGGGATTATCTTCGTCTTCGGCACTATCCGGAGCATTATTGTCTCTTGTGCCGGTATCGCTGCTTTTGCTATGGCGAGACTTAGAGCAGCACCGCTGACGTCGGTGCTTGGGTTGCTTCTTGGAGGGATTATCCTCCGTTGTCTTGTTGCCATCCCCTTCTTTGGGCGTGTCCACCATGTATATGTCATACGATGTGGTGGCCGTCCAGCTCCCTATGGACGGTGGTTCTTGTTCGTCTCCTGCATCGTCGTCCATACCGTCGATGTCTTCGAATCCGAAGTCGAGCATGTCGGTTAAATCGTCGACAGTGGCTACTAAGTGGGTGGTGGGTGGGGCGCGAATTTCTTCGTCTTCCGCATCCCATTCTAGCCGGACATAGTTTGGCCAAGGGTCTCCCGATAGGGAGAGAGACTTCAACGAGTTTAGTACGTCGCCAAAAGGCGAGTGCCGAAAGATATCCGCAGAGGTAAACTCCATGATCGGTGCCCAATTGGATTTGATGGGCACGGACACAAGCGGCCCGGAGTCCGTGGCCGGGGACGAAACCAACGGTTCGGCAAGACGGGTCTCGTAGCAGGTAAGGTCAATATTCGGCGCTGTCGCCATTGAGTGTGCGGCCTCCGTGGTGGGGTCCATCCACCCGTCCACAGATGGCGCAATTTGTTCCGGATTGAGGGCCGGAGTAGCTGCAGGTATGATCTCTCGAACACAATCCGATGGCAGAGCTAAATCATGCTCGTCGTGATTGTGCGGCGCACCTGACATGGGCTCGAATCCGTCGAAGATTAAGTCTCCGCGGATGTCAGCAGTATAGTTCAAGTTTCCAAACCTAACCTGATGGCCAGGGGCGTAGCTATCGATCTGCTCCAGATGGCCAAGCGAGTTAGCCCGCGGTACGAAGCCGCCGAATACGAAGATCTGTCCGGGGAGGAAAACCTCACCCTGGATCGCATCATTGCCATCGAGTTGTCCGATGATCGAAGGAGCCATCAAGCCTTATGGCGACGGCACAGTGGAACTCTCAATGAAAGCACCAATGTCAGTGTCAAAACCGGCGGATCTCGGGTAGGGGGTCCCGAACTATGCGTCTAAGGCAGATGGTAACAGGAGGCAGGGGACACAATGTTTACCCAGGTTCGGGCCCTCTCGATGGAGGTAATACCCTACTTCCTGCTTGATTGATCTTGATGATATGAGTATTACAAGAGTTGATCTACCACGAGATTGTAGAGGCTAAACCCTATAAGCTAGCCTATGGTATGATTGTTGTTGTCCTACGGACTAAACCCTCCGGTTTATATAGACACCGGAGGGGGCTAGGGTTACACAAAGTCGGTTACAAGGGAGGAGATCTACATATCCGTATTGCCAAGCTTGCCTTCCACGCCAAGGAGAGTCCCATCCGGACACGGGACAAAGTCTTCAATCTTGTATCTTCATAGTCCAACAGTCCGGCCAAAGGATATAGTCCGGCTGTCCGAGGACCCCCTAATCCAGGACTCCCTCAGGGCCCACGAGGGTGGAGGGCGCGCCTGGGGGGGTAGGCGCGCCCCCCTACCTCGTGGCCTCCTCTTTTGTTTCTTGACGTAGGGTCCAAGTCCTCTGGATCATGTTCGTTCCGAAAATCACGTTCCCGAAGGTTTCATTCCGTTTGGACTCCGTTTGATATCCTTTTTCTGTGAACCTCTGAAATAGGCAAAAAACAGCAATTTTGGGTTGGGCCTCCGGTTAATAGGTTACTCCCAAAAATAATATAAAAGTGAATAATAAAGCCCAATAGTGTCCAAAACAGAATATAATATAGCATGGAGCAATCAAAATTTATAGATACGTTGGAGACGTATCACACATCGTCATGTGATTAACACCCAAAGAGTACTAAGGTGTGACATTTTTTGCTTGTGAGAGAAGTTCTGTCAACGGGTTTGCCAAATTCAGATCCGTATGTATTTTGCAAATTTCTATGTCTACAATGCTCTCCACGGAGCTACTTTAGCTAATTGCTCCCACTTTCAATATGTATCCGGATTGTGACTTAGAGTCATCCAGATCGGTGTCAAAGCTTGCATCGAGGTAACTCTTTACGATGAACTCTTTATCACCTCCATAACCGAGAAATATTTCCTTAGTCCTCTAAGGATAATTTTGACCAATGTCCAGTTATCTACTCCTAGATCACAATTGTACTCCCTTGCTAAACTCAGGGCAGGGTATGCCATAGGTCTGGTACATAGCATGGCATACTTTATAGAACCTATGGCTGAGGCATAGGGAATGACTTTCATTCTCTCTGTTTCTTCTACCGTGGTCGGGCTTTGAGTCTTACTCAACTTCACACCTTGCAACACAGGCAAGAACTCCTACTTTGATTGTTCCATTTTGAACTACTTCAAAATCTTGTCAAGGTATGTGTCAGTGTCAAAACCGGCGGATCTCGGGTAGGGGGTCCTGAACTGTGCGTCTAAGGCGGATGGTAACAGGAGGCGGGGGACACAATGTTTACCCAGGTTCGGGCCCTCTCGATGGAGGTAATAACCTACTTCCTGCTTGATTTATCTTGATGATATGAGTATTACAAGAGTTGATCTACCACGAGATCATAGAGGCTAAACCCTAGAAGCTAGCCTATGGTACAATTGTTCTTGTCCTACGGACTAAATCCTCCTGTTTATATAGACACCGGAGGGGGCTAGGGTTACACAGAGTCGGTTACAAGGGAGGAGATCTACATATCCGTATCGCCAAGCTTGCCTTCCACTCCAAGGAGAGTCCCATCCGGACACGGGATGAAGTCTTCAATCTTGTATCTTCATAGTCCAACAGTCCAGTCAAAGGATATAGTCCGGCTGTCCGAGGGCCCCCTAATCCAGGACTCCCTCAGTAGCCCCTGAACCAGGCTTCAATGACGATGAGTCCGGCGCGCGGATTGTCTTCGGCATTGAAAGGCGGATTCCTCCTCCGAATACTCCATACAAGATTTTGAACACAAGGATAGTGTCTGGCTCTGCAAAACAAATTCCACATACCACCGTAGAGGGAATAATATTTCCACAAATCCAATCTGCCAACCGCTTTTCTTAATGTGACATATTGTCGTGGTCTGGTCATGACGAACCGTTTTTCCGAGCCTGCCACTGCATGTGTTGCGAGGCTGTTTTTATTGGCACGTCCTATCGAAGCAAAGATCGTGTCCCTTTTTTCACGGGATTCTCATCAATACGGGTATAGGTAACCCAATCGTGCCCGTTGGTATGACTCCTCGATTTAGGAAAGTCCCAAACGGCCACGCGGAGGACGCTTGATATTCATCCCCTTTATAAAGAGGCCTAGGCATGTCTCCTTCCTCTCGCGCTCAATTGAATCCTCCCCCCACCTCGAGTTCCAACACCCAAGGCTCAGGCTAGGCGCTTCGGACCTACAATCATGTCCGGATCCAACTTTCAAGGTCGGTGGGTGCCCTCCTCCGTCACAAAGGAGGACATCAAGAAGCTAAGAGAGGCTAGGTATTTGGCCGGCGAAATCTCGCACAGGCTGCCTGCCCGAGGGCAGGTCATTCCCACTCCCGAACCTGGCGAGAGTGTCGTATTCGTCTCCCACTTCCTCCGAGGGCTAGGTTTCAGTCTAGATCCCCTTGTCAGAGGGCTCATATTCTACTACGGGCTCGATTTCCATGATCTGGCTCCGGATTCTTTCCTTCACATCTCGTCGTTCATCGTCATGTGTGAAGCCTTCCTCCGTATTACCACACACTTCGTCCTATGGCTCAAGACCTTTAATGTGAAGCCGAAGATGATTGAGAGGCGACATGAAGAGTGCGGAGGTGCTGTAATAAGCAAAGGCGCCGATGTTCCATGGCCAAAGGGTTCCTTCCCGGAGGTGTCCAGTTTATGGCAACGGGAGTGGTTTTATATCACAGCTCCCCGGGGTACCAAGTGGGTAGCAGCCCCTGCCTTCCGCTCGGGCCCCCCGCCACAACTGGCATGATGGGTCAATAAGGGGCTTGACTGGGGGCCAGTAAATGATGTGCCGACATTGCAGAGTCGCATCCGAGATCTCCACGAGGGAAATATCAGCCTTGTTAAGGTAATGCAAGTTATGCTAGTTCCTCGAGCCCTGCCTTGCAAACGTTGACCTCTCCTTATGTGGGAGTTCAACCTGGAAGGACCGCGAACTATTCAGCACTTCTTCGGCGTGACGCTCGAAGAGATGTACAGATCGTTCTTCGGATCACAAATAGTGTGTCCGGACACCTCCGAGGATGCGGGTCTGAACTGCAATCGTCCAGACACTCAAGTAAGTAATTCCGTGGCCGAACACGTTGTCTTTTAATTTATCACAACATCATTCTGAAAAGTCGCCTTTTGACCAGGTCTGGATAAAAAAGGCGAACATGATCAGGTGTCCGGCCCCCCTTCCCGGGGGCTCACCGGATCCTGTACTAGCCAGGATGCTTGAGCTTGCGCCTTATCAAGTGCCATCAGGGGAAGGTAACGGGAGGAACAAAGAGGCCGAGAGTGAGCCTCACTCACTATTCATCCAAACCAAGGGAATTAGTGCCTCCTCGAGGGAGGATAACCGGGGGGGAGAATCTAAAATTCCCTCTCCCCAGGGGAGGAAGAGGACCGCCTCTGAAGACTTGGAAGTAATGGTCTCCAAGCGAGGGAAGAATCCTTTGTCGGAGGGTCCTACCCCGGAGGGCATCCTTACCGCACAGTACCCGCAAGGGGACCAGCCCTCTACCGAGCTGTAAGTGAACGAAAGTACTTTATAGTAAATATATCCTGCTTCGTTTCCGAAAACGATAACCGAAGCGTGCATCTTGTAGTTCGGATCGTAGCCCTTCTCGATAGAGTTCGTCTTCGGGGGATCTTCTTCCGGAGATGATGGGGAGCGAAACACCTTCCCGTGCCTCCCCGCCTCGTGAAGCGAGCGACCCTGAGGTGTCGTCACGGAGGATTTCTCCTGATCCGCCAAGGCCAGGGGCTAACCCTTCGGCCCCCCGAAGTCCGGAGTATTCGGCTCCTAAGGAGAGCCACAGAAAGAGTCCGGAACCGTCCGGTATGCGATCGGACGCACTGATGAATCTTCTGGAGCAAGCGGCTGTCTCGGAAACGCATCGTGCTCTAATGGGCACGGTGATTGAGAGGATTTCATCCGCCGAAAGCGGGTTGCATGAAGCTTTTATGAGTCTGCTGAAAGGTTTTGAGGTACGTGAAATAGTATATGTTTTTTACGGTACCGCACATGCTAGGTGTGCCCTATGTAGATAGTAGCCCGTGAGACTCTGGTTGCTGTCGAGAACGGCGGCAAACGGAGGATCATAGTCCCAGGTAATAATCAGGCCACCTTTCATGTGCAGGTGGCTGGGGGTCCGGTGGCTAGCCGGACTGGTAAGTTTGCCGAGCTGAAGCGGCAACTTGATGCGGTAGACGCCGACATCGTGCTTGTAAACGAGCGGCTTGACGAGGCACAGGGTATGCGCTTTCTCCGGTGATCAACACATATTAAGAGGAGCATAATGCTAGTATCTTTAATATGTTGTGACTGCAGATGGGGCTGCCACCGTGGAGACCCTTCGGGCGGAACTTGCCCGAGCCAAGGAACAAGCCAGGAAGAGTGATGCGGCCGCTCTAAAGGCGGTCGAAGAGCTGAGAGCCGAATAGGCTGCGCATTGCCAAAGCAAGGATAAAATAGCCAAGATGGCTGTCGAGTTGAAAGATGCCACCGACCGTTATGAGCTTCTTGAAAAGGAAAACCGAACGAAGATGGCGGACCTGGAGAAGGCCATCGTAGCGGCCAAGGACGCCCACTCTAAAATCAGAGCGGCGAAGGAGGAGCTACGTCAAGCCAGGGGTATCGCGGCTGGGAAGCCCTTTTTGTTGCGAACGAAGTTCAGAGATCCTTAGTATGCCCCTCTTGATCAACTATGGAGTTCTGCAGACGCATACGTGGATTTGGTAGCGAGTGCTGCTGATGCGGCCGAGTTTTTCAAAGATCAAAAAGATCATGAAGTGGAAAAACTGTTCTGGTCACAGTTCAATGTTCCAGTGCGTCCGCTGCTGTTGAATGAGCGAATGGCCGAGTGGGCCGAGCTCCATAGGTTGTCCGGGCTTGCCATGAGGTATGTTGTGGGTCATCTTTGGCCGGAAGGGCCAAGGCCGAATAGTTATTTTAGTTTAGTGCAACAGTTCCTTGGTGCTGTGCCGCGCATCGACGCTATGAAGAGGTCGGCGTGCATAGAGGGTGCGCGGATGGCACTTGCCCGTGTCAAGACATATTTGGCAGAGATGGAGGCCACCGCTATTGCAACTCAGAGTTCGGCCGTGGGCCGAGTATCGGCCGAGCACTACTTTGAAGAAGTACTTGAAGGCGCTCGTTTAATAGAGGCTCAGTGCTCAAAGAATATTATGTTCTAGTGACATGTATTCCCATTGTAAGAACAATGTTTATTAAATTATAAAGGCTGTGCTTATACTTTCGCCTGAAAGTATTATGATGCCTCATGTGCGGCCGTTTATGTATATATGTATATAACGTGAAAGTTTGCAGTCGTCGGCTTCAGCCCCCCACACATATAATGCGGGGGTGTTCGCAAAAAACGCGTGTTCACACTTGATCCAATGTCTTGGTCCATTAAGGAGGTGATAGCGCAGCGAACGAGGCAATCGAACTATATTGCTTTATCACTTTCACTTAGCCATAGGAGTTTGACGGTGGGACTACTATATAGCCCCTGGTACCTCCGCGCTCATCCGAATACGGGGCGCGTACGTACATGACCGGGAAACGGCCCTTAGTTAATGCGGAGGAATCCCGAAGATTCCGCTAAGTCATCGAGTGGTTGACCAGTCTCGCGCTTTATCATGACAGTCAGTTTTCGGCTTTCTCTACTGAGGTGCTCACCCGGATGAACCAGGGCACAATCGCAGTAGTTCTCCCGGTGCCACCTTAGCCGATAGAGCGGAACGTAAGGTAGCAAAACACGGGAGCCGGGCAAACCCAACATTTGACCAAAGACATGATTCGGAGCTGATGCATATAAGGCCAAACTCGCGACGCCGAACACTCCCTAAGGTATTCGGTCTTTACAACATATACCGGGCTGAATAACGCCCTTGATAGTGATCCCTGAGTGTCCAGGTACGTGCATCGTTCTGACATGGCGAAATGCCAATAACGTCAGCATCGCTCTCGGTTATACTGAGTATCCGGAGGATGTGAACAACAAGAGACAGTAAAATTGGTTTATACAGGGTCTTAATCTGAAAAGAAACCTTTGAGCGGGTCCCTGCTGCACGTCTGCGCCTGTTTCTCCGTTGTGCCATATCCTGGAAGGGTGTAGCACGATTGTCGTCTATAAAAGAGAAGAACTTAGGTGAAAGTTGTCGTGCGAAAAATTGGTTATTCTCGATAAACCATGAAAATTCAAGATAAGTAAAGTTGAGCTGAACTAGCCCTGTTTACACGCGGGAAGCCCCTGGTACCGCCTATGAGGGTAAATCCATCAAACCAATCTTAGGTATATCTAAGCTGTTACAGCTAGTGATGTGCCGGACTCGTCTAGCCGTGTCCGCGGTCTTGACGACCGATCGTTTATTCTGGTTGGAGAGGCCGTTTAGTGTTCGGCTGCTAAATCCGCCACACGTTCTTCCGCGCATAAGGAACGCTCGATATTTCCGCTAATTGTGATGATGCCACTTGGACCGGGCATCTTAAGCTTAAGGGAAGCGTAATGTGGTACTGCATTAAAACGAGCAAAAGCTGCTCTTCCGAGTAGTGCTTGATAGCCACTTCGGAATGGAGCGATGTCGAAGATTAACTTTTCGCTTCGGAAGTTGTCGGGAGAACCGAATACAACCTCTAGTACTAGAGAGCCCGTGCAATGGGCCTTTGGGCCTGGTATTACTCCCTTAAAGATAGTATTACTGTGGCTGATTCTTATCGGGTCTATCCCCAGTTTGCGGACTATGTCCTGATATATCAGATTAAGACTACTGTCGCCGTCCATAAGGACTCGTGTGAGATGGTATCCATTTATTATTGGGTCTAACATCAAGGCAGCCAATCCTCCGTGACGGATACTTGTCAGGTGATCCCTGCGATCAAAAGTGATCGGGCAGGCCGACCAGGGCTTGAAATTAGGGGTGACGGGCTCTACGGCACGTGAATCATGTTCACTGTTTTGACCTCTGGTGGGAATTTTTTCTGTTCCCCGGTGCTTTGATGTCGAGGCTCGTCCTCGTCTTCACTAGGTGTCTCCCTCCCCTTGTGTTCGGCGTTTAGCTTACCGGCCTGCTTGAAGACCCACAATTCTCTGTGCGTGTGATTTGCGGGTTTATCGGGAGTGCCATGAATCTGACATAATTTGTCTAGAATCTTGTTTAGGCTTGACGGTCCATCTCTGCTGCCTTTGAAAGGTTTATTCTGCTGACCCGGTCGAGAGCCCCTGAATCCGGCGTTTACCGCCGTGTTGTCTGGGTTGTCTTCGTTATTTCGATGCTTGCTTTTACTGCGTCGTGGTTTTCCATTGCCGTCCCTGACTTCGGATGTGCTTGGGTCGCTGGTGCTACTATGGGCTCTCTAGCTATCTTCGCCCGCGCAAAAGCGAGTCATTAGGCTTGCCAGAGCTGCCATTGTTCTCGGTTTTTCTTGGCCGAGATGTATGGCGAGCCATTCGTCTCGGACGCTGTGTTTGAAAGCTGCTAAGGCTTCGGCGTCCGGGCAGTCGACGATTTGGTTCTTCTTAGTGAGAAATATGTTCCAAAGCTTTCGGGCTGACACTCCCGGCTGTTGAATTATGTGACTTAAATCGTCTACATCCGGAGGTCGGACATAGGTCCCTTGAAAATTAGCCCTAAAGGCATCCTCGAGCTCCTCCCAGCTTCCAATTGAGTTTTCGGGGAGGCTCTTCAGCCAGTGCCGAGCTGGTCCTTTCAGCTTGAGGGGCAAGTACTTGATGGCATGGAGATCGTCTCCGCGAGCCATGTGGATATGGAGGATAAAGTCCTCAATCCAGACGCCAGGGTCTGTGGTTCCGTCGTACGCCTCTATGTTCATGGGTTCGAATCCTTCTGGAAATTCGTGGTCCAGCACCTCATCGGTGAAACATAGGGGGTGTGCCGCACCCCTGTATTTGGATGTGTCATGGCGTTCTGACGGTTGAAGTGTTCGGTTTTGGTTGTGCGCTGGAGCACGTTTCCTTGATCCGTAGATGGATCTGGTCACGCCGGTCTTCTGATGCAAGTCCTCACGTGAATCGTGTGCTGACTTATGTGCGGCCTTGTTAGCCGCTCTACCGCGGCCACGAGGTGGTCGATCCGACCGGTCGGCCGTTTTGTTTTTTGGCTGTGTGGGCTCTAAGGCCTCATCATCAAATTCAGGCAATAGCTTGCACTTTGGATAGCTCTTTGTGTGGTAACTACCACCATACTTTTCTTCATTGTCGAGCACCTTGTTCCATCTACTTTTGAGCGTATTCTGCGCGGCCTTAAGACTTTGCTTCTGCTTCTTCAGACTCCTCGCGGTGGCAATAAGCCTTCGGCGGAGGTTCTCTTGTTCCAAGTGCCTTTCCGGGATGATGTGTGCATCCTCGTCCGGACTGTTTTCCTCTCCGGAGGGGGGTTTATGAGTTTCATCCTCGGCGTCGCCGTGTTCGGACAGCGGATCCGTACTATGTTCGTCGTTTGCTGGTTCATCCTGCTCTGCCGCTGGGTCAATGTGGTCGTCGTTTCCTCTGGAGTCGACTGGGGTGTTATTTTCTCTTGCGTTGTTATCGCTGTTTTTGCCGAGGCGGGATTTGGAGCGGCGCCTACGCCGACGCTTTGGTTGCTTCTCGAGGGAGCTATAGTCTTCATAGTTCAACAGTCCGGTCAAAGGATATAGTCCGGCTGTCCGAGGACCCCCTAATCCAGGACTCCCTCAGTATGTACTCATTAAAAAAACTTATCAAGCGTTTTGATCTATCTCTATAGATCTTGATGCTCAATGTGTAAGTAGCTTCACCGAGGTCTTTCTTTGAAAAACTCCTTTCAAACACTCTGATACGTCTCCAACGTATCTATAATTTTTGATTGCTCCATGCTATATTATCTACTGTTTTGAACATTATTGGGCTTTATTATTCACTTTTATATTACTTTTGGGACTAACCTATTAACCGGAGGCCCAGCCCAGAATTGTTGTTTTTGCCTATTTCAGAGTTTCGCAGAAAAGGAATATCAAACGAAGTCCAAACGGAATGAAACCTTCGGGAACGTCATTTTTAGGAAGATTATGATCCAGGAGACTTGGACCCTACGTCAAGAAACAAAAGAGGAGGCCACGAGGTAGGGGGCGCGCTTACCCCCCAGGGCGCGCCCTCCACCCTCGTGGGCCCCCTGTTGCTCCACCGACGTACTCCTTCCTCCTATATATACCTACGTACCCCCAAACGATCAGATACGGAGCCAAAAACCTAATTCCACCGCCGCAACCTTCTGTACCCACGAGATCCCATCTTGGGGCCTATTTCGGAGCTCCGCCGGAGGGGGCATCGATCACGGAGGGCTTCTACATCATCACCATAGCCCCTCTGATGAAGTGTGAGTAGTTTATCTCAGACCTTCGGGTCCATAGTTAGTAGCTAGATGGCTTCTTCTCTCTTTTTGGATCTCAATACAATGTTCTCCCCCTCTCTCGTGGAGATCTATTCGATGTAATCTTCTTTTGCGGTGTGTTTGTTGAGACTGATGAATTGTGGGTTTATGATCAAGATTATCTATGAACAATATTTGAATCTTCTCTGAATTCTTTTATGTATGATTGGTTATCCTTGCAAGTCTCTTCGAATTATCAGTTTGGTTTGGCCTACTAGATTGATCTTTCTTGCAATGGGAGAAGTGCTTAGCTTTGGGTTCAATCTTGCGGTGTCCTTTCCGAGTGACAGTAGGGGCAGCAAGGCACGTATTGTATTGTTTCCATCAAGGATAACAAGATGGGGTTTTTATCATATTGCATGAATTTATCCATCTACATCATGTCATCTTGCTTAAGGCGTTACTCTGTTTTTATGAACTTAATACTCTAGATGCATGCTGGATAGTGGTCGATGAGTGGAGTAATAGTAGCAGATGCAGGCAGGAGTCGGTCTACTTGTCTCGGACATGATGCCTATATACATGATCATACCTAGATATTCTCATAACTGTGCTCAATTCTGTCAATTGCCCAACAGTAATTCGTTCACCCACCGTAAAATACTTATGCTCTTGAGAGAAGCCACTAGTGAAATCTATGGCCCCCGGGTCTATCTTCATCATATTAATCTTCCAACACTCAGTTATTTCCTTTGCTTTTTACTTTGCTTTTATTTTACTTTACATCTTTATCACAAAAATACCAAAAATATTATCCTATCATATCTATCAGATCTCACTCTCGTAAGTGACCGTGAAGGGATTGACAACCCCTTATCACGTTGGTTGCGAGGATTTATTTGTTTTGTGTAGGTGCGAGGGACTCGCGCGTAGCCTCCTACTGGATTGATACCTTGGTTCTCAAAAACTGAGGGAAATACTTACGCTACTTTGCTGCATCACCCTTTCCTCTTCAAGGGAAAACCAACGCAGTGCTCAAGAGGTAGCAGGAAGGATTTCTGGCGCCGTTGCCGGGGAGGTCTACGCAAAAGTCAACATACCAAGTACCATCACAATCCCTTATCTCCCGCATTACATTATTTTCCATTTGCCTCTCGTTTTCCTCTCCCCCACTTCACCCTTGCCGGTTTATTCGCCCTCTCTTTTTCGCTTGCCTCTTTTTGCCCATCTCTTGGTTGCTCGTGTGTTGGATTGCTTGTTTGTCATGATGGCTCAAGATAATACCAAATTATGTGACTTTACCAATACCAACAATAATGATTTCCTTAGCAGTCTGATTGCTCCTCTTACCAATACTGAATCTTGTGAAATCAATGCTGCTTTGTTGAATCTTGTCATGAAAGATCAATTCGATGGCCTTCCTAGTGAAGATGCCGCTACTCATCTAAATAGCTTCGTTCATTTGTGTGATATGCAAAAGAAGAAAGATGTTGACAATGATATTGTTAAGTTGAAGCTATTTCCTTTTTCGCTTAGAGATCGTGCTAAAGCTTGGTTTTCGTCTTTACCTAAAAATAGTATTGATTCTTGGAATAAGTGCAAAGATGCTTTTATCTCTAAGTATTTTCCTCCCGCTAAGATTATCTCTCTTAGAAACGGTATCATGAATTTTAAGCAACTAGATCATGAACATGTTGCACAAGCTTGGGAGAGTATGAAATTATTGATACGTAATTGCCCCACACATGGTTTGAATTTGTGGATGATTATGCAAATTTTTTACGCCGGATTGAATTTTGCTTCTAGAAATCTTTTAGATTCGGGCGCGGGAGGCACTTTTATGGAAATCACTTTAGGAGAAGCTACTAAACTCCTAGATAATATTATGGTTAATTATTCTCAATGGCACACTGAAAGATCTACTAATAAAAAAGTGCATGCGATAGAAGAAATTAATGTTTTGAGTGGGAAGATGGATGAACTTATGAAATTATTTGGTACTAAGAGTGTTTCTTCTGATCCTAATGATATGACCTTGTCTACTTTGATTGAGAATAATAATGAATCTATGGATGTGAATTTTGTTGGTAGGAATAATTTTGGTAACAACGCGTATAGAGGAAACTTTAATCCTAGGCCTTATCCTAGTAATTCCTCTAATAATTATGGTAATTCCTACAACAACTCTTATGGAAATTTTAATAAGATGCCCTCTGAATTTGAGACTAGTGTTTAGGAAGTTATGAATTCGCAAAATAATTCCAATGCTTTGCTTGAAGAAAATTGCTTAAAGTTGATGAATTGGCTAGGAACGTTGATAGAATTTCTCTTGATGTTGATTCTTTGAAACTGAGATCTATTCCTCCTAAGCATGATATCAATGAGTCTCTCAAATCCATGAGAATTTCCATTGATGAGTGTAAAGAAAGAACCGCTAGGATGCGTGCTAAGAAAGATTGCTTTATGAAAGCGTGTTCTTCAAATTTCTATGAAAATAAAGATGAAGATCTAAAAGTTATTGATGTGTCCCCTATTAAATCTTTGTTTTGCAATATGAATCTTGATAATGATGGGACTGAATATGATCCACCTTTACCTAGAAGGCGTTCCAAAAATTCGGAGTTTTTAGATCTTGATGCTAAAATTGATAAAATTGGGATTGAAGAAATCAAAACATTAGATGTTAATGAACCCACTATTTTGGATTTCAAGGAATTTAATTATGATAATTGCTCTTTGATAGATTGTATTTCCTTGTTGCAATCCGTGCTAAATTCTCCTCATGCTTATAGCCAAAATAAAGCTTTTACTAAACATATCGTTGATGCTTTGATGCAATCTTATGAAGAAAAACTTGAGTTGGAAGTCTCTATCCCTAGAAAACTTTATGATGAGTGGGAACCTACTATTAAAATTAAGATTAAAGATCATGAATGCTATGCTTTGTGTGATTTGGGTGCTAGTGTTTCCACGATTCCAAAAACTTTGTGCGATTTGCTAGGTTTCCGTGATTTTGATGATTGCTCTCTAAACTTGCACCTTGCGGATTCCACTATTAAGAAACCAATGGGAAGAATTAATGATGTTCTTATTGTTGCAAATAGAAACTATGTGCCCGTAGATTTTATCGTTCTTGATATAGATTGCAATCCTTCATGTCCTATTATTCTTGGTAGACCTTTCCTTAGAACGATTGGTGCAATTACTGATATGAAGGAAGGGAATATTAGATTCCAATTTCCATTAAATAAAGCCATGGAACACTTCCCTAGGAAGAAAATAAAATTACCATATGAATCTATCATGACAGCCACTTATGGATTGCCCACCAAAGATGGCAATACCTAGATCTATCCTTGCTTTTATGCCTAGCTAGGGGCGTTAAACGATAGCGCTTGTTGGGAGGCAACCCAATTTTATTTTTAGTTTTTTTGCTTTTTGCTTCTGTTTAGGAATAAATATTTGATCTAGCCTCTGGTTATATGTGTTTTTATGTTTTAGTTAGTGTTTGTGCCAAGTTAAACCTATAGGAACTTCTTGGATGATAGTTATTTGATCTTGCTGTAATTTCCAGAAACTTTCTGTTCACGAAAACAATTGGTAAAAATCACCAGAACGTGATAAAATAGTTATTCCAATTGCTTCTGATCAATAAACAAATTTTCTAGGTCGTCCTATTTTGGCTGATTTTTTGGAGTTCCAGAAGTTTGCTTTAGTTACAGATTACTACAGACTGTTCTGTTTTTGACAGATTCTGTTTTTCGTGTGTTGTTTGCTTATTTTGATGAATCTATGGCTAGTAAAATAGTTTATAAACCATAGAGAAGTTGGAATACAGTAGGTTCAACACCAATATAAATAAATAATGAGTTCATTGCAGTACGTTGAAGTGGTCTTTTGTTTTCTTTCGCTAACGGAGCTCACGAGATTTTCTGTTGAGTTTTGTGTTGTGAAGTTTTCAAGTTTTGGGTGAAAGATTTTGATGGATTATGGAACAAGGAGTGGCAAGAGCCTAAGCTTGGGGATTCCCATGGCACCCCCAAGATAATCTAAGGACACCATAAAGCCAAAGCTTGGGGATGCCCCGGAAGGCATCCCCTCTTTCGTCTACTTCCATCGGTAACTTTACTTGGAGCTATATTTTTATTCACCACATGATATGTGTTTTGCTTGGAGCGTCTTGTATGATTTGAGTCTTTGCTTTTTAGTTTACCACAATCACCCTTTCTGTACACACCCTTTGAGAGAGCCATACATGATTTGGAATTTGTTAGAATACTCTATGTGCTTCGCTTATATCTTTTGAGTTATATAGTTTTGCTCTAGTACTTCACTTATATCTTTTAGAGCACGGTGGTGGATTTGTTTTATAGAAACTATTGATCTCTCATGATTCACTTAGATTATTTTGAGAGTCTTAAATAGCATGGTAATTTTCTTAAATAATCCTAATATGCTAGGTATTCAAGAACAGTCAAAATTCTTATGAGTGTGTTGAAAGCTAAGAAAAGTATGATGCTTGATAATTGTTTTGAGATATAAAGATGGTGATATTAGAGTCAAGCTAGTTGAGTAGTTGTGAATTTGAGAAATACTTGTGTTAAAGTTTGTGATTCCCGTAGCATGGACGTATGGTGAACCGTTATGTGATGAAGTCGGAGCATAATTTATTTATTGATTGTCTTCCTTATGAGTGGCGGTCGGGGACGAGCGATGGTCTTTTCCTACCAATCTATCCCCCTAGGAGCATGCGCGTAATACTTTGCTTTGATAACTTGTAGATTTTTGCCATAAGTATATGAGTTCTTTATGACTAATGTTGAGTCCATGGATTATACGCACCCTTCTTCCTTCCACCATTGCTAGCCTCTCTAATACCGCGCACTTTTCGCCGGTATCTTACATTCACCATAAACCTTCCTCAAAAAAGCCACATACCTACCTATCATGGCATTTCCATAGCCATTCCGAGATATATTGTCATGCAACTTTCCACCGTTCCGTTTATTATGACACGCTCCATCATTGTCATATTGCTTAGCATGATCATGTAGTTGACATCGTATTTGTGGCAAAGCCACCGTTCATAATTCTTTCATACATGTCACTCTTGATTCATTGTATATCCCGGTACACCACTGGAGGCATTCATATAGAGTCATATTTTGTTCTAACTATCGAGTTGTAATTGTTGAGTTGTAAGAAAATAAAAGTGTGATGATCTTCATTTTTAGAGCATTGTCCCAAGTGAGGAAAAGGATGATGGAGACTATGATTCCCCCACAAGTTGGGATGAGACTCTGGACGGAAAAAAAGAGGCCATAAAAAAGAGAAAAGGCCCAAATAAGAAAAAGGAAAAAAATTGAGAGAAAAAGAGAGAAGGGACAATGTTACTATCCTTTTACCACACTTGTGCTTCAAAGTAGCACCATGGTCTTCATGATAGAGAGTCTCTCATTTTGTCACTTTCATATACTAGTGGGAATTTTTCATTATAGAACTTGGCTTGTATATTCCAATGATGGGCTTCTTCAAAATGCCCTAGGTCTTCGTGAGCAAGCGAGTTGGATGCAAACCAACTTAGTTTCTTTTGTTGAGCTTTCATATACTTATAGCTCTAGTGCATCCGTTGCATGGCAATCCCTACTCACTCACATTGATATCTATTGATGGGCATCTCCATTGCCCATTGATACGCCTAGTTGATGTGAGACTATCTTCTCCCTTTTTGTCTTCTCCACAACCACCATTCTATTCCACATATAGTGCTATGTCCATGGCTCACGCTCATGTATTGCGTGAAGATTGAAAAAGTTTGATAACGTCAAAAGTATGAAACAATTGCTTGGCTTGTCATCGGGGTTGTGCATGATTTAAATACTTTGTGTGGTGAAGATAGAGCATAGCCAGACTATATGATTTTGTAGGGATAACTTTCTTTGGCCATGTTATTTTGAGAAGACATAATTGCTTTGTTAGTATGCTTGAAGTATTATTATTTTTATGTCAATATTAAACTTTTGTCTTGAATCTTTTGGATCTGAATATTCATACCACAATTAAGAAGAATTACAATGAAATTATGCCAAGTAGCACTCCGCATCAAAAATTCTGTTTTTATCATTTACCTACTCGAGGACGAGCAGGAATTAAGCTTGGCGATGCCTGATACGTCTCCAACGTATCTATAATTTTTGATTGCTCCATGCTATATTATCTACTGTTTTGGACATTATTGGGCTTTATTATTCACTTTTATATTACTTTTGGGACTAACCTATTAACCGGAGGCCTAGCCCAGAATTGCTGTTTTTGCCTATTTCAGAGTTTCGCAGAAAAAGAATATCAAACGGAGTCCAAACGGAATGAAACCTTCGGGAACGTTATTTTTAGGAAGATTATGATGCAGGAGACTTGGACCCGACGTCAAGAAACAAAAGAGGAGGCCACGAGGTAGGGGGCGCGCTGAAGGAAATACGCCCTAGAGGCAATAATAAAGTATTATTTATTTCCTTATATCATGATAAATGTTTATTATTCATGCTAGAATTGTATTAACCGGAAACATAATACATGTGTGAATACATAGACAAACAGAGTGTCACTAGTATGCCTCTACTTGACTAGCTCGTTAATCAAATATGGTTATGTTTCCTAGCCATAGACATGAGTTGTCATTTGATTAACGAGATCACCTCATTAGGAGAATGACGTGATTGACTTGACCCATTCCGCTAGCTTAGCACTCGATCGTTTAGTATGTTGCTATTGCTTTCTTCATGACTTATACATGTTCCTATGACTATGAGATTATGCAACTCCCGTTTACCGGAGGAACACTTTGTGTGCTACCAAACGTCACAACGTAAATGGGTGATTATAAAGGTGCTCTACAGGTGTCTCCAAAGGTACTTGTTGGGTTGGCGTATTTCGAGATTAGGATTTGTCACTCCAATTGTCGGAGAGGTATCTCTGGGCCCACTCGGTAATGCACATCACTATAAGCCTTGCAAGCATTGTGACTAATGAGTTAGTTGCAGGATGATGTGTTACGGAACGAGTAAAGAGACTTGCCGGTAACGAGATTGAACTAGGTATCGAGATACCGACGATCAAATCTCGGGCAAGTAACATACCGGTGACAAAGGGAACAACGTATGTTGTTATGCGGTCTGACCAATAAAGATCTTCGTAGAATATGTGGGAGCCAATATGGGCATCCAGGTCCCGCTATTGGTTATTGACCGGAGACGTGTCTCGGTCATGTCTACATAGTTCTCGAACCCGTAGGGTCCGCATGCTTAACGTTGCGATGACAGTTTTATTGAGTTTTGATGTACCGAAGGAGTTCGGAGTCCCGGATGAGATCGGGGATATGACGAGGAGTCTCGAAATGGTCGAGACGTAAAGATCGATATATTGGACTAGGGAGGGGGGGCGCCCCCTTCCTTCTTTCTCCTTCCCCCTTCCCTTCTCCTACTCCCACAAGGAAAGGAGGAGTCCTACTCCCGGTGGGAGTAGGACTCCCCCCTTTGGCGCGCCTCTCCCCTTGGCCGGCTGCCTTCCCCTTGCTCCTTTATATACGGGGGCAGGGGGGCACCCCAGAGACACAACAATTGATCTATTGATCTCTTAGCCGTGTGCGGTGCCCCCCTCCACCATATTACACCTCGATAATATCGTAGCGGAGCTTAGGCGAAGCCCTACGTCGGTAGAACATCATCATCGTCACCACGCCGTCATGCTGACAAAACTCTCCCTCAACACTCGGCTGGATCGGAGTTCGAGGGACGTCATCGAGCTGAACGTGTGCTAAACTCGGAGGTGCCGTGCGTTCGGTACTTGATCGGTCGGATCGTGAAGACGTACAACTACATCAACCGCGTTGTGTTAACGCTTCCGCTTTCGGTCTACGAGGGTACGTGGACAACACTCTCCCCTCTCGTTGCTATACATCACCATGATCTTGCGTGTGCGTAGGGAAATTTTTGAAATTACTACGTTCCCCTACAGTGGTATCAGAGCCTGGTTTTATGCGTTGATGCTATGCACGAGTAGAACACAAGTGAGTTGTGGGCGATATAAGTCATACTGCTTACCAGGATGTCATACTTTGGTTCAGCGGTATTGTGAGATGAAGCGGCCCGGACCGACATTACGCGTACGCTTACGCGAGACTGGTTTCACCGTTGCGAGCACTCGTTGCTTAAAGGTGACCGGCGGGTGTCTGTCTCTCTCACTTTAGTTGAACCGAGTGTTGCTACCCCCGGTCCTGACGAAGGTTTAAACAGCACCAACTTGACAAACTATCATTGTGCTTTTGATGCATAGGTAAGAACGGTTCTTGCTAAGCCCGTAGCAGCCACGTAAAATATGCAACAACAAAGTAGAGGACGTCTAACTTGTTTTTGCAGGGCATGTTGTGATGTGATATGGTCAAGACATGATGTGATATAATGTGTTGTATGAGATGATCATGTTTTGTAACCGAGTTATCGGCAACTGGCAGGAGCCATATGGTTGTCGTTTTATTGTATGAGATGCAATCGCCATGTAATAGTTTTACTTTATCACTAAGCGGTAGCGATAGTCGTAAAAGCAATAAGTTGGCGAGACGACAACGATGCTACGATGGAGATCAAGGTGTCGCGCCGGTGATGATGGTGATCATGACGGTGCTTCGGAGATGGAGATCACAAGCACGGTGCTTCGGAGATGGAGATCACAAGCACAAGATGATGATGGCCATATCATATCACTTATATTGATTGCATGTGATGTTAATCCTTTATGCATCTTATCTTGCTTTGTTTGACGGTAGCATTATAAGATGATCCTTCACTAAATTATCAAAGTATAAGTGTTCTCCCTGAGTATGCACCGTTGCGAAAGTTCTTCGTGCTGAGACACCACGTGACGATCGGGTGTGATAGGCTCTATGTTCAAATACAACGGGTGCAAAACAGTTGCACACGTGGAATACTCAGGTTAAACTTGACGAGCCTAGCATATAACAGATATGGCCTCGGAACACGGAGACCGAAAGGTCGAGCGTGAATCATATAGTAGATATGATCAACATAGTGATGTTCACCATTGAAACTACTCCATCTCATGTGATGATCGGACATGGTTTAGTTGACATGGATCACGTGATCACTTAGAGGATTAGAGGGATGTCTATCTAAGTGGGAGTTCTTAAGTAATATGATTGAGTGAACTTAAATTTATCATGAACTTAGTCTTGACAGTATTTTGCAAGTTATGTTGTAGATCAATAGCTCGCGTTGTTGCTTCCCTGTGTTTATTTTTGATATGATTCCTAGAGAAAATCATGTTGAAAGATGTTAGTAGCAAAGATGCGGATTGGATCCGTGATCTAAGGATTATCCTCATTGCTGCACAGAAGAATTATGTCCTTAATGCACCGCTAGGTGACAGACCTATTGCTGGAGCAGATGCAGACGTTATCAACGCTTTGGCTAGCTCAATATGATGACTACTTGATAGTTTAGTGCACCATGCTTAAACGGCTTAGAATCGGGATTTCAAAGACGTTTTGAACGTCATGGACCATATGAGATGTTCCAGGAGTTGAAGTTAATATTTCAAGCAAATACCCGAGTTGAGAGATATGAAGTCTCCAACAAGTTCTATAGCTAAAAGATGGAGGAGAATCGCTCAACTAGTGAGCATGTGCTCAGATTGTCTGGGTACTACAATCGCCTGAATCAAGTGGGAGTTAATCTTCCAGATAAAATAAGTGATTGACAGAATTCTCTAGTCACCATCACCAAGTTAGTAGAACTTCGTGATGAACTATGGTATGCAAGGGATGACGAAAGTAATTCCCGAGCTCTTCGTGATGCTGAAATCGACGAAGGTAGAAATCAAGAAAAACATCAAGTGTTGATGGTTGACGAGACCACTAGTTTCAAGAAAAGGGCAAAGGGAAGAAGGGGAACTTCAGAAAGAACGGCAAGCAAGTTGCTACTCAAGTGAAGAAGCCCAAGTCTGTACCTAAGCCTGAGACTAAGTGCTTCTACTGCAAAGGGACTGGTCACTGGAGGCGAAACTGCCCCAAGTATTTGGTGGATAAGAAGGATGGCAAAGTGAACAAAGGTATATTGGATATACATGTTATTGATGTGTGCTTACTAGTGTTTATAGCAAACCCTCAGTATTTGATACTGGTTCAGTTGCTAAAGAGTAGTAACTCGAAAACGGGAGTTGCAGAATAAACAGAGACTAGTAAAAGGCGAGGTGACGATGTGTGTTGGAAGTAGTTCCAAGATTGATATGATCATCTTCGCACACTCCCTATACTTTCGGGATTAGTGTTGAAACTAAATAAGTGTTATTTGGTGTTTGCGTTGAGCATGAATATGATTTGATCATGTTTATTGCAATACGGTTATTCATTTAAGTTAGAGAACAATTGTTGTTCTGTTTACATGAATAAAAACCTTCTATTGTCATACACACCAACGAAAATGGTTTGTTGGATCTCGATCGTAGTGATACACATAATCATAATATTGAAGTCAAAAGATGCAAAGTTAATAATGATAGTGCAACTTATTTGTGGCACTGTCGTTTAGGTCATATTGGTGTAAAGCGCATGAAGAAACTCCATACTGATGGGATTTTGGAATCACTTGATGCTTGCGAACCGTGCCTCATGGGCAAGATGACTGAAACGCCGTTTTCGGGAACTATGGAGAGAGCAACAGATTTGTTGGAAATCATACATACAGATGTATGTGGTCCGATGAATATTGAGGCTCATAGCAGGTATCATTATTTTCTGACCTTCACAGATGATTTGAGCAGATATGGGTATATCTGCTTAATGAAATAGAAGTCTGAAACATTTGAAAAGTTCATATAATTTTAGAGTGAAGCGGAAAATCATCGTAACAAGAAAATAAAGTTTCTACGATCTGATCGTGGAGAAGAGTATTTGAGTTACGAGTTTGGCCTTCAGTTAAAAAAATGTGAAATAGTTTCGCTACTCACGCCACCTGGAACACCACAGTGTAATGGTGTGTCCAAACATCGTAACCGTACTTTATTAGATATGGTGCGATATATGATGTCTCTTACCGATCTACCACTATTGTTTTGGGGTTATGTATTAGAGACAGCTGCATTCACGTTAAATAGGCTATCATCTAAATCCGTTGAGACGACATCTTATGAACTGTGGTTTGGCAAGAAACCAAAGTTGTCGTTTCTTAAAGTTTGGGGCTGCGATGCTTATGTGAAAAAGCTTCAACCTGATAAGCTCGAACCCAAATCGGAGAAATGTATCTTCATAGGATACCCAAAGGAGACTGTTGGGTACACCTTCTATCACAGATCCGAAGGCAAGACATTAGTTGCTAAGAATGGATCCTTTCTAGAGAAGGAGTTTCTCTCGAAAGAAGTGAGTGGGAGGAAAGTAGAACTTGATGAGGTAACTGTACCTGCTCCCTTATTGGAAAGTAGTTCATCACAGAAATCTGTTCCTGTGACTTCTACACCAATTAGTGAGGAAGTTAATGATGATGATCATGTAACTTCAGATCAAGTTACTACCAAACCTCGTAGGTAAACCAGAGTAAGATCCGCACCAGAGTGGTACGGTAATCATGTTCTGGAAGTTATGTTACTAGACCATGACGAACCTACGAACTATGAAGAAGCGATGGTGAGCCCAGATTCCGCAAAATGGCTTGAGGCCATAAAATCCGAGATGGGATCCATGTATGAGAACAAAGTAAGTACTTTGGTTGACTTGCCCAATGATCGGCAAGCCATTGAAAATAAATGGATCTTCAAGAAGAAGACTGACGCTGATGGTAATGTTACTGTCTATAAAGCTCGACTTGTTGCCAAAGGTTTTCGACAAGTTCAAGGGATTGACTACGATGAGACCTTCTCACCCGTAGCGATGCTTAAGTCTGTCCGAATCATGTTAGCAATTGCCGCATTTTATGATTATGAAATTTGGCAAATGGATGTCAAAACTGCATTCCTGAATGGATTTCTGGAAGAAGAGTTGTATATGATGCAACCAGAAGGTTTTGTCGATCCAAAGGGAGCTAACAAAGTGTGCAAGCTCCAGCGATCCATTTATGGACTGGTGCAAGCCTCTCGGAGTTGGAATAAACGCTTTGATAGTGTGATCAAAGCATTTGGTTTTATACAGATTTTTGGAGAAGCCTGTATTTACAAGAAAGTGAGTGGGAGCACTACAACATTTATGATAAGTATATGTGAATGACATATTGTTGATTGGAAATAATGTAGAATTATTCTGCAAAGCATAAAGGAGTGTTTGAAAGGAGTTTTTCAAAGAAAGACCTCGGTGAAGCTGCTTACATATTGAGCATCAAGATCTATAGAGATAGATGAAGACGCTTGATAAGTTTTTCAATGAGTACATACCTTAACAAGATTTTGAAGTAGTTCAAAATAGAACAGTCAAAGAAAGAGTTCTTGCCTGTGTTACAAGGTGTGAAATTGAGTAAAGACTCAAAGCCAGACCACGGCAAAAGATAGAAAGAGAATGAAAGTCATTCCCTATGCCTTGGCCATAGGTTCTATAAAGTATGCCATGCTGTATACCAGATCTATTGTATACCCTACACTGATTTTGGCAAGGGAGTACAATAGTGATCTAGGAGTAGATCACTAGACAGCGGTCAAAAATTATCCTTAGTGGAATAAGGATATGTTTCTCGATTATGGAACTGAAAAAAGGTTCGTCGTAAAGGGTTACGTTGATGCAAGTTTTGACACTAAATCTAGATGACTCTAAGTCTCGGTCTAGATACATATTGAAAGTGGGAGCAATTAGCTAGAGTAGCTCCGAGCAGAGCATTGTAAACATAGAAATTTGCAAAATACTTACGGATCTGAATGTGACAGACCCGTTGACTAAAATTATCTCACAATCAAAACATGATCACACCTTAGTACTCTTTGGGTGTTAATCACATAGCGATGTGAACTAGATTATTGACTCTAGTAAACCCTTTGAGTGTTAGTCACATAGAAATGTGAACTATGGGTGTTAATCACATGGTGATGTGAATTATTGATGTTAAATCACATGGCGATGCGAACTAGATTATTGACTCTAGTGCAAGTGGGAGACTGAAGGAAATATGCCCTAGAGGCAATAATAAAGTATTATTTATTTCCTTATATCATGATAAATGTTTATTATTCATGCTAGAATTGTATTAACCGGAAACATAATACATGTGTGAATACATAGACAAATAGAGTGTCACTAGTATGCCTCTACTTGACTAGCTCGTTAATCAAAGATGGTTATGTTTCCTAGCCATAGACATGAGTTGTCATTTGATTAACGAGATCACCTCATTAGGAGAATGACGTGATTGACTTGACCCATTCCGTTAGCTTAGCACTCGATCGTTTAGTATGTTGCTATTGCTTTCTTCATGACTTATACATGTTCCTATGACTATGAGATTATGCAACTCCCGTTTACCGGAGGAACACTTTGTGTGCTACCAAACGTCACAACGTAAATGGGTGATTATAAAGGTGGTCTACAGGTGTCTCCAAAGGTACTTGTTGGGTTGGCGTATTTCGAGATTAGGATTTGTCACTCCAATTGTCGGAGAGGTATCTCTGGGCCCACTCGGTAATGCACATCACTATAAGCCTTGCAAGCATTGTGACTAATGAGTTAGTTGCGGGATGATGTGTTACGGAACGAGTAAAGAGACTTGCCGGTAACGAGATTGAACTAGGTATCGAGATACCGACGATCAAATCTCGGGAAAGTAACATACCGGTGACAAAGGGAACAACGTATGTTGTTATGCGGTCTGACCGATAAAGATCTTCGTAGAATATGTGGGAGACAATATGGGCATCCAGGTCCCGCTATTGGTTATTGACCGGAGACGTGTCTCGGTCATGTCTACATAGTTCTCGAACCCGTAGGGTCCGCACGCTTAATGTTACGATGACAGTTTTATTGAGTTTTGATGTACCGAAGGAGTTCGGAGTCCCGGATGAGATCGGGGATATGACGAGGAGTCTCTAAATGGTCGAGACGTAAAGATCGATATATTGGACTAGGGAGGGGGGCGCCCCCTTCCTTCTTTCTCCTTTCCCCTTCCCTTCTCCTACTCCCACGAGGAAAGGAGGAGTCCTACTCCCGGTGGGAGTAGGACTCCCCCCTTTGGCGCGCCTCTCCCCTTGGCCGGCTGCCTTCCCCTTGCTCCTTTATATACGGGGGCAGGGGGCACCCCAGAGACACAACAATTGATCTATTGATCTCTTAGCCGTGTGCGGTGCCCCCCTCCACCATATTGCACCTCGATAATATCGTAGCGGAGCTTAGGCGAAGCCCTGCGTCGGTAGAACATCATCATCGTCACCACGCCGTCGTGCGGACGAAACTCTCCCTCAACACTCGGCTGGATAGGAGTTCGAGGGACGTCATCGAGCTGATGTGTGCTGAACTCGGAGGTGCCGTGCGTTCGGTACTTGATCAGTCGGATCGTGAAGACGTACGACTACATCAACCGCGTTGTGTTAACGCTTCCGCTTTCGGTCTACGAGGGTACGTGGACAACACTCTCCCCTCTCGTTGCTATACATCACCATGATCTTGCATGTGCGTAGGGAAATTTTTGAAATTACTACGTTCCCCTACACGCGCCTACCCCTCCCCCCCCAGGGCGCGCCCTCCACCCTCGTGGGCCCCCTGTTGCTCCACCGACGTACTCCTTCCTCCTATATATACCTACATACCCCCAAACGATCAGATACGGAGCCAAAAACCTAATTCCACCGCCGCAACCTTCTTTACCCACGAGATCCCATCATGGGGCCTGTTTCGGAGCTCCGCCGGAGGGGGCATCGATCACGGAGGGCTTCTACATCATCACCATAGCCCCTCCGATGAAGTGTGAGTAGTTTACCTCAGACCTTCGGGTCCATAGTTAGTAGCTAGATGGCTTCTTCTCTCTTTTTGGATCTCAATACAATGTTCTCCGCCTCTCTTGTGGAGATCTATTCGATGTAATCTTCTTTTGCGGTGTGTTTGTTGAGACCGATGAATTGTGGGTTTATGATCAAGATTATCTATGAACAATATTTGAATCTTCTCTGAATTTTTTATGTACGATTGGTTATCTTTGCAAGTCTCTTCGAATTATCAGTTTGGTTTGGCCTACTAGATTGATCTTTCTTGCAATGGGAGAAGTGCTTAGCTTTGGGTTCAATCTTGCGGTGTCCTTTCCCAGTGACAGTAGGGGCAGCAAGGCACGTATTGTATTGTTGCCATCGAGGATAAAAAGATGGGGTTTTTATCATATTGCATGAATTTATCCCTCTACATCATGTCATCTTGCTTAAGGCGTTACTCTGTTTTTATAAACTTAATACTCTAGATGCATGCTGGATAGCGGTCGATGAGTGGAGTAATAGTAGTAGATGCAGGCAGGAGTCGGTTTACTTGTCTTGGACGTGATGCCTATATACATGATCATACCTAGATATTCTCATAACTATGCTCAATTATGTCAATTGCTCAATAGTAACTCGTTCACCCACCGTAAAATACTTATGCTCTTGAGAGAAGCCACTAGTGAAATCTATGGCCCCCGGGTCTATCTTCATCATATTAATCTTCCAACACTCAGTTATTTCCTTTGCTTTTTACTTTGCTTTTATTTTACTTTGCATCTTTATCACAAAAATACCAAAAATATTATCCTATGATATCTATCAGATCTCACTCTCGTAAGTGACCGTGAAGGGATTGACAAACCCTTATCGCGTTGGTTGCGAGGATTTATTTGTTTTGGTGCGAGGGACTCGCGCGTAGCCTCCTACTGGATTGATACCTTGGTTCTCAAAAACTAAGGGAAATACTTATGCTACTTTGCTGCATCACCATTTCCTCTTCAAGGGAAAACCAACGCAGTGCTCAAGAGGTAGCACACTCCTTTATGCTTTCCAGAAAATTCTACATCATTTCCGATCGACAATATGTCATTCACATATACTTATCAGAAATGTTGTAGTGCTCCCACTCACTTTGTTGTAAATACAGGCTTCACCACAAGTCTGTATAAAACTATATGCTTTGATAAACCTATCAAAGTGTATATTCCAACTCCGAGATGCTTGCACCGGTCCATAGATGGATCGCTGGAGCTTGCACATTTTGTTAGCACCTTTACGATTGACAAAACCTTTTTGGTTGCATCATATACAACTCTTCTTTCAGAAATCCATTAAGGAATGTAGTTTTGACATCCATTTTCCAGATTTCATAAAATGTGGCAATTGCTAACATGATTCGAACAGACTTTAAGTATCGATACGAGTGAGAAAATCTCATCGTAGTCAACACCTTGAACTTTTCGAAAACCTTTTACGACAATTCAAGCTTTGTAGATAGTAGCACTACTATCAGCGTCTGTCTTCCTCTTGAAGATCCATTTATTCTCAATGGCTCGCCGATCATCGGGCAAGTCAATCAAAGTCCATACTTTGTTCTCATACATGGATCCCATCTCAGATTTCATGGCCTCAAGCCATTTCGCGGAATTTGGGCTCATCATCGCTTCCTCATAGTTCGTAGGTTCGTCATGGTCTAGTAACATGACTTCCAGAATAGGATTACCATATGTCGGTGTCACAACCGGCGGATCTCGGGTAGGGGGTCCCGAACTGTGCGTCTAAGGCAGAT
This sequence comes from Aegilops tauschii subsp. strangulata, assembly GCF_002575655.3. Taxonomy (NCBI): domain Eukaryota; kingdom Viridiplantae; phylum Streptophyta; class Magnoliopsida; order Poales; family Poaceae; genus Aegilops; species Aegilops tauschii. Next base: position 91,458,298 of record NC_053041.3, on the reverse strand, counting down.
GGTAACAGGAGGCGGGGGACACGATGTTTACCCAGGTTCGGGCCCTCTCGATGGAGGTAATACCCTACTTCCTGCTTGATTGATCTTGATGATATGAGTATTACAAGAGTTGATCTACCACGAGATCATACAGGCTAAACCCTAGAAGCTAGCCTATGGTATGATTGTTGTTGTCCTACGGACTAAACCCTCCGGTTTATATAGACACTGGAGGGGGCTAGGGTTACACAAAGTCGGTTACAAGGGAGGAGATCTACATATCCGTATTGCCAAGCTTGCCTTCCACGCCAAGGAGAGTCCCATCCGGGCATGGGATGAAGTCTTCAATCTTGTATCTTCATAGTACAACAGTCCGGCTAAAGGATATAGTCCGGCTATCCGAGGACCCCCTAATCCAGGACTCCCTCAGTAGCCCCTGAACCAGGATTCAATGACGATGAGTCCGGCACGCAGATTGTCTTCGGCATTGCAAGGCGGGTTCCTCCTCCGAATACTCCATAGAAGATTTCGAACACAAGGATAGTGTCCGGCTCTGCAAAACAAATTCCGCATACCATCGTAGAGAGAATAATATTTCCACAAATCTAATCTGCCGACACATTCTGCAGCATGACATCACACCACGACCCTTGTCATTATTCGAACCGTTTTTCTCAACCAGCTACTGCACATATTGCGAGGCGGTTTTCTTGGCACGTCTTGTCGAAGCAGAGATCGTGTCCCCTTATCACGGGATTCTCATCAATACGGGTTTGGGTAACCCGACCGCACCATCAATTACGGCGCTTGGGGAATACGCGAGTTTACCAGGCAGGTGGGGAGGCGCATAGTTGTTTCCGCCTTTATAAAGGGACAAGGATTCACCTTTCTCACCCACGCCCTCTTCCCCCTTGCTCATCCATTCTTGCGCACTCGAGCTCCAGCACCCAAGTTCGCATTTTCTCCTCAATCCACTCCAAGCATGTTCGGAGCAGGAGGCAAGTGGATGGTCTCCTCCGTCATGGAGGAGGACATCAAAAAGCTACGGGGAGCTGGATATCTGGCCGCGGATATCGCACACCGGTTGCCAGATGAGGGGCAAATCGTCCCGACTCCAGAACCCCATGAGAGGGTGGTTTTTCTTACCCACTTCGTCCGCGGACTGGGATTTCCCCTCCACCCGTTTGTCCGCGGGCTCATGTTTTACTACGGGCTGGATTTTCATGATCTGGCCCCCAATTTCATCCTCAACATCTCGGCATTTATTGTCGTGTGCGAGGCCTTCCTCTGCATCAAGCCCCACTTCGGCATGTGGCTCAAGACCTTCAATGTTAAACCGAAGGTGGTGGTCGGCCAGCAAGCGGAGTGCGGAGGCGCCATGGTGGGCAAAATGCCCAACGTCACCTGGCTCGAAGGCTCCTATGTGGAGACCATAAAGGGGTGGCAATCGGGGTGGTTCTACATCACCGAGCCGCGCGACACCAACTGGGTGGCGGCGCCCGAATTTTGGTCCGGAATCCCCATGCGGCTCACCTCCTGGAAAGAGAAGGGCCTGTCCTGGGGTTCCCCAGTAGAGCTGACCGGACTCCAGACATGCATCAAAAACATGATGAGCAAGAAAATCAAGCTCGTCAACGTGGTCCAAGTCATGCTCTTCTGCCAGATCCTCCCGTGTCAAAGACGGGCATTCAATTTGTGGGATTTCGACCCGGCCGAGCACCAGACGCTGTGAGAGCTCTTCGAGACGACACACAAGGATGTCTGGAAGGTGTTGTTCAAGGGCGCCGAGGTACCTCCTCCCCTTACCGAGGACCGCGGACTCAGCGCAAAGCGCCGTGCCAATCCGGTAAGTCTTTCATATCTCATAAGATGTTCATTTTCCCCAGCTTAACCATGCGCGGGATATAAGCCTCCACGCTATTTAACAGGACTGGGTAGAGACAGCGGAGCAGATCGATAGTCCAGCCCCCCTACCCGAAGATCCAGCAGATGCTCTCCTAACGGAGATGCTGGTTCCAGCTCCTTATGAGGTGCCGGCGAAGAAGGCCACGGGGACCAGGAAGGGTCTCCGGCGCCTTATATCGGACTCATCGTCCGAAAACACCGAGGCGCACTCTTCCCACGAGAACGAGGAGGAGGAAGAGGAAAGTTCTCCCCCCCCCCCCCCCCGCCGGGGGAGACAAGAAAAGGAAGGCCGCCCCATCCAGGGAGGCCGAAGGGTCCAAGAAGGGAAGGACCCTCCTCCCGGACTGCTCCACGACGGCCGCCTATAGCGACGACGAGTGGTTACCCAGGGACAAACCCCTGGCAAAGTCGTAAGTATATGGATACCATAATAATTCCTGGTACGTCTTATTGTACTGTTTCTTATCACGCTAAGCGCGATTATGCAGCCCCTCCCGAGCCCACATTGACGTATCTTCGTCGGATGATTCTTTGGGCCCGTCGGACCTGAACAGCGATTCACTTCCGACCGCCTCCTCCCTTGCCCTATGGACAACGTCGAGGTGTTGTCTCAAAGGGCACCGAACCGAGGGGAGGTAGTCCTGGAGGCGCCTCAAGGCGACATCCCGGACACTGGGCGCAAGGGGAGCAAGACTCCCATGGGCTCCGATGACGAGGGCAGCAAATTCGGCCCCCAGCCGAATACTACGCCGGAACCTCCAGCGGTTCCGGGCTCTGTCAGGCGACCCCTCACTAAGGGGGGCGAGCTGTCTGTGCCGATGACCTCTGTCCAACCAGAGGCATCGGACAACTTGCTGGAAGTGCTTCGCGGCGCTTCCATTGATGAAGAGCACCGCACTATCATGAGTGCGGTGGTCAAGAAGGTTCGGTCTGCCAAGAGCGGACTGACTCAAGCCTGTGCCAGCCTCCTAACAGGCTTTGAGGTAAGTAATCAAATTATAAGGAAATGTTACAGCATAGACAGTAGCCCCTGATGCTCTGTGCGGCGTTTCGCGAAGAAAGGCCGAATAGAGGATCAAATAATAATCACAGGAGTCTAATCAGAATATGTCTATGTGCATAAGCAGGCTTCGTTGCTGGCCGCTGCCGCACATACTGCGGAGGTCGCCGCACTGAAGCAGGACCTTGAGCGGTCCAAGGAAGAGCTCGGCCTTACCGAGAGGCAGCTCGAAGAGAACAAAGGTAAGTGATACCCCGTCTGTATATTCTAAAGAAAAATTTGGTTTTGGAATAATAGGATCGTCATGAATTGTGCTAGGTGCCACGACCAAAGTGGTGGCCCTGCAGAAGGCGCTATCCGAGGCTGAAGACAAAGCAACCAAGGAGCGCATCGAGCGAGAAAAGCAAGAAGCCCGAGTAGGCGAGGTGCAGCAAGAGCTCCAGGCTCTCGCTGAAAAGCACGAGTCCTTGGAGCGTGAGTCTAAGACGCAAGGGTCCGAGCTTGCGAAGACCCTCGAAAGCGCACAACATGCCAAGGCCGAAGCCCAAAATGCCCTCCGGGAAATTGAGGTGGTTAAGAAGATAGCAGCGGGTAAGGCATTTATTATGCAGAGCAAGCATGTGAAGGAAACTTTCTTTTTACTTACCCAAGTTCGGAGCTCTCCAGGAGCGTTCGCAGATCTGCCCCGCAGTGTGTCGGATGCCGCGGAGTTCTACCGGGCTGAGGAGGGGAGCTTGACGGAGAAGTTGTTCTGGTCTCAGTATACTGGGACCGAACACCCAATGCCCTTGAGCGACCAGCTGAAGCAACTGGTCAAGCTCCACAAGGCGGCCGAACAGGCCATGAATGGTCTTATAGTCCGGATGTGGCCTGGCGAGCCCCTTCCTGATAGCTACTTCGGTCTGGTGAGGCGGCTTGTGAATGCCTGCCCATGGCTTGAAGTCATAAAGCAGTCAGTCTGCATCGAGGGTGCGCGCAGGGCTTTTGCCCGGGCGAAGGTGCATTGGGCGAAGTTGGACGCCGAGAAGCTGGTGAAGGAGGGTCCGCCGGAAGGCAAGGAGCATCGCCACCCCCAAAATGTATTATAACAGTGTCCTGAAGGGTGCTCACCTTGTGGCGGATGAATGTGCGAAGGATGTAATATTTGAATAAATGTACTCATGCGATCCTGTAATATGAAATGAGTTCATTTGCGCTATGCAACGCTTGTGAATTTAAAATATTACCTTCTATGCGGCCGTTTATAAAACTGAGAGTTGGCCAGTCGTCGGCTTCTGCCCCCATGTAACTAGTACTGGGGTGTTCGGGATAAATCTGAGCACTCTTTATCCCAGTTTTGGGTCCTTCGAGGGAGGTGTTCAGCACAACGAACCAGGCAATCGGACTATAAGGCTTTATCACTCTCACTTAGCCATAGAAGTCTACAATTTTAAATTTTGGCGAAGCCCCTAGTATTCGGAAGGCCGAATTTGGGGCGCTATATACGCCTAAGTCGGGCAAGGCCGACTCCTTGCCCGAAGCGGAAAAAGCCTTTAAGGACTTGAGACCTCTCGAACAGCGACCAGCTCTCGCCTCATCATGACAGTCAGTTTTCGGCTTTCTCTACTGAGGTGCTCATCCGGAAGAACTGGGAAACAATCGCAGTAGTTCTCCCAGCGCTACCTTAGCCGATATTGCGGATGTAAGGTACCAAAACATGGGAGCCGGGAAAACCCAACTATTGACCCAAGACATCATTCGCAGCTGATGCATATAATGCTATAAGTTCGGGGTGACGCACTGTCGAAAGTGTTCGGACTTCTCACGCCGTGTTATAGGGTATACTGAAGCCCCTGGCATACCGGTCGTACCAGAATGTACGGGTGCAATTTGTCGTAAATAAATAGACAAGAGAAAAAGGAAAGGGTAATGTAATAATAGACTAACGCTATGCATTGTTATTAAATAATACCTCGAAGCGTATGGATACAAGTAGTGCAATAAGCAAAAAATAGGACTATTTGACATGTCCTATCCAAGGGCAAGCTGCTTATGGGTATTTAAAACAGGTATTTCGATCGTTATTGGAGACCACCTGGGGATTCCCTTGAACATCTTAGCTTCTTGCCTCCTTGGTCTTTCCTTCCCGTAATGCGTCCGGCAATCAAACTGCCGAAAAGGGCTTCCGGAGAGTAAGGTCCTGAAAGAGAGAAAATTATAAAGGTATACAGCCCCTGGGGCGGTTGAGCTGCATTGTGGGACGTGTCCTGGCCGTGCCTCCGCCTATGCCCATGGTATTTTTAATGCGTAATTATGTACGCGCGGCACAGATTTCGTCGCTTGACTGGGACTAGGACGGAGGCCGAATTGCTAGGTGAGCTCTGAACGTGCCAGGCGATCATGTTGCAGCTTACTCCGGAGTCTCTTGAAGGTGTCCGGGGGCTTTATCGCCGAATTGGTGGTTTGCCTTGAAAGGCTGCTTTGTGCTTCGGCTGCGAGGGCCGCGGTGTGCTCCTCCGTGCGGAGCTAGCGTTTTGTGTTTCCATTGACTGTTATAACCCCCCGAGGTCCTGGCATCTTGAGCTTGAGGTATGCATAATGTGGCACCGCATTGAATCTGGCAAATGCGGTTCGTCCGAGCAGTGCGTGATAGCCACTGCGGAATGGGACGATATCGAAGATTAACTCCTCGCTTCGGAAGTTGTCCGGAGATCCGAAGACCACTTCCAGTGTGATTGAGCTCGTGCAGCGGGCCTCTACACCTGGGATGACACCTTTAAAGGTGGTTTTAGTGGGTTTGATCCTCGAGGGGTCTATACCCATTTTGCGCACTACCTGATAAAGCAGGTACAGGCTGCTGCCGCCGTCCATAAGGACTCAGGTGAGGTGAAATCCGTCAATGATGGGATCAAGGACCAATGCGGCAGAACCGCCATGACGGATACTAGTGGGGTGGTCCCTACGATCGAAATTGATGGGACAGGAAGACCATGGGTTGAACTTTGGGGCGACTGGCTCCATCGCGTAGACGTCCCTTAGTGCACGCTTCCGTTCCCTCTTGGGAATATGGGTTGCGTATATCGTGTTCACCGTTTTCACTTGGGGAGGAAATTTCTTCTGTCCTCCTGTGTTCGGCGGCCGGGACTCATCCTCATCGTCGCTATGCAGCCCCTTTTCCTTGTTTTCGGTATTCAACTTGCCGGCCTGCTTGAACACCCAGCATTCTCTGTTGGTGTGATTGGTTGGCTTATCGGGGGTGCCATGAATTTCACACGAGCGATTGAGTATGCGGTCCAAACTGGACGGGCCCGGATTGCTTCTTTTGAACGGCTTCTTCCGCTGACCGGATTTAGAGCCACTGAATCCGGCATTAACTGTCGTGTCTTCGGCGTTGTCACCGTTGTTGCGGGGCTTTTGTCTATTGCGACGTGGTCTGCCGTTACTATCTTTGGCATCTGAATTACCATGACTTCTTGATGTGTTGTTGCTGCGAGCCAGCCAGCTGTCCTCGCCCGCGCAAAAGCGGGTCATGAGTGTTGTGAGGGCTGCCATGGACTTCGTCTTCTCTTGGCCGAGGTGTCGGGCAAGCCACTCGTCCCGGATGTTATGTCTAAATGCCGCTAAGGCCTCGGCATCCGGACAGTCGACAATTTGGTTTTTCTTAGTTAGGAACCTGGTCCAGAATTTCCTGGCCGATTCCCCTGGCTGCTAAGTTATGTGGCTCAAGTCATCAGCATCCGGTGGTCGCACATAAGTTCCCTGGAAGTTGTCAAGGAATGCATCTTCCAAATCCTCCCAACTACCAATGGAGTCTGCTGGCAAGCTATTTATCCAATGCCGAGCTGGTCCTTTGAGTTTTAGTGGGAGGTACTTGATGGCATGTAGATCATCACCGCGAGCCATGTGGATGTGTAGGAGGAAATCCTCGATCCATACCGCGGGATCTGTTGTACCATCATATGATTCAATGTTTACGGGTTTAAAGCCCTCTGGGAATTCGTGATCCATTACTTCATCAGTGAAGCATAGGGGGTGTGCGGCACCTCTATGCCGGGCTATATCACGACGCAGTTCATACGAGTCTTGTCTGCTGTATTCGGCCCGGCCGGATTTGCTTTTAGCGTGTCCGGCGTGACGGTCATCATCCCGCATTTGGGCGCGCCCCCGTGATCCGTAGATCGATCTTGCATGTTTTGCTTTGTTTTCCAATACGTCGCGCAGGTCCCGCGTGTTGCCCCGGTCCTTGGTATTTTTGTTTGAGTGGCGGCGGGGTGCGGGCTGGACTTCGGGCTGATGTGCCTCTCTGTCTTGTCCATGAGGTGGCCGATCAGCCGCATCATACGCTGGCGATGTGGGTTTCAATGCTTCCTCCTCGAGTTGGGGTAGCAACCTGCGCTTTGGGTAACTCTTGGTTGGGCGCTCGAGTTCGTATTCCTCGGCCGCCAGGACTTCAGTCCATCTATCCGCTAGCAGATCTTGATCAGCTCGAAGCTGTTGTTGCTTTTTCTTCAGGCTGTTTGCTGTGGCTATAAGCCGGCGCTTGAAGCGCTCCTGCTCGACGGGATCCTCAAGCATGATAAATTCTTCGTCACCGAGGCTCACTTCGTCTTCGGAGAGAGGCATGTAATTGTCATCCTCTGATTCTCCGCTTGCTGCCTCTTCCGGAGGGCTAGCTTGTCCATCCTCCCGCTCGAGGTCTGGATGGAGGGGATTGTCGTCGTCTTCGGCACTATCCGGAGCGTTATTGTCTCTTGTGCCGGTATCACTGCTTTTGCTATGGCGGGACTTAGATCGGCGCCGCTGACGTCGGTGCTTGGATTGCTTCTTGGAGGGATTATCCTCCGTTGTCTTATCGCCATCGCCTTCTTTGGGGGTGTCCACCATGTATATATCATACGATGAGGTGGCAGTCCAGCGCCCTGTGGGCGGTGGTTCTTGTTCATCTCCTGCATCGCCGTCCATACCGTCGATGTCTTAGGAGCCAAAGTCGAGCATGTCGGTTAAATCGTCGACAGTGGCTACTAAGTGGGTGGTGGGTGGGGAGCGAATTTCTTCATCGTCCGCATCCCATTCTAGCCGAACATAGTTCGGCCAAGGGTCTTCTGACAGGGAGAGAGACCTCAACGAGTTTAGCACATCGCCAAAGGGCGAGTGCTGAAAGATATCCGCGGAGGTAAACTCCATGATCGGTGCCCAATCGGATTCGATAGGCACGGACGCAGGCGGCTCAGAGCCCATGGTCGGGGATGAATCCAACGGTTCGGCAAGACAGGTCTCGTAGGAGGTGAAGTCAGTATTCGGCTCTATCGCCGCTGAGTGTGCGGCCTCCGTGGCAAGGTCCATCCACCCATCCTCGGATGGCGCAATTTGTTCCGGATTAAGGGCCGGAGTAGTTGCAGGTGTGATCTCCCGAACACTGTCCGACGGTAGAGCTAAGTCATGCTCGTCGTGATTGTGCGGCGCACCTAACATGGGCTCGAATCCGTCGAAGATCAAGTCTCCGCGGATGTAGGCAGTATAGTTCAAGTTTCCAAACCTGACCCGATGGCTAGGGGCGTAGCTCTCGATCTGCTCCAGATGGCCAAGCGAGTTGGCCCGCAGTGCGAAGCCGCCGAATACGAAGATCTGTCCGGGGAGGAAAACCTCACCCTGGATCGCATCGTTGCCGATGATCGAAGGAGCCATCTAGCCTTACAGTGACGGCACAGTGGAACCCTGAATGAAAGCACCAATGTCGGTGTCAAAACTGGCGGATCTCGGGTAGGGGGTCCCGAACTGTGCGTCTAAGGCGGATGGTAACAGGAGGCGGGGGACACGATGTTTACCCAGGTTCGGGCCCTCTCGATGGAGGTAATACCCTACTTCCTGCTTGATTGATCTTGATGATATGAGTATTACAAGAGTTGATCTACCACGAGATCGTAGAGGCTAAACCCTAGAAGCTAGCCTATGGTATGATTGTTGTTGTCCTACGGACTAAACCCTCCGGTTTATATAGACACCGGGGGGGCTAGGGTTACACAGAGTCGGTTACAAGGGAGGAGATCTACATATCCGTATTGCCAAGCTTGCCTTCCACCCCAAGGAGAGTCCCATCCGGACACGGGACGAAGTCTTCAATCTTGTATCTTCATAGTCCAACAGTCCGGCTAAAGGATATAGTCTGGCTGTCCGAGGACCCCATAATCCAGGACTCCCTCAGAAGGTGTACCCAACAGTTTCTTTTGGGTATCCTATGAAGACGCATTTCTCCAATTTGGGTTCGAGCTTATCAGGTTGAAGCTTTTTCACATAAGCATCGCAGACCCAAACTTTAAGAAACGACAGCTTAGGTTTATTGCTAAACCACAGTTCAGACGGTGTCATCTCAACGGATTTGGATGGTGCCCTATTTAACATGAATGCAGTTGTCTCTAATGCATAATCCCAAAACGATAGTGGTAAATCGGTAAGAGACATCATAGATCGCACCATATCCAATAAAGTACGGTTATGACGTTCGGACACACCATTACGCCGTGGTGTTCCAGGTGGCGTGAGTTGTGAAACTATTCCACATTGTTTTAAATGAAGACCAAACTCATAGCTCAAATATTCTTCTCCGCGATCAGATCATAGAAACTTTATTTTCTTGTTACGATGATTTTCTACTTCACTCTGAAATTCTTTGAACTTTTCAAATGTTTCAGACTTATGTTTCATCGAGTAGATATACCCATATCTGCTCAAATCATCTGTGAAGGTCAGAAAATAACGATACCCGCCGCGAGCCTTAACACTCATCGTACCGTATACATCAGTATGTATTGTTTCCAGTAAGTTAGTTGCTCGCTCCATTGTTCCAGAGAACGGAGTCTTAGTCATCTTGCCCATGAGGCATGGTTCGCAAGCATCAAGTGATTCCAAAAGCCCATCAGCATGGAGTTTCTTCATGCGCTTTACACCAAAATGACCTAAACGGCAGTGCCACAAATAAGTTGCACTATCATTATTAACTTGGGCCATTTGCATTTCGGTCCCTAACTCAAACCACCTAATCAGATATACCCCTAATTCGAAAGCCTACTAAAAAATGCCCCTCCGCCGTGATGTGCCCTTATAGAAATGCCCCTCCAAGCCGTTTTCGTCCAGTCAAGGCTGTTTGACCGCTAACGTGTCGTTTCTTTGACATTTTTCCCCTCCTCCCGTACATCTGGGCCCAACTAACCGATTCACTCTCTCTCCCCTCTTTCTTCTTCCTCGCGAGAACAGGGTCATTTTTGAGCACGCACTGGATCCGGTGTTTCCGCGGTCGGAGAGAGAGGGGCAGGTCGGGCACGGCGTGGTGAGCGATGTGTATGTCGGGCACGGCGGGGATGTCTTCTACGAGCTCGCCGATGGCCGCCAATGTAAGTTTTGGCGTCGATTTGGGGGAGATATGGGCATATTCCGGAATTAGGGTTCATCAATTTGGGTTTTTTTGCTGCTATTAGGTTGATGGTGTCGGGATAGTTCAGTTTCAATCGGAGTTTTACATCCCCGATCTGACATTCTGTGGCCTTGAGGTTCGCTCGACGCGGCGGTGCCCTGGCCATGGGCTTATTCCTGCTCCTCACGTCGCCCGGGGAGGAGAAAGCTCTGGCAGAAGGTTTCTCGGCTGCCCTCTTTATTTAAGTGTTTGGCTTTTAAGCTTGATTCGATTATGCTCTTTCCCCTCATTCTAATTCGATCATTGATTTTGCAGCTTCCTGATGAATGTGAATGGGTTGTCTGGATTGACCCACCACCGACCGAACGTGTTCCTCGTGCATTTGAGGAGCTTCATGCAGGATTGGAGAAGAGATGGCTAAAATCTCATGATTTAGAGAGGAGGGTGATGTATCTAACCCAGAAGAACAAGAAACTGAAGCTGAAGAAGAGGAACGAGCTTATGCAAGCATGGGGATTTATCATAGTTCTTGGTATTAGCATTTTGGCCACATTTGTTTCTGGGTGGTCTAATGTTCCATACTAAATGGATTTCTCTTTATAGTGTATGTTGTGATGGAGCTTAGTTTGGGTATGTATTATCCCAGAACAATGTTGTGATTTGGGAATGTGGTGATGTTGCTATTTGGCAATGACTCAAGAATCTTGCTTTGATCAATGACTGAAATAGCATAGATTGAAATATTTGAACAAATGATGTGTTGTGACAAAATAGGAGCTCACAAAATATTTGAAAGTAGCAGCTGACAACATAGCAGCTCACATAATACCATATTTGAAACTAGCAGCTCACAAAATAGTATAAATTCATCATTGCACAAAAGGAGCATTGCACATTCAAGATAGTAGCTCACAAGTTCACCATTACATAAGTTCATAATTTCAGCATCACACACTTAAGATAGCAGCTAACAAGTTCACAAATAGTTGTTAAACAACAAAAACAGCAGTAAATGATTCCAGTCATAGATCTTTCATCTTCTTGCTCCTGGTGTTGCAAGCAGGGTTAGTTAAGAGCCTTGAACTCCTCCTTGTGGTGACAGTTTTGCCCACTTCTTTGCTTAGCTGGTTGCTTCCAGTTACAGATCCTACTGTAGGATCTACTGCACACTTGCGCCTCTTCTTGGCTGGTGACATCCCTCTATCAACTGCCTTTTTGTAGTTCTTCCTTGGGCTACAATTGAAATGAGAACATTAAATGAAGCAAAAAAGGAAATGAGAACATTAAATGAAGCAAAAATTGAAATGAGAACATCTGTAGCAATTGCACCTTACAGCAGATGACACTGTTGGTGCATCTGTAGCAATTGCAGCATCAGGTTCAACCTCTATAGCATTTTCAGCATCAGGTTCAACCTCTGTAGCATTTTCAACATTAGTTTCAACCTCAGTAGCATTTTCAGCATCAGTTTCAGCATCTAAATGATCATCTGTTGCATTTTCAGCCCCCAGTGCTCTTCTTCCCCAAAAGATGGGTCAATGGATTCCTTGCAGTGAGTGCCACGATGGCCAAGCCTCCCACACCTGCCACATTTATTTCTCCTTCCTCCAAGTCCTTTTCCCTCAGATTTTGCCCTAATTCTTGTCTTCCTAGGTCTACCAGGGGCCCTGTTTTGCAATGGAGTAGACAATTTAAACCCAGGGTCCACCACATCCCGCTGTTGTTTGCCCTCCATTGCAGGCAAATTTTTAGCATAAGTTGCATTGAATCTAGCAACAGAAAAGTACTCATGTGCATACTGATCAATCTCACTTACTAGGCCTCTCATTGAAGTAATAAAATACAAAGCATGTATGCAAGGCTGTCCAGTTAACTGCCACTTTCTACAACTGCAAGTCCTGGTGGCCAAATTTACTGGATATCTCCACTCTCTCTTTTCCTTGTCAACTGTTGTGATCTCTGCCTCATATGTGCTTCTCTTCACTATCTCCATATCAAGGTCCTTAGATTTTGCATGAAGCATTTTCATGACTTTGGGGATTATGATGTGGCCAATGAATGTAGCAGCTGTAATCTGCTGTCTGAGATCAAACTTCTCCATTATAAACTATCTTATTTTGTCTAGCAAGTCCACAATGTGTACACCCTTCCACTTTTTAATCTTTGAATTAAAGGACTCGGCTAGATTGTTATTAACATAATCTACTTTACATACTAAATTGAACAGTGACCTTGCCCATAGCTTGCTATGATGCTCCTCTAAGTACTTCTTCACACCAGCCTTACTGTGCAACTGCCTAAGATGGTAGTTGTGTTTCTTTATGCTGTATGTCAATGAGCAGGGCCATAAATTTTCATCAAAGAATTTTCCTCTAAACTTTTTTGTGAAATTTGCAGCCAAATGCCTCATGCATTCGCTGTGCTCCACACCTGGGAACACATCTTCCACTGCAGTCTCCAGGCCTTTGCATGCATCAGTGTGGATAACAAGACCTAGTGGGTGTCCTATAAGCTCTCTTAAATTCTGAAAAAACCAAGTCCAACTCTCTATATTTTCACCCTCTAGAACTCCATATGCAACTGGGACGATCCAATTGCAAGCATTCACAGCACATGTACTAACTAGTTGCCCTCTAAATCTGCCATTTGATGCAGTGGCATCTACTGCAAGATAAGGCCTACATCCATTCAAAAAACCTTGCCTCATTAAGGAGGCATGCATCCTCCATTGACACCTCTTATAAGCACAATGTACTGTCAACCTAGTACTGTCACTCTTGTCTATTAAAAATTCACTTTGAGTATTTATTGAGAAGGTTGCAAGAGCATTTCTATAGTCTAAAGCACTGGAAAATATTGTTCCCTGTGCCAAAGAAGGATCATCTCTATTGTATTGCACATCTGGTCTTTCTTCATCAGATGTTTCAGAGTATCCCATGTCCTTGTCCTCCCCCTTCTCATCTTTCACCTGCCTCAGCAAACATGCCTTCAGGGGGTGGAACATAATCTTCCCCCTCATCATCTTTCTCCTTGCCCTTCTTCCTTGTTACAAACTGTGGAAACAACTTTTCATCCTCATCATCACTTGGCCAATCATCTGGTAGTCCCTCTTCAGTATAGGGGTCAACTGAATCTCTACTATGAGAGGGACCTCCATTCCTAGGAACTACTACAGTAGGTGTTCCTGGTGCCTGCATGGAACTGCTGCCTCTACTATGAGTTGTTGTTTTCGTGCCCCTTGATTGGCTGGTCCTACCTTTATCTCTAGACCTAGACTGAGATCTTGTTCCTCTGCTCTCTGGCTCTCCTCTCTGCCTTTGTATGACACTGGTTTCTAGTTTAGCAAGGAAAGAATCATGTATTGCAAACATGATACCAAGCTCATCATCACACTGGACAGGGACCCAAGATGTTTTGTCAATGTCCCAGTACCTGAATTCCACTGCATCATATAGACCCCATGGATATTGAGCACATATGGCAGATCTAAACTGATTAAAAGTCCATAGATTGTCAGCAACAAAAGGAAAAGAGAATCCTGTATTGGTTGCTTTTGTGCCAGCACTAGCTAGAAGTGTGGTTTCCATTCTACATTCCATCCCAACTGCTCTATCGAGGTCCATCCTACGATGACCATGGAAAACAGAGACAGATCCCAACGCCATGAGCACTATGAACTAGGTCAACAAATCCCAAGTCGAACTATAAATGGCATGAGACTCCGCCTGATTAGAAGAGAAACTTACCCCGCCGAAGCATGCTTCTGTGGCTGCGGTGTGCTCCCTCGTTCGCCGCCGCCGCCGCCGCAACTGCTGTCCCCATCCATCCTGTCGCCTGTATCTCCTTCACACCGTAGTAGAGTGCGGAAGAGAGTCAAATCCGAAGCTCCCCCGTGGCCGCCGTCAGGAGATCGAGCCTTGCGAGTTGGGTCGAGCGAGCTAGGGTTAGGGTTACGGCGGGAGGCGATTTGGGGGAGAAAGAGAGAGTGTGCGGCTCGGGCGAGAGAATGAGAGGGAGAGAGAGTGAACCGGTGACCTGGGCCCATGTGTAAGGACGGAGGGGCAAAAATGTCAAAGAAACGGCCGCTTACCAGTCAAACAGCCTTGACTGGACGAAAACGGCACGGAAGGGCAATTCTATCAGGGAACATGACAGTGGAGGGGTATTTTTGAGCAGGCTTTCGAATTAGGGGAAAATGTGAGTAGTGGGTTCGAGTTAGGGATACAAATGTAAAAGACCCTATTAACTTTGCATCTTTTGGCTTCAATATTATGAATATGTGTATCACTATGATCGAGATCCAACAAACCATTTTCATTGGGTGTATGACCATAGAAGGTTTTATTCATGTAAACAAAACAACAATTATTCTCTAACTTAAATGAATAATCGTATTGCAATAAACATGATCAAATCATATTCATGCTTAAAGCAAACACCAAATAACATTTATTTAGGTTCAACACTAATCCCGAAAGTATAGGGAGTGTGCGATGATGATCACATCAATCTTGGAACTACTTCCAACACACATCGTCACTTCACCCTTAACTAGTTTCTGTTCATTTTGCAACTCCCGTTTCGAGTTACTACTCTTAGCAACTGAATCAGTTTCAAATGCCGAGAGGTTGCTATAAACACTAGTAAAGTACACATAAATAACATGTATATCAAATATACCTTTGTTCACTTTGCCATCCTTCTTATCCGCCAAGTATCTAGGGTAGTTCCACTTCCAATGACCTTTTCCATTGTAGTAGAAGCACTCAGTCTCAGGCTTAGGTCCAGACTTGGGCTTCTTCACTTGAGCAGCAACTTGCTTGCCGTTCTTCTTGAAGTTCCCCTTCTATCCCTTTGCCCTTTTCTTGAAACTAGTGGTCTTGTTAACCATCAACACTTGATGCTATTTCTTGATTTCTACCTTCGTCGATTTCAGCATCGCGAAGAGCTCGGGAATTAGCTTCGTCATCCCTTGCATACTATAGTTCATCACGAAGTTCTAGTAACTTGGAGATAGTGACTAGAGAACTTTGTCAATTACTATCTTATCTGGAAGATTAACTCCCACTTGATTCAAGCAATTGTAGTACCCAGACAATCTGAGTACATGCTCATGTTGGGGAACGCAGTAATTTCAAAAAAATTCCTACGCACACGCAAGATCCATCTAGGTGATGCATAGCAACGAGCGGGGAGAGTGTTGTCTACATACCCTCGTGGACCGAAAGTGGAAGCGTTATGACAACGCAGTTGATGTAGTCGTACGTCTTCACGATCTGACCGATCCTAGCACCGAAAGTACGGCACCTCCGCGATCTGCACACGTTCAGCTCAGTGACGTCCCACGAACTCTCAATCCAGCTGAGTGTCGAGGGAGAGCTTCGTCAGCACGACGGCGTGATGACGGTGATGATGAAGTTACTGGCGCAGGGCTTCACCTAAGCACTGCAATGATATGACCGAGGTGGATTATGGTGGAGGGGGGCACCGCACACGGCTAAGACAATGTTTGTTGTGTTGTTCTAGGGTGCCCCCCTGCCCCCGTATATAAAGGAGCAAGGGGGGAGGCCGGCCGGCCCTAGGGCGCGCCAAAGGAGGGGAGGAATCCTCCTCCTAGTAGGAGTAGGATTCCTCCTTTCCTAGTCCAACTAGGAGGAGAAGGGAAAACAGGGAAAGGAGAGGAAGAGGAGAAGGAAAAAGCGGGGCGCGCCCCCTCCCTAGTCCAATTTGGACTCCCTATAGGGAGGGGCCGCGGCTGCCCCTTGTGGGCTGCCTCCCCTCTTCCCAATGGCCCATGTAGGCCCAATCTTTCCCCCCGGGGGGGGGGGGGGGGTCCGATAACCCTCCGGCACTCCGATTTTCTCCGAAATCACCCGGAACACTTCCGGTGTCCGAATATAGCCGTCCAATATATCAATCTTTATCTCTCGACCATCTCGAGACTCCTCGTCATGTCCATGATCATATCCGGGACTCCGAACTACCTTAGGTACATCAAAACACATAAACTCATAATACCGATCGTCACCGAACGTTAAGCGTGCGGACCCTACGGGTTCGAGAACTATGTAGACATGACCGAGACACGTCTCCGGTCAATAACCAATCGCGGAACCTGGATGTACATATTGGCTCCCAGATATTCTACGAAGATCTTTATCGGTCGAACCGCATAACAACATACATTGTTCCCTTTGTCATCGATATGTTACTTGCCCGAGATTCGATCGTCGGTATCTCAATACCTAGTTCAATCTCATTACCGGCAAGTCTCTTTACTCGTTCCGTAATGCATCATCCCGCAACTAACTCATTAGTTACATTGCTTGCAAGGCTTATTGTGATGTGCATTACCGAGAGGGCCCAGAGATACCTCTCCGACAATCGGAGTGACAAATCCTAATCTCGATCTATGCCAACTCAACAAACACCATCGGAGACACCTGTAGAGCACCTTTATTCACCCGGTTACTTTGTGACGTTTGGTAGCACACAAAGTGTTCCTCCGGTATTCGGGAGTTGCATAATCTCATAGTCATAGGAACATGTATAAGTCATGAAGAAAGAAATAGCAACATACTAAATGATCAAGTGCTAAGCTAACGGAATGGGTCAAGTCAATCACATCATTCTCTAATGATGTGATCCCATTAATCAAATGACAACTCATGTTTATGGCTAGGAAACTTAACCATCTTTGATTCAACGAGCTAGTCAAGTAGAGGCATACTAGTGACACTCTGTTTTGTCTATGTATTCACACATGTACTACGTTTCTGATTAATACAATTCTAGCATGAATAATAAACATTTATCATGATGTAAGGAAATATAAATAACAACTTTATTATTGTCTCTAGGGCATATTTTCTTCAGTCTCCTACTTGCACTAGAGTCAATAATCTAGTTCACATCGCCATGTGATTAAACACCAATAGTTCACATCGTCATGTGATTTAACACTCTATAGTTCACATCGCCATGTGACCAATACCCAAAGGGTTTACTAGAGTCAATAATCTAGTTCACATTGCTACCTCTTAAGCACTGCGTTGGTTTTCGCTTGAACAGGAAAGGGTGATGCAGCAAAGTAGCGTAAGTATTTCCCTCAGTTTTTGAGAACCAAGGTATCAATCCAGTAGGAGGCTACGCGCGAGTCCCTCGCACCTACACAAAACAAATAAATCCTCGCAACCAACGCGATAAGGGGTTGTCAATCCCTACACGGTCACTTACGAGAGTGAGATCTGATAGATATGATAGGATAATATTTTTGGTATTTTTATGATAAAGATGCAAAGTAAAATAAAAGCAACGGAAATAACTAAGTGTTGGAAGATTAATATGATGAAGATAGACCCGGGGGCCATAGGTTTCACTAGTGGCTTCTCTCAAGAGCATAAGTATTTTACGGTGGGTGAACAAACTACTGTTGAGCAATTGACAGAATTGAGCATAGTTATGAGAATATCTAGGTATGATCATGTATATAGGCATCACGTCCGAGACAAGTAGACCGACTCCTGCCTGCATCTACTACTATTACTCCACACATCGACCGCTATCCAGCATGCATCTAGAGTATTAAGTTCATAAGAACAGAGTAACGCCTTAAGCAAGATGACATGATGTAGAGGGATAAGTTCATGCAATATGATAAAAAAAAAACCCATCTTGTTATCCTCGATGGCAACAATACAATACGTGTCTTGTTGCCCCTACTGTCACTGGGAAAGGACACCGCAAGATTGAACCCAAAGCTAAGCACTTCTCCCATTGCAAGAAAGATCAATCTAGTAGGCCAAACCAAACTGATAATTCAAAGAGACTTGCAAAGATAACCAATCATACATAAAAGAATTCAGAAGATTCAAAGATGGGATCTCATGGGTACAGAAGGTTGCGGCGGTGGGTACAGAAGGTTGCGGCGGTGGAATTAGGTTTTTGGCTCTGTATCTGATTGTTTGGGGATACGTAGGTATATATAGGAGGAAGGAGTACGTCGGTGGAGCAACAGGGGGCCCACGAGGGTGGAGGTCGCGCCTGGGGGGGGTAGGCGCGCCCCCTACCTCGTGGCCTCCTCTTTTGTTTCTTGACATAGGGTCTAAGTCCTCTGGATCATGTTCGTTCTGAAAATCACATTCCCAAAGGTTTCATTCCGTTTGGACTCCGTTTGATATTCTTTTTCTGCGAAACTCGGAAATAGGCAAAAAACAGCAATTCTGGGCTGGGCCTCCGGTTAATAGGTTAGTCCCAAAAATAATATAAAAGTGAATAATAAAGCCCAATAATGTCCCAAACAGAATATAATATAGCATGGAGCAATCAAAAATTATAGATACGTTGGAGACGTATCAAGCATCCCTAAGCTTAATTCCTGGTCGTCCTCGAGTAGGTAAATGATAAAAATAGAATTTTTGATGTGGAATGCTACTTGGCATAATTTCAATGTAATTCTTCTCATTGTGGCATGAATGTTCAGATTTGATATGATTCAAGATAAAAGTTTAATATTGACATAAAAACAATAATATTTCAAGCATACTAACTAAGTAATTATGTCTTATCAAAATAACATAGCCAAAGCAAGTTATCCCTACAAAATCATATAGTCTGGCTATGCTCCATCTTCCCCACACAAAGTATTCATATCATGTACGACCCCGGTTTTAGCCAAGCAATTGGTTCATACTTTTAACGCGCTTCGGCCTTTTCAACTCTTACGCAATACATGAGCGCAAGCCATGGATATAGCACTATGGTGGAATAATGGTAGGGGTTATGTGGGAAGACAAAAAAGGAGAAAGTCTCACATCAACGAGGCTAATCAACGGGCTATGGAGATGCCCATCAATTGATGTTAATGCGAGGAGTAGGGATTGCCATGCAACAGATGCACTAGAGCTATAAGTGTATGAAATCTCAAAAAGAAACTAAGTGGGTGTGCATCCAACTTGCTTGCTCACGAAGACCTCGGGCATTTTGAGGAAGCCCATCATTGGAATATACAAGCCAAGTTCTATAATGAAATTTCCCACTAGTATATGAAAGTGAAAAAATGAGAGACTCTCTATTATGAAGATCACGGTGCTACTTTGAAGCACAAGTGTGGTAAAAGGATAGTAACATTGTCCCTTCTCTCTTTTTCTCTTATTTTTTTTATTTGGGCCTTTTCTCTTTTTTATGGCCTCTTTTTAGTTAGTCCGGAGTCTCATCCCGACTTGTGGGGAAATCATAGTCTCCATCATCCTTTCCTCACTTGGGACAATGCTCTAATAATGATGATCAACACACTTTTATTTTACTTACAACTCATGAATTACAACTCAATACTTAGAACAAAGTATGACTCTATATGAATGCCTCCGGCAGTGTACCGGGATATGCAATGAATCAAGAGTGACATGTATGAAAGAATTATGAACGGTGGCTTTGCCACAAATACAATGTCAACTACATGATCAGGCAAAGCAATATGACAATGATGGGGTATGTCATGATAAATGAAGCGGTGGAAAGTTGCATGGCAATATATCTCGGAATGGCTATGGAAATGCCATGATAGGTAGCTATGGTGGCTGTTTTGAGGAAGATATAAGGAGGTTTGTGTGTGATAGAGCATATCATATCACGGGGTTTGGATGCACCGGCGAAGTTTGCACCAACTCTCAAGGTGAGAAAGGGCAATGCGCGGTACCGAAGAGGCTAGAAAATTGCGGAAAGGTAAGTGTGTGTATAATCCATGGACTCACATTAATCATAAAGAACTCATATACTTATTGCAAAAATTTATTAGCCCTCGAAGCAAAGTACTACTACACATGCTCCTAGGGGAAGGGTTGGTAGGAGTTAACCATCGCGCGATCCCGACCGCCACACAAAGGAAGACAATCAACAAATACTTCATGCTCCGACTTCGTTACATAACAGTTCACCATACGTGCATGCTACGGGAATCACAAACTCCAACACATGTATTTTTCAATTCCACAATTACTCAACTAGCACAACTATGATATTACCACCTTTATATCTCAAAACAATTATCAAGCATCAAATTTCTCATGATATTAATTAAAGCAAATTGTCATGCTATTTTAAGACTCTCAAAATAATATAAGTGAAGCATGAGAGATCAATAGTTTCTATAAAACAAATCCACCACCGTTCTCTAAAAGATATAAGTGAAGCATTAGAGCAAAACTATATATCTCAAAAGATATAAGTGAAGCACATAGATTATTCTAATAATTTCCGAATCATGTGTGTCTCTCTCAAAAGGTGTGTACATAAAAGATGATTGTGGTAAACTAACAAATAAAGACTCAAATAATACAAGATGCTGCAAGCAAAACACATATCATGTGGCGAATAAAAATATAGCTCCAAGTAAAGTTACCGATGGAAGTAGACGAAAGAGGGGATGCCTTCCGGGGCATCCCCAAGCTTTGGCTTTTTGGTGTCCTTAGATTATCTTGGGGGTGCCATGGGCATCCCCAAGCTTAGGCTCTTGCCACTCCTTGTTCCATAATCCATCAAATCTTTCACCCAAAACTTGAAAACTTCACAACACAAAACTTAACAGAAAATCTCGTGAGCTCCGTTAGCGAAAGAAAACAAAAGACCACTTCAAGGTACTGTAATGAACTCATTATTTATTTATATTCGTGTTAAACCTACTGTATTCCAACTTCTCTATGGTTTATAAACTCTTTTACTAGCCATAGATTCATCAAAATAAGCAAACAACACACGAAAAACAGAATCTGTCAAAAACAGAACAGTCTGTAGTAATCTGTAACTAACGCAAACTTCTGGAACTCCAAAAAATCAGCCAAAATAGGACGATCTAGACAATTTGTTTATTGATCAGCATCAATTGGAATCAATATTTTATCACGTTCTGGTGATTTTTAACAATTATTTTCGTGAACCGAAAGTTTCTGGAAATTACAGCAAGATCAAATAACTATCATCCAAGAAGATCCTATAGGTTTAACTTGGCACAAACACTAATTAAAACATAAAAACACATCTAACCAGAGGCTAGATCAAATATTTATTCCTAAACATAAGCAAAAAGCAAAAAACTAAAAATAAAATTGGGTTGCCTCCCAACAAGCGCTATCGATTAACGCCCCTAGCTAGGCATAAAAGCAAGGATAGATCTAGGTATTGCCATCTTTGGTAGGCAATCCATAAGTGGCTCTCATAATAGATTCATATGGTAGTTTTATTTTCTTCCTAGGGAAGTGTTCCATGCCTTTCTTTAATGGAAATCGGAATCTAATATTCCCTTCCTTCATATCAATAATTGCACCAATCGTTCTAAGAAAAGGTCTACCAAGAATAATAGGACATGAAGGATTGCAATATATATCAAGAACGATAAAATCTACGGGCACATAGTTCCTATTTGCAACAATAAGAACATCATTAATTCTTCCCATAGGTTTCTTAATAGTGGAATCTGCAAGGTGCAAGTTTAAAGAGCAATCATCAAAATCACGGAAACCTAGCAAATCGCACAAAGTTTTTGGAATCGTGGAAACACTAGCACCCAAATCACACAAAGCATAGCATTCATGATCTTTAATCTTAATTTTAATAGTAGGTTCCCACTCATCATAAAGTTTTCTAGGGATAGAAACTTCCAACTCAAGTTTTTCTTCATAAGATTGCATCAAAGCATCAACGATATGTTTGGTAAAAGCTTTATTTTGACTATAAGCATGAGGAGAATTTAGCACGGATTGCAACAAGGAAATACATTCTATCAAAGAGAAATTATCATAATTAAATTCCTTTAAATAAAAAATAGTGGGTTCATTAGCATCTAATGTTTTGATTTCTTCAATCCCACTTTTATCAATTTTAGCATCAAGATCTAAAAACTCCAAATTTTTGGAACGCCTTCTAGGTAAAGGTGGATCATATTCAGTCCCATCATTATCAAGATTCATATTGCAAAACAAATATTTAATAGGGGACACATCAATAACTTTTAGATCTTCATCTTTGTTTTCATAAAAATTAGAAGAACACGCTTTGATAAAGCAATCTTTCTTAGCACGCATCCTAGCGATCTTTCTTTGCACTCATCAATGGAAATTCTCATAGCTTTGAGAGACTCATTGATATCATGCTTAGGAGGAATAGATCTAAGTTTTAAAGAATCAACATCAAGAGAAATTCTATCAACGTTCCTAGCCAATTCATCAACTTTAAGCAATTTCTCTTCAAGCAAAGCATTGAAATTCTTTTGCGAATTCATAAACTCTTTAACACTAGTCTCAAATTAAGAGGGAATCTTATTAAAATTTCCATAAGAATTGTTGTAGGAATTACCATAATTATTAGAGGAATTACTAGGATAAGGCCTAGGATTAAAGTTTCCTCTATACGTATTGTTACCAAAAATTATTCCTATCAAAAAAATTCACATCCATAGATTCAATATTATTCTCAATCAAAGTAGACAAGGGCATATCATTAGGATCAGAAGAAACACTCTTAGTACCAAATAATTTCATAAGTTCATCCATCTTCCCACTCAAAACATTAATTTCTTCTATCGCATGCACATTTTTATTAGTAGATCTTTCAGTATGCCATTGAGAATAATTAACCACAATATTATCTAGGAGTTTAGTAGCTTCTCCTAAAGTGATCTCCATAAAAGTGCCTCCCGCGGTCGAATCTAAAAGATTTCTAGAAGCAAAATTCAATCCGGCGTAAAAATTTTGTATAATCATCCACAAATTCAAACCATGTGTAGGGCAATTACGTATCATTAATTTCATCTTCTCCCAAGCTTGTGCTATCTAGTTGCTTAAAATTCATGATACCGTTTCTAAGAGAGATAATCTTAGCGGGAGGAAAATACTTAGAGATAAAAGCATCTTTGCACTTATTCCAAGAATCAATACTATTTTTAGGTAAAGACGAAAACCAAGCTTTAGCACGATCTCTAAGCGAAAAAGGAAATAGCTTCAACTTAACAATATCATTGTCAACATCTTTCTTCTTTTGCATATCACACAAATGAACGAAGCTATTTAGATGAGTAGCGGCATCTTCACTAGGAAGGCCGGCGAATTGATCTTTCATGACAAGGTTCAACAAAGCAGTATTGATTTCACAAGATTCAGTATCGGTAAGAGGAGCAATCGGAGTGCTAAGGAAATCATTATTGTTGGTATTGGTAAAGTCACATAATTTGGTATTATCTTGAGCCATCGTGACAAACAAGCAATCCAACACACGAGAAAACAAAAAGCAAGTGAAAAAGAGGCGAACGGAAAAGAGAGGGCGAATAAAATGGCAAGGGTGAAGTGGGGGAGAGGAAAATGAGAGGCAAATGGCAAATAATGTAATGCGGGAGATAAGGGTTTGTGATGGGTACTTGGTATGTTTGACTTTTGCGTAGACCTCCCCGGCAACGGCGCCAGAAATCCTTCTTGCTACCTCTTGAGCACTGCGTTGGTTTTCCCTTGAAGAGGAAAGGGTGATGCAGCAAAGTAGCGTAAGTATTTCGCTCAGTTTTTGAGAACCAAGGTATCAATCCAGTAGGAGGCTACACGCGAGTCCCTCGCACCTACACAAAACAAATAAATCCTTGCAACCAACGCGATACGGGGTTGTCAATCCCTACACGGTCACTTACGAGAGTGTGATCTGATAGATATGATAGGATAATATTTTTGGTATTTTTATGATAAAGATGCAAAGTAAAATAAAAGCAAAGTAAAAAGCAACGGAAATAACTAAGTGTTGGAAGATTAATATGATGAAGATAGACCCGGGGGCCATAGGTTTCACTAGTGGCTTCTCTCAAGAGCATAAGTATTTTACGGTGGGTGAACAAATTACTGTTGAGCAATTGACAGAATTGAGCATAGTTATGAGAATATCTAGGTATGATCATGTATATAGGCATCACGTCCGAGACAAGTAGACCGACTCCTGCCTGCATCTACTACTATTACTCCACACATCGACCGCTATCCAGCATGCATCTAGAGTATTAAGTTCATAAGAACAGAGTAACGCCTTAACCAAGATGACATGATGTAGAGGGATAAATTCATGCAATATGATAAAAAACCCATCTTGTTATCCTCGATGGAAACAATACAATACGTGCCTTCTGGCCCTACTGTCACTGGGAAAGGACACCGCAAGATTGAACCCAAAGCTAAGCACTTCTCCCATTGCAAGAAAAACCAATCTAGTGGGCCAAACCAAACTGATAATTCGAAGAGACTTGCAAAGATAACCAATCATACATAAAATAATTCTGAGAAGATTCAAATATTGTTCATAGATAAACTTGATCATAAACCCACAATTCATCGGTCTCAACAAACACACCGCAAAAGAAGATTACATCGAATAGATCTCCACGACAGAGAGGGAGAACATTGTATTGAGATCCAAAAAGAGAGAAGAAGCCATCTAGCTAATAACTATGGACCCGAAGGTCTGAGGTAAACTACTCACACATCATCGGAGAGGCTATGGTGTTGATGTAGAAGCCCTCCATGATCGATGCCCCCTCCGGCGGAGCTCTGGAACAGGCCCCAAGATGGTATCTCGTGGGTACAGAAGGTTGAAGTGGTGGAATTAGGTTTTTGGCTCCATATCTGATCGTTTGGGGGTACGTAGGTATATATAGGAGGAAGGAGTACGTCGGTGGAGCAACAGGGGGCCCACGAGGGGGGAGGGCGCGCCCCCCTACCTCATGGCATCCTCTTTTGTTTCTTGACATAGGGTCCAAGTCCTCTGGATCATGTTCGTTCCGAAAATCACGTTCCCGAAGGTTTCATTCCGTTTGGACTCCGTTTGATATTCTTTTTCTGCGAAACTCTGAAATAGGCAAAAAAACAGCAATTCTGGGTTGGGCCACCGGTTAATAGGTTAGTCCCAAAAATAATATAAAAGTGAATAATAAAGCCCAATAATGTCCAAAACAGAATATAATATAGCATGGAGCAATCAAAAATTATAGATACGTTGGAGACGTATCACACATCGTCATGTGATTAACACCCAAAGAGTACTAAGGTGTGATCATGTTTTGCTTGTGAGAGAAGTTTAGTCAACGGGTTTGCCAAATTCAGATCCGTATGTATTTTGCAAATTTCTATGTCTACAATGCTCTCCACGGAGCTACTTTAGCTAATTGCTCCCACTTTCAATATGTAACCGGATTGTGACTTAGAGTCATCCAGATCGGTGTCAAAGCTTGCATCGAGGTAACTCTTTACGACGAACTCTTTATCACCTCCATAACCGAGAAATATTTCCTTAGTCCTCTAAGGATAATTTTGACCAATGTCCAGTTATCTACTCCTAGATCACTATTTGTACTCCCTTGCTAAACTCAGGGCAGGGGTATACAATAGGTCTGGTACATAGCATGGCATACTTTATAGAACCTATGGCTGAGGCATAGAGAATGACTTTCATTCTCTCTCTATCTTCTGCCATGGTCGGGCTTTGAGTCTTACTCAACTTCACACCTTGCAACACAGGCAAGAGCTCCTTCTTTGACTGTTCCATTTTGAACTACTTCAAATCTTGTCAAGGTATGTACTCATTAAAAAAACTTATCAAGCGTTTAGATCTATCTCTATAGATCTTGATGCCCAATGTGTAAGTAGCTTCACCGAGGCCTTTCTTTGAAAAACTCCTTTCAAACACTCCTTTATGCTTTCCAGAAAATTCTACATCATTTCCGATCGAGAATATGTCATTCACATATACTTATCAGAAAGGCTGTAGTGCTCCCACTCACTTTGTTGTAAATACAGGCTTCACCACAAGTCTGTATAAAACTATATGCTTTGATAAACTTATCAAAGTGTATATTCCAACTCCGATATGCTTGTACCGGTCCATAGATGGATCGCTGGAGCTTGCACATTTTGTTAGCACCTTTACGATTGACAAAACCTTTTTGGTTGCATCATATACAACTCTTCTTTAAGAAATCCATTAAGGAATGTAGTTTTGACATCCATTTGCCAGATTTCATAAAATGTGGCAATTGCTAACATGATTCGGACAGACTTTAAGTATCGATACGAGTGAGAAAATCTCATCGTAGTCAACACCTTGAACTTGTCGAAAACCTTTTACGACAATGCGAGCTTTGTAGATAGTAACACTACTATCACCGTCCGTCTTCCTCTTGAAGATCCATTTATTCTCAATGGCTCGCCGATCATCGGGCAAGTCAATCAAAGTCCATACTTTGTTCTCATACATGGATCCCATCACAGATTTCATGGCCTCAAGCCATTTCGTGGAATTTGGGCTCATCATCGCTTCCTCATAGTTCGTAGGATCGTCATGGTCTAGTAACATGACTTCCAGAATAGGATTACCGTATGTCGGTGTCAAAACCGGCGGATCTCGGGTAGGGGGTCCCGAAATGTGCGTCTAAGGCAGATGGTAACAGGAGGCGGGGGACACGATGTTTACCCAGGTTCGGGCCCTCTCGATGGAGGTAATACCCTACTTCCTGCTTGATTGATCTTGATGATATGAGTATTACAAGAGTTGATCTACCACGAGATCGTAGAGGCTAAACCCTAGAAGCTAGCCTATGGTATGATTGTTGTTGTCCTACGAACTAAACCCTTCAGTTTATATAGACACCGGAGGGGGCTAGGGTTACATAGAGTCGATTACAAGGGAGGAGATCTACATACCGTATTGCCAAGCTTGCCTTCCACGCCAAGGAGAGTCCCATCCGGACACGGGACGAAGTCTTCAATCTTGTATCTTCATAGTCCAACAGTCCGGCTAAAGGATATAGTCCGGCTGTCTGAGGACCCCCTAATCCAGGACTCCCTCACCATACCACTCTGGTGCGGATCGTACTCTGGTTGACCTACGAGGTTCGGTAGTAACTTGATCTGAAGTTTCATGATCATCATCATTAGCTTCCTCACTTAATTGGTGTAGGCATCATTGCAACTGATTTCTGATGAACTACTTTCCAATTTGGGAGAAGGTACAATTAAATCATCAAGTTTTACTTTCCTCCCACTCTCTTCTTTCGAGAGAAACTCCTTCTCTAGAAAGGATCCATTCTTAGCAACGAATATCTTGCCTTCAGATCTGTGATAGAAGGTGTACCCAACACTTACTTTTGGGTATCCTATGAAGACGCACTTCTCCGATTTGGGTTTGAGCTTATCAGGATGAAACTTTTTCACATAAGCATCGCAACCCCAAACTTTAAGAAACGACATCTTAGGTTTCTTGCCAAACCACAGTTCATATGGTGTCGTCTCGACGGATTGGGATGGTGCCCTATTTAACGTGAATGTAGTTGTCTCTAATGCATAACCCCAAAATGATAGCGGTAAATCAGTAAGAGACATCATAGATCGCACCATATCTAATAAAGTGCGGTTACGACGTTTGGACACACCATTACGCTGTGGTGTTTCGGGTGGCGTGAGTTGCGAAACTATTACGCATTGTTTCAAATGAAGACCAAACTTGTAACTCAAATATTCTCCTTCACGATCAGATCGTAGAAACTTTATTTTCTTGTTACGATGATTTTCCACTTCACTCTTAAATTCTTTGAACTTTTCAAATGTTTCAGACTTATGTTTCATCAAGTAGATATACCCAGATCTGCTCAAATCATCTGCGAAGGTTGGGAAATAACGATACCCGCCGCGAGCCTCAACACTCATTGGGCCGTATACATCAGTATGTATTATTTCCAACAAGTCCGTTGCTCGCTCCATTGTTCCGGAGAAACGGAGTCTTAGTCATCTTGCCCATGAGGCATGGTTCGCAAGCATCAAGTGATTCATAATCAAGTGATTCCAAAAGCGCATCAGCATGGAGTTTCTTCATGCGCTTTACACCAATATGACCTAAACGACAGTGCCACAAATATGTTGCACTATCATTATCAACTTTGCATCTTTTGGCATCAATATTATGAATATGTGTATCATTACAATCAAGATTCAATAAACCATTTACATTAAGTGTATGACCATAGAAGGTTTTATTCATGTAAACAGAACAACAATTATTCTTTGACTTAAATGAATAACCGTATTGCAATAAACATGATCCAATCATATTCATGCTCAACACAAACACCAAATAACATTTATTTTGGTCCAACACTAATCTCGAAGGTAGAGGGAGTGTTCAATGGTGATCTTATCAGCCTTGGAATCATTTCCAACACACATCGTCACTTCGCCCATAACTAGTATGTGTTCATTCTGCAACTCCTATTTTTAGTTACTACTCTTAGCAACTAAACCAGTATCAAATACTGAGGGGTTGCTATAAACACTAGTAAAGTACACATCAATAACATGTATATCAAATATACTTTTTTCACTTTGCCATCCTTCTTATCCGCCAAGTATCTAGGGCAGTTCCACTTCCAGTGACCATTTCCTTTGAAGTAGAAGCACTCAGTTCCAGGCTTGGGTCTAGCTTTGGGCTTCTTCACGGGAGCAGCAACTTGCTTGCTATTCTTATTTGAAGTTCCTCTTTCTTTCCCTTTGCCCTTTTCTTGAAACTAGTGGTCTTGTTAACCATCAACACTTGATGCTATTTCTTGATTTCTACCTTCGTCGAGTTCAGCATCACGAAGAGCTTGGGAATTACTTTCGTCATCCCTTGCATATTATAGTTCATCAGTAAGTTCTAGTAACTTGGTGATAGTGACTAGAGAACTTTGTGAATTACTATCTTATCTGGAAGATTAACTCCCACTTGATTCAAGCAATTGTAGTACCCAGACAATCTGAGCACATGCTCACTGGTTGAGCTATTCTCCTCCATCTTGTAGGCAAAGTACTGTCAGAGGTCTCATACCTCTCGACACGGGCATGAGTATGAAATACCAATTTCAACTCTTAGAACATCTTATATGCTTCGTGGCTTTCAAAATGTTTTGAAGTCCCGGTTCTAAGCCGTAAAGGATGGTGCACTAAACTATTAAGTAGTCATCATGCCGAGCTTTGTCAAACGTTCACAACGTGTGCATCTGCTCCTGCAACAAGTCTGTCACCTAGCGGTGCATCAAGGACATAATTCTACTGTGCAGCAATGAGGATAATCCTCAGATCATGGGCCTAGTCCGCATCATTGCTACTATTATCTTTCAACTTATTTTTCTCTAGTAACATATCAAAAATAAACGGGGAAGCTATACGCGAGCTTATTGATCTACAACATAGATATGCAAATACTATCAGGACTAATTCATGATAAATTAAGTTCAATTAATCCATATTACTAAAGAACTCCCTCTTAGATAGACATCCCACTAATCATCTAAGTGATCACGTGATCCATATCAACTAAACCATGTCCGGTCATCACGTGAGATGGAGTAGTTTTCAATGGTGAACATCACTATGTTGATCATATCTACTATATGATTCACGCTCGACCTTTCGGTCTGAGTGTTCCGAGGCCATGTACGCATATGCTAGGCTCGTCAAGTTTAACCCGAGTATTCTGCGTGTGCAAAACTGGCTTGCACCCGTTGTATCTGAACGTAGAGCTTATCACACCCGATCATCACGTGGTGTCTCGCCACGACGAACTGTTGCAACGGTGCATACTCAGGGAGAACACTTGTACCTTGAAATTTAATGAGAGATCAACTTATAATTCTACCGCCGTACAAAGAAAAATAAGATACATAAAAAGATAAACATCACATGCAATCAAATAAGTGATATGATATGGCCATCATCATCTTGTGCCTTTGATCTCCATCTCCAAAGCACCGTCATGATCACCATCGTCACTGTCTTGACACCTTGATCTCCATCGAAGCATCGTTGTCGTCTCGACAACTATTGCTTCTACGACTATCGCTACCGCTTAGTGATAAAGTAAAGCAATTACATGGCGCTTGCATCTTATGCAATAAAGAGACGACCATAAGGCTACTGCCAGTTGTCGATAACTTTAACAAAACATGATCATCTCATACAACAATTTATATCCCATCACGTCTTGACCATATCACATCACAACATGCCATGCACAAACAAGTTAGACGTCCTCTACTTTGTTGTTGCAAGTTTTACGTGGCTGCTACGGGCTTAGCAAGAACCGTTCTTACCTACGCATCAAAACCACAACGATTTTTCGTCAAGTGTGTTGTTTTAACCTTCAATAAGGACCGGGCGTAGTCACACTCGATTCAACTAAAGTTGGAGAAACTGACACCCGCCAGCCACCTGTGTGCAAAGCACGTTGGTTGAACCAGTCTCACGTAAGCATACACGTAATGTCGGTCTGGGCCGCTTCATCCAACAATACCGCCGAATCAAAGTATGACATGCTGGTAAGCAGTATGACTATTATCGCCCACAACTCTTTGTGTTCTACTCGTGCATATAACATCTATGCATAGACCTGGCTCGGATGCCACTGTTGGGGAATGCAGTAATTTCAAAAAAATCCTACGCACATGCAAGATCCATCTAGGTGTTGCATAGCAACGAGCGGGGAGAGTGTTGTCTATGTACCCTCATAGACCGAAAGCGGAAGCGTTATGACAACGCAGTTGATGTAGTCGTACGTCTTCACGATCCGACTGATCCTAGCACCGAAAGTACGGCACCTCCGCGACCTGCACACATTCAGCTCGGTGACGTCCCACGAACTCTCGATCTAGCTGAGTGTCGAGGGAGAGCTTCGTCAGCACGACAGCGTGATGATGGCGATGATGAAGTTGCCGGCACAGGGCTTCGCCTAAGCACTGCAACGATATGACCGAGGTGGATTATGGTGGAGGGGGGCACCGCACACGGCTAAGACAATGTTTGTTGTGTTGTTCTAGGGTGCCCCATGCCCCCGTATATAAAGGAGCAAGGGGGAGGCCGGCCGGCCCTAGGGCGCGCCAAGGAGGGGAGGAATCCTCCTCCTAGTAGGAGTAGGATTCCTCCTTTCCTATTCCAACTAGGAGGAGAAGGGGAAAGAGGGAAGGAGAGGAAGAGGAGAAGGAAAAAGGGGGGGGCGCGCCCCCTCCCTAGTCCAATTCGGACTCCCTATAGGGAGGGGGCACGGCTGCCCCTTGTGGGCTGCCTCCCCTCTTCCCTATGGCCCATGTAGGCCCAATCTTCCCCCCCCCCCCCGGGGGGGTCCGGTTTTCTCTGAAATTACCCAAAACACCTCCGGTGTCCGAATATAGCCGTCCAATATATAAATCTTTATGTCTCGGCCATTTCGAGACTCCTAGTCATTTCCGTGATCATATCCGGGACTCCAAACTACCTTCGATACATCAAAACACATAAACTCATAATACCGATCGTCACCAAACGTTAAGCGTGCGGACCCTGCGGGTTCGAGAACTATGTAGACATGACCGAGACACGTCTCCGGTCAATAACCAATAGCAGAACCTGGATGTTCATATTGGCTCCCACATATTCTACGAAGATCTTTATCGGTCAAACCGCATAACAACATACGTTGTTCCCTTTGTCATCGATATGTTACTTGCCCGAGATTCAATCGTTGGTATCTCAATACCTAGTTCAATCTCGTTACCAGCAAGTCTCTTTACTCGTTCCGTAATGCATCATCCCGCAACTAACTCATTAGTTACATTGCTTGCAAAGCTTATAGTGATGTGCATTACCGAGAGGGCCCAGAGATACCTCTCCGACAATAGGAGTGACAAATCCTAATCTCGATCTATGCCAACTCAACAAACACCATCGGAGACACCTGTAGAGCACCTTTATAATCACCCAGTTCCGTTGTGACGTTTGGTAGCACACAAAGTGTTCCTCCGGTATTCGGGAGTTGCATAATCTCATAGTCATAGGAACATGTATAAGTCATGAAGAAAGCAATAGCAACATACTAAACGATCAAGTGCTGAGCTAACGGAATGGGTCAAGTCAATCACATCATTCTCTAATGATGTGATCCCGTTAATCAAATGACAACTCATGTCTATGGCTAGGAAACTTAACCATCTTTCATTCAACGAGCTAGTCAAGTAGAGGCATACTAGTGACACTCTGTTTTGTCTATGTATTCACACATGTACTAAGTTTCCGGTTAATACAATTCTAGCATGAATAATAAACATTCATCATGATGTAAGGAAATATAAATAACAACTTTATTATTGCCTCTAGGGCATATTTCGTTCAGCTCACTGGTTGAGCTATTCTCCTCCATCTTGTAGGCAAAGTACTGTCAGAAGTCTCATACCTCTCGACTCGGGCATGAGTCTGAAATACCAATTTCAGCTCTTGGAACATCTTATATGCTATGTGGTGTTCAAAACATTTTTGAAGTCCCGGTTTTAAGCCGTAAAGCATGGTGCACTAAACTATCAAATAGTCATCATACCGAGCTTGCCAAACATTCATAACGTCTGCATCTACTCCTGTAGTAGGTCCGTCACCTAGCGGTGCATCAAGGACATAATTCTTCTGTGCGGCAATGAGGATAATCCTCAGATCACGGACCTAGTCTGCATCATTGCTGCTATCATCTTTCAACATAATTTTTCTCTAGGAATACATCAAAAATAAACGGGGAGCTACATCGCGAGCTATTGATCTACAACATAGTTATGCAAATACTACCAGGACTAAGTTCATGATAAATTAAAGTTCAATTAATCATATTACTTAAGAACTCCCACTTAGATAGACATCCCTCTAATCATCTAAATGATCACGTGATCCATATCAACTAAACCATGTCCGATCATCACGTGAGATGGAGTAGTTTTCAATGGTGAACATCACTATGTTGTTCATATCTACTATATGATTCACGCTCGACCTTTTGGTCTCAGTGTTCCGAGGCCATATCGGCATATGCTAGGCTCGTCAAGTTTAACTCGAGTATTTTGCGTGTGCAAAACTGGCTTGCACCCGTTGTATGTGAACGTAGAGCTTATCATACAAGTTAGACGTCCACTACTTTGTTGTTGCAAGTTTTACGTGGCTGCTACGGGCTTCTAGCAAGAACCGTTCTTACCTATGCATCAAAACCACAATGATTTTCTGTCAATTGTGTTGTTTTAACCTTCAACAAGGACCAGACGTAGTCACACTCGATTCAACTAAAGTTGGAGAAACTAACACCCGCCAGCCACCCTGTGTGCAAAGCATGTCGGTAGAACCAGTCTCGCGTAAGCGTACGCATAATGTCGGTCCGGGCCGCTTCATCCAACAATACCGCCGAATCAAAGTATGACATGCTAGTAAGCAGTATGACTATTATCGCCCACAACTCTTTGTGTTCTACTCGTGCATAAACATCTACGCATAGACTTGGCTCGGATGCCACTGTTGGGGAACGCAGTAATTTCAAACAAATTCCTATGCACACGCAAGATCCATCTAGGTGATGCATAGCAATGAGAGGGGAGAGTGTTGTCCACGTACCCTCATAGACCATAAGCGGAAGCGTTATGACAACGTGGTTGATGTAGTCATACGTCTTCACGATCCGACCGATCCTAGCACCGAAAGTACGGCACCTCCGCGATCTGCACACGTTCAGCTCGGTGACGTCCCACGAACTCTAGATCCAGTTGAGGCCGAGGGAGAGTTTCGTCGGCATGACGGCGTGATGACGGTGATGATGAAGTTACCGACGTAGGGCTTCGCCTAAGCACTACAATGATATGACCGAGGTGGAAATCTGTGGAGGGGGGCACCGCACACGACTAAGACAACTGTCAACTTGTGTGTTCTAGGGTGCCCCCTGCCCCCGTATATAAAGGAGCAAGGGGGAGGTCGGCCGGCCCTATGGGCGCACCAAGGAGGGGAGGAATCCTCCTCCTAGTAGGAGTAGGATTCCTCCTTTCCTAGTCCTACTAGGAGGGGGAAGGAAGGAGAGGGAGAGAGGGAGGGAAAGAGGGGGCGCCGCCCCCCTCCTTGTCCAATTCGGACTCCTCAAGGGGGGGCGGACAGCCCTAAGGCCCCCTCCTCTCTCTCACACACACACAAGGCCCATGTTGGCCCATTAGTTCCCCCGGGGGTTCCGATAACCCCCCGGCACTTCGATAATTATCCGGTGACCCCCGGAACTCATCCGGTGTCCAAATATAGTCATCCAATATATCAATATTTATGTTTCGACCATTTCGAGACTCCTCGTCATGTCCGTGATCACATCCGGGACTCCGAACTACCTTCGGTACATCAAAACACATAAACTCATAATACCGATCATGACCGAACATTAAGCGTGCAGACCCTACGGGTTCGAGAACTATGTAGACATGACCGAGACTCATCTCCGGTCAATAACCAATAGCGAAACCTGGATGCTCTTATTGGTTCCTACATATTCTACGAACATCTTTATCGGTCAAACCGCATAACAACATACATTATTCCCTTTGTCATCGGTATGTTACTTGCCCAAGATTCGATCGTCGGTATCTCAATACCTAGTTCAATCTCGTTACGGGCAAGTCTCTTTATTCATTCTGTAATGCATCATCCCGTAACTAACTCATTAGTCACATTGCTTGCAAGGCTTATAGTGATGTGCACTACCGAGAGGGCCCAGAGATACCTCTCCGATACACGGAGTGACAAATCCTAATCTTGATCTATGCCAACCCAACAAACACCTTCAGAGACACCTGTAGAGCATCTTTATAATCACCCAGTTGCGTTGTGACGTTTGATAGCACACAAGGTGTTTCTCCGGTATTCGGAAGTTGCATAATCTCATGGTCAGAGTAACATGTATAAGTCATGAAGAAAGCAATAGCAATAAAACTTAACGATCATTATGCTAAGCTAACGGATGGGTATTGTCCATCACATCATTCTCCTAATGATGTGATCCCGTTCATCAAATGACAACACATGTCTATGCTCAGGAAACTTAACCATCTTTGATTAACGAGCTAGTCTAGTTGAGGCATACTAGGGACACTTTTTTTGTCTATGTATTCACACATGTATCAAGTTTTCGGTTAATACAATTCTAGAATGAATAATAAACATTTATCATGATATAAGGAAATAAATAATAACTTTATTATTGACTCTAGGGCATATTTCCTTCAGTTCTTTCAACGTAACTGGAGTACGGTGAAGGAGGGTGTGCTGGCAGCGGTCAGGGATTTTTTCAACACTGGAATTATGCCAGAGGGAGTTAATGCAACATCGATTGTGCTCATTCCAAAAATCTCCAACCCCTTAAGAATGTCCGACTACAGACCCATAAGTCTTTGTAATGTGACATATAAGGTAATTTCCAAGTGCTTAGTTAACCGGTTACGCCCTTTATTGGATGATATAATCTCGGTGGAGCAAAGTGCTTTTATCCCAGGTAGGATGATTACGGACAACGCTTTGGTTGCCTTCGAGTGTTTACACTATATTAAACAAGACAAAGATCCTACAAGGAGCTTCTGTGCCTATAAGCTAGATTTGTCAAAAGCTTATGATTGGGTTGATTGGGCTTTCTTGAGGCAGGTGATGCAAAGGTTAGGGTTCTCTCAGCGATGGATTGACTGGATAATGGCGTGTGTGACATCGGTGAGATATTTAGTAAAATTAAATGGAACTCTCCTGGATTCATTTGCACCGTCGGGTGGGCTGCGGCAAGGAGACCCACTCTCTCCATTCTTATTCTTATTTGTGGCAGATGGACTTTCAGCTATTTTGAAAAATAGGGTGCAATCCGGCAATATTGTATCAGTCAAAATTGGTAGGAGAGCACCGGGCATCTCCCATTTGCTTTTTGCAGATGACACTTTGCTGTTTTTCAAGGCCTAGAGGGATCAAATGGATCAGGTTAAAGCTTCTTTGGACCTGTATAGTTCGGCAACGGGTCAGAGCTTAAACTATGACAAATGCTCGATGATTTTTGGTGAAGCGTGCCCGGCCTTGGTTCAAGAGCAGGTTAGGGACGCTCTCCATGTTACAAGTTTGGTCTTTGAGGAGAAGTACTTGGGTCTTCCTCCACCCGAGGGACGCATGTCTAAAGGAAAGTTTCAAAATCTTCAAACGAGCCTCACCAAAAGACTTGTTCAATGGGGAAATGGATACCTAGCGCAACCCGGAAGAGAGGTGCTTATAAAGTATGTCGCACAAGCATTGCCCACATACATAATGGGAGTTTTCAAGCTACCATTCTCGGCGTGCGACGACCTCACTCGAATGGTGAGGAATTTTTATTGGGGGTCGGAGAAGGGTAAAAGGAAGGTACATTGGAAGGGATGGGATAAGCTTATGCAACCAAAAGAAAGGGGTGGAGTCGGCTTCCGGGATTTTCGTCTATTTAACCAAGCTCTTCTAGCTCATCAGTCTTGGAGACTGTTAACAAGACCGGATAGCTTGTGCGCACGTTTGCTCAAATCCAAATACTACCCTGATGGCAAGCTTGAAGATACGGTGTTCACTGGAAATGCTTCTTTCTCATGGCAGGCTATTAGTCATGGCTTGGAGTTATTGAAGAAAGGCTTGGTTTGGAGAGTGGGCAATGGGAGAAGCATTCGGGTGTGGCGGGATAGTTGGATCCCACGCCCTTTCTCGTATAAACCGATCTCTAGGCAGGGCATCTGTCGCATTCGATATGTTTCCGATCTGCTGAATGATAATGGTTCATGGAAGACTCAAATTCTTAACCAATATTCCGTACAAGCGGACGTGGTGGAGATCTTGAGGATCAGAGCCTGCCCGAGGCGAGGCGAAGATGTCATTGCTTGGGGCCTAACAAGTTAGGTGTCTTCTCCGTGAAGAGTGCATGTCATCTGGTGTTCGACGAGGCACATACGTCTAATGCACAATCATCTAGTTCGTCGCCGTCGGGAGCGAGGAGCTGTTGGAAGTTTATTTGGAACTGTGGAGTTCCGCCAACAATGTCAAACTTTGCATGGAGAGTCGCGACTGATGGGTTGCCGACGTGAAAAAATAAATAGAAGATTGGCCTGGAAACTACTAGCATCTGCCCAGTTTGTGGTCTGGATACGGAGGACAATTACCACCCGTTTTTGAGATGTCAATTCGGGAGGGATCTATATATGCAAATGGCAAAAATCTGGAGGCTCCCTCGTCTACAACTAATAGCTAACTGTGGGAAGGAGTGGCTACTGCAGTTACTTGTACCAAGAAGTGAGCTGGAGAGGTGTATGTTACTTCTGGTATTCTGGAGAAGTTGGTATGTACACAACGAGGTGGTGCATCACAAACCGGCTCCGCCAATGGATGTGTCTGTCAGGTTCTTGCGGAGCTATCTGGACTCACTTCTGGCCATCAAACATGACAATGGGGCTGATCCAGGAAAAGGTAAAGCGTATGTTACCATGAATGTCGGGGTACAGCCGGTTATACATACGCTCAAGGCGCCTAGCTGGGTAAAACCAAATCAGGGGTGGACAAAACTGAACACTGATGGTGCTTTCGTGTCTTGCGATGATGCTGGCACGGGCATGATTTTGCGAGATGAGTCAGGGAAGATCATTTTCTCAGCTTGCAGGGCGCTATATTCTTGCAGGGATGCGCTGGAGGCGGAGCTTTGTGCCTGCATGGAGGGTTTGTCTTCCTCGATTCAACGAACTTCACTACCAATAGAAGTTGAGCTGGATTCTTCTGTTGTAGTGTACATGATCACACGTGGTAGTACTGATCGATCGGTTTACTCTTCGCTAGTTAATGAGATTAGATTGTTACTGAATTCACATCAATCTTGTATTACTCATGTCGATCGTTCACAAAATAAGGCGGGTGACAAATTAGCTGCTTTTGGTCGTCTTAATAATAGGACGGTGGCTTGGTTAAAGTTTTGGAGATAGTTGTTGAAGATTGTAATGAGACCTTGATTGAGTAATACAAATTTTGAGCCCGCAAAAAAAAATATACTACGTTGTAATGCATAGTATTATAAGTTAGTACTATTTAGGTTGCCTTATTAATTGTCATGCATGACACAAAATAGTACAACATTTAATATGATACAGTATCATGATAAGATACCACATACTCTCTCCTCTCATTTAATTGTGTGCCACATCATCTAAAAAGTCTAGTTGGCAAGCTTGATATCACTTGTGATACTCCCATTACGACCAGCCTTAGCTCATGGGGATGTGGTAATTAAAGAGGAGATAGATGGTGACTTGCACCTTTTCAATGCATTTTTTACTTCGTTCCATAATTAGTCCTAAAATTTCTATATGTGAACTTATTCATGGATGGAAAGGGTATATTTTAACACAAATGAAGTATATGAGTAATCTTTTTAGACTAAAAGGAGGGCAAAAGCGCCCCCCCCCCCCCCCCCCCCCGCGCCCCGTTCCATTCTAGAACGAAACTAGAGTAGTATGAGTAATGTTTTCTTAATATTCAGACTAGTTATATTAGGTTTACATTGTTATTATGATTCGTTTATAAAGGGAGGTAATATTCGGACGGGGATTTTTGGTGCTCGGGCTCGCCTGCTCACTTTAGATGCTGTTGTCGCAATGCTGCCGTTGTGCTGCTGCTGCTTTTTAATGCCACTTCGCGAGTATTTAACAAAGAACTACCACATTTCATGGAACCGTGCCTACAAACTGCTACTTTACAAATTTGTGCCGAAAACTATCACCTTTTGACTATTTTGTTGCCAAAAACACTAGTGACTGCTTCGGCTGAAATTAAACATGATTATGACAGGATTGGCCCACACGTAGGCGCTGACATGGCGCAATAGTCAACTCCCATGCGGCCAGCCTGCCAGCACGCGGAGGCGGCGACGGCGGCCAGCCTGCCAGCACGCAAGCGGCGGCGACTGCACGCACGCTCGCGGCGACGGCGGCTGCTGCGCACGCACACAAGGCCGCGGCACGCCAGCACGGCCGAGGCGGTTCCAACCGGCATGGTTGCGCCGTCGTCTCCAGTCCCGACCACCGCCGAAGAGGTGCTTCGCCGGGGCGTCGCCATGAAGAAGAGCGCGGAGTGCACATTATGTGTTCGAGGAAATGCCAGAGAGCGAGGAGGAGGAAGAGGAGGAAGAAGATTGATGCTGACAGGTGGGCCCATCCTGTCAGAAAGGCGTTTAGAATAGACGAATCGGACACTTTCCCGACATGATAGTTTTTGGTCAAAGATTAGTCAAAAAGTGATAATTTTAGGCATAAATTTGTAAAGTGGTAGTTTGTAAGAACGGTTCCATGAAATGTGATAGTTTTTTTTGTTAAATACTCCACCTCGCCTGCTCACTTTAGATAAGCTAGTCACAGAGAATGACTTGTACATGAACCGTGCCAGCTTCCCATTTGTAGAAGAGTAAAATGCACCGGTGGTTATTGAACTTGTTGCGTACGCTCACTTTGGTCACTGTACTTAAGAATACGGTCAATACGGTCATTATATACATGTTGAAGTAATTATATGGTCACTATCAAATCGTATAGCTCTGTATTTCATCTATTTGACCGGTCCAACAATGCACATGCACTACCGGGTTGGACGTACCCTCCCTGGATGTGACCGGGAAACCCAGCTAGCTGTATTGCTTCCCTGGATTTTATCAATTTTTGTGGGTAGCATTTCTAGCTAGGTTAGGCTAGCAATTCATAACGCTAGAGTACACGAATTCTCGATCGGCATGCATGGCATGAGCCATGCACCTCGCTAGCTTGTTTTCTCTCGCTTTTATGGGCGACCACGCTAACCAGCTGCACTCATCTCATTCTAATGGCTGATTGGAGGAGGTATCCTTTTTATATCGTTATACAGGTATCCCGCAAAAAAAAACTTTTTATATCGTTTAGGCATTCACGTGACAGCCATTGGGTTTTTTTTTTTGCGTGACAGCTCTTTTTTAGACGACCCGTGCGACCTTTTCTGAACATATAGAGCGCTGGCTGTGGACATTGCACCAACCCCTATTTCTCTTGTTAACCCGATCTATACATGCAAAATAAGAGTAATAATGCAAACTTTGAAAAAAAATGTACGGATAAAATCTAAAGATCGTCTTTAACCATGCAAAGTCTATGATCATCATGTAGTAAACCGCACTTACTCAGGTCTATGTCGGCCTCAATATGGGGGGTCGATGTCCATGTCGTCGTCTGCCGTAGCATGGCCGGCTTGTGCATTTACGTGTGTGCATCTCCATGTCGTCATCTGCGTGCACCTCCATGTCTTCGTCCGCCGCGTGCGCGTCCACCTGTGCCTCTGCGTGCACCTCCATGTCGTCGTTCACCGTATCATGGCGGGCTGCTGCGTTTAGTTCCGCGTCCACGACATGTGCGTGCGCATCCACCTCCGCGTCCATACCTCCGCGTCCGTGTGCACATCCATGACATCGTCAGTCGCAGCTTGGCCGGGTGTTGCGTTTACCTGCGTGTCATCGTTCGCCGTAGCCCTGGCTGACTTGGCCGGCTGCTGCATGCATGCCTGTGTCCCCGTGCATGGCGTCCTTGTCCGCTGCACGTCCACCTCCAAGACAGCCGGCACCTTGCCCGACGACACCACTGGCGCCACCCACACGCATCATCACCTTGCGCCCGGCGAGGATCAATCGGCCGTGTGCGGAACGGTGTCAGCGGCCACCTTAGCCGGCCGTAGAGTCTAATGGTTCCCACGCAAAAGGGAAAATCCTAATGGTTGTCACGTGAATGCTTGGACGATATAAAAGGATTACTTCCTCCAACAGAGACTAGTCGAGATAGGTGCAGCTGGTCTGCCTACTGCTGCTGTGCTGCATAAGTGGGAGGTTTAGGGTTCGTATCTGGAATTGGTACAATATTTTTTATTTTCCCCTCCATTTTCGTCCATCACCCACTAACAAGTGGGACCCTCATAGACATAGAGAGAAAACGAGCTCACAAGATGTCATGTTGGATTGTTTGACCGGTCAAATAGATGAAATACGGGGCTATACGATCTGGCAGTGACCGTATAATCACCTCAACATGTATATAATGACCGTATTCTTAAGTACAGTGACCAAAGTGAGCGTACGTGACAAGTTCAATGACCACCAGTGCATTTTACTCTTTGTAGAAAATCCATAGATTAGATGCATGAGCCGCCGACATGCTGGAGTTTGGTGTTTTTGAAGGTGCTCGAGTTTGGTGTTGGATGTGATTTAGTTTAGTGGTGCTTGCCTGCCTGGTCGACGCTCAGGCCTGAGGGAGCCACACGTGAGGGAGAGTGTTGACGTATAATGTGCTGCTTAGTCTCTTTCATCAGATCGGTTTTTTGGTTGCATTGGCTAGAGCATGCACTTCTACAGGCCCTTGCTGGGAGGGGGTGGTGGGGTATCGAGCTTGGGGAGGAGGGGCGCTCAAGGCATAGGCGTTGATTTTTGCCGCCGTTGGTGGCTCTACGTGTGACTGGGTTTGGCAGTGCATTTACATCACTGGGTTGTGGTGATTTCACCTATTGTCGACAAAAAGATATCCATATACTCAGAATTATAATTAACCATTTTCTTAAGAAAACTTCTCAATCTATCATCTTATGATTTCCAAACTCGAGTAAATGTTTAGTTGGAGAGTTCCTTCTTTTTTTGCGGGTGGGTTGGATAGTTCTTGGTCTGGTTTGAGTCCATGTTTCAACTCGGATAAAATGTACTAGTCTAGAAGGTCACGTACCAGATGAGGTGCGGTTGAACTTCAGAAAAAAGAAGAAAAAGATGAGGTGCGCTTGCAAAATGCAAAGCACTCGAGCACGTGCACGTAGTGCTGGAGCTTGGCCGCGTAGTCGCAGGCGTCGTCTTCCTGCACCATGCACCAGCGCGACCGCATGATCCTTCATGCCGCCGCACATTGTCGTCAACCTCGACCGTTCACTACGAGTTGCAACTCGGAGAAGAGAAAGCAGCTGGAGGAGGAACGAGAACGCGACGGACTCGTGTGGTGTCAGGCGTCGGCTCGGACCGTTTCCTTTTGAGATCGCCCATCCCAACGTGTCGTCACACGCAGTGAGTTAACGAACAGTAGGGGGAAAAAACGTACCCGTAATAGTGGGCCGTGGAAGCATATGCTGCCGTGGTATTCTTACAGGGCCTCTTTTCAAGCCCAAAATCGAACGAGAGACGCAACACACGCTGGCTTCGCTGGTCGCCCGAGCGCAGCAGGGACTCTCTCCGTTCTTTCGTTTGTTTAGTACCACCTCGCTGGCCCAGAGCGGAGAAGAGGCAGAGGGAGCTATAAGAAGAGGGGGAGGGGAACGCTACAAATCATACCTTTCTCGGCCTTTTGGCTAAGATCAAGTGTAGTATCTGTTCTTATCAGTTTAATATCTGATATGTGGGCCATGTGCCCACAACGATATTAAATTTATTTTTTATGGGGGAGAGTCCATCACAGTGGCTTGCCATTGGGGCCCTTGGGTGTCGCCTGGGCGTTGCACTACAGCCCAGGCAGGCGCACCCCAACCAAAACTAATTTGAAATTTTAAATTTCACCTCAAAATTCATCTGTTGCAGCTAATACAGAATCACCTGCTACCTACTAAGAAGGCACATCGTAAACATCCTTTGCCAAGGTAAATCTTGGAGAGATTCTGACCCTGGCTTTTGTTAGTTGTCACCCCATAACATTCTCAAGCATAACTTAAAGGACAATCAGGCCAACAATCCCAGAGATGTGCAGTAGCATAGTAGTCATGACATTATTTACACACAAGTCATCGGGAACTAAGCACGATGAGCGGACACAAGTTTTAAAAGCATTTGTTACATTATACTACCTAGGAATGAGTTTCATGTTTGTGTCACCTCATACTGGTGGCAGATCCTCAACGGCGTGTCTTTCGAAACCGGCCTCTCATCGGACCAGAGCTCCATGTTCAGATCACTAGTTCCCCAATGCACCAAACATTTGCTAACCTGACGGTGATCGAAACGGTTTACCATGCTCAGCCCTGAACACCTGTCCACCAGCGTCCACTCCCCTGATCAATGAGTTCGCCAGAAGATTGGAGAGTGGATTAAAGAATCAGCATAAAGCAAGCCAAAAGATGCTGGTCAGGCAACAAGAAACTCGAAACATTGTGCAGAGTGCCACATATTTACCGTTCGGTCGCAGGCCTCCCTCGAGCATCACTTCTCCGGAATCTAAAGAGATCTCTTGCTTTGAACCATTGATGGCCGTAAAAGCAACAACGACCTCAGTAGGGTGTAGAAGCGTAAAAGTGTGACGGACACGCAAACAGACCAACCTTCAGAGGAGAAAACATATACATCGATG
The DNA here is from genome assembly GCF_002575655.3 of Aegilops tauschii subsp. strangulata. NCBI lineage: Eukaryota > Viridiplantae > Streptophyta > Magnoliopsida > Poales > Poaceae > Aegilops > Aegilops tauschii. The sequence continues at coordinate 91,414,819 of NC_053041.3, read as the reverse complement.
AGTCATGATTAGGGCTGGCAGAAGAAGTCTTAAGCATTTCAGTGAGCCTTACTATCGACAAAGCATGTTGAAATTAGCCCGGACTCGAGATGTTACCGTGTTATTTTAATGGCATGTTAGTGTGCTTCAAATCATAAATCATGATTGATCCAGAAACTGTTCAGGTTCAAAAGTTTTTTTTTCTCAAATACTCCCTCCGTTCCTAAATACTTGTCTTTCTAGCCATTTCAAATGAATATCACATACGGATGTATGTAGACATATTTTAGAGTGTAGATTCACTCATTTTACTCCGTATGTAGTCACTTGTTGAAATACCTAGAAAGACAAGTATTTAGGAACGGAGGGAGTACTTGTTAGGTTCAAAAGTGGAAGATAGAAGATGTGAGGAATCAGGGTTCGAAACCCAGGCCGGCTATAGGAGGCACAGCTGCGCTCCAACCACTGGGCTAAGTGTCCATCCAACCATGCTCTTATGTGATCAAGATGATGAGACAATCTCATATCCTTTTTTTGCGCGCGCGACAATCTCATATCTTTAGACAAGCTGCCATTTTGCTATGAAGGTTTGGTTCAGGTTACTTTCCCAGGTGGATGCGCAGGATACCACTCTGTCCCCTGACAAGAATCTGAATTACTAGCACTCACCTTGAGAATCCACCAGAGCCAGGCCCAACACTTCTTGCTTCAATGCTAGAGTCAATCTGGACAATCTTGGGATTGTCCGTCAGAATAGATATGTGGCGCTGAAGAACCAGTCCACCCCCAATATCTCCTTCCAGGCAAACTTTGGATTCCTCCACGCATGATTGCTCCAGATGCCCCCTGCACATTTCTATCAACAGTTACTGTTGTGGCTAAAACTAGAACTCCACACAAACTACTCACTTGACAGGCCAAAGCATATCAATAAAAAAATGAAAAATAGGAATCGGTATTAAGATGATGATTTACGTTACCTCACGATCTTGTACTCTTCTATGCAGCCAGCAGACCTATATTCAGTCCCACTGTACTCTTCATAACCATGGATTTCAATCCTGCTATGCAGCCATTGGGAATCTAGAGAGAGCCAGAGATCAAGCACATGTAATAGTTATTTTTTTTTGAGGAAGCACATGTAATAGTTATTTTCTAACTAACTTAACTAATCTAAGCACATGTAATAGTTAAGTTAGTTAGAAAATAATTTTCGGATATATTTACAACCAATGAAGCAAATAGACGAACGGCATCCACATTACTCAATTTATAAAGCATCTAAGAAATTTCAAGACCTTGTTGCTCCACATGTACTGGCATGTCAACAACAGTTCCAAGAATATAGAGACTGCCTTGAAATTCTCTATTTAGCAAACAACATATCCTACTACTGTTGATACACAGACATGACAAAATAATAGAAGTCCATTGATCATATAGCACCAAAGAAGCATACCAGAAGGAACATGAGTCATCGAAATAATACGACCGCCAATCCATGGTACAATCTTAAGAAACCAGTCCCCACTCTTCAAAACAATAAGTGTTTTTGAGAGCTCAGTGCCTTCTTGTCCCGATGGCTCATCCATATCAGGTATAGGACGAATTGTCTCTGTACAACCATCCCAAGATACCAAGCAGTCCAAGTTCAGTCAAATAGAACTCCAGTTATAGTGAGCCCTTCCAATATAAAATGACAGAGCCACAGATAGATACCTAAACGTTCCTTGAGATCAAGTTCACTTGTTGCAACCAAGCTGGACACTTCAAACTCAGAAGGCATCGTAAAATGTACCTCTTCGCCATCCACACCACGTGAACTTATCTGAGTTCACAGAAATAATAATTAAAATTCTTTAGAACAGAAAATATAATGTGATACTCCCTCCGATCCAAATTAGTTGCCACAGCTTTAGTACAACTTTGTACTAAAGTTATATTAAAGCTGTGACAATTAATATGGATCCGAGGGAGTAAAACAAAAGGCAACAAGTATACATAGTATTACATACCATAGCACCTCCACCAAGCAAAATACTTATGTTTAAGTTACGTTTTGGTCTCTTCAAGGATCCTTCAGTTTTCAGAACTTTCACAGAAACCACTGATGAGTGGACTTCGGCGACATAATATGTCAGTAGATAGTCTCCCTGTGTGAACCCGTATCCATCACCGGCATCCTCGAACAAGACACCTTCAGCTTTACCTGTAAAAAATTCAGACATGGTGAAGAACAGAAAGTATGTGCACCATATGACAATGCTTAAATGAGTATCTTCAACACAGGAAACTGGCTAAAAAATCTAGTGCAGAATTCTGTTATTCTATTTGTTTGAGCACATGCGAGTACTTGCTAAATCACACATTACTAACGGTAACATGGTCAGATCTTCACAAAGGGTATAACAGGGGTATAATTATGAATTTCGTTAAACATAACCACCTCCCGATAAACCACATATCACAAATGCAAGTTACCCCAGGCAAAGTTACAGATACGTACCATTTTCATCCAGTGCAACAAGTAGTGATAAATCATCCCCTAAACTTGCTTCACCAACATGCTGAATAGGAAGGCCTACAGGAAGTATTGCTCCACCTCTTAAATACAACACCGGCAGGTCCTATATTATCAGTCGTAAATAAATAAAAATTAGTTCCGGAATAGCTTTCTAGGCAGCACAATAAAAGTTTACCAACTAACTTACAGGGTGGGAATCTCCAAAATCAAAAGGTAACCAAATGCCATTTGGTAACTTATGTGCACATTCATGAGCTCCTTTATCAGGTAAAGTGCTGCCAAAAGACCGGAAGTTATTATGTCACATAGAAGCATAGAAAAATATACAGATGGCACATCATTATGGCCATTGATTTCTCTATATTTAAATGGATGACAGAAAATTTACATTTTTTAGTCAAGGGTGAAGAACATATTGGCACTATGCACAAAATTCTACTGACACACAACAACATGCAAGCTCATGCACACAAGAAAATCTTGATTTCCAAGATAATAGAGCAAAGAGGTACGTTGTGACCTCATTGATGTGATACCATTACCTTGCACAAACTAAAAGTGGCCCCAGGAGAAACGTAGTCTCAATTTTCCTCAGTTCCGTGTCTTGTGGATCTACAACAAAGTAATGAATAAGATTTTGTATTACATAACAAAATTCATCCAAAGAATACTATCTACTATCTGGCACACCAGCAAGGAAGAACATAAATACTTTTTCCTTGTCTAGTCCTGAATCATAACATTCAATGATTGTCATTTCTTAGAGCCTGTTTAGATGGGAATTTCACAGGCTTCATATCAGAAAAACACTATTTCCTGAACTTTATGTGAAATTAATCAAATTATTGTGATACAACTTCCAAACATGCCCTTGTCATAGTAGTGCAACCACCGATCTTCATTTTATAGATGTGCACCAAGAAAAGACGAAAGATGCGGACATGTTTTGCTACATCCCATTTATTCCTAAATCTACAGCCAACTTAGACTATGGGTCTCTGCCACTACAATATATTTTAGTGAATAGTAAGACATGCATTATTACCAGCAAAGAAAAGTGGCGCAGCAACTGGAGTACCCTTCTTATGCGAAACATAAAATAGAGTGTAGATGTGTGGTAGTAGCCGATACCGTCTTAGTAGCGCGAGACGGCAAACTTCCTCACACTGAAATATGCATTAGCTGTTAGAAATAGCCAGTGATATCTATATTAAGAATTTAACAACACTAAAAAGCATGGGAGGATCTTGATATATGAATAAATTAGAATACGCAAAACATCAGCACAATATATTACTAAATGAAAAGGGTTGTTCGTAATATATGAACGCTAGTAACAAATTTTAGGAAGGGGAAAAAGACTTGTCCTCAGAGTGCATAAACAATAAGGGCGTGTTTGGTTACATTGCCGATTCAGCCTGGCCCGGCGAGCCTGGCTCAATTGAGCCGGTTTGAGGGGATGCAGGCCAAAAAAACCAGATGCACATAGTTTGGTTGCCTGCATGCCCCTAGTTGCATGAGACAACCATTTTTGACCCGGCGTTTGGTTGCCCGCATTGCATTAGGCGCACATATGACATGGTGTTTGGTTGCAACCTGCATAAGGTGTTGTCACCACTTCTAACTAGTGGTGACCTTACCACACACAATCTGAACATAGTGCCAGCTAGTTAAACAAATGACAGTTCATCCTAACTACAATCAAATGACAGATCAAATTATTAAGAGCCATTGGCTAAATAGGGGATAGTGCATCGGTGTTGCTGCTTCATCTTCCTCTTCTGCTTCTGCTGCTGCTGCTTCTTCTTCCTCTTCTTCTGTGCTTCTGCTACTGCTGTTTCTTCTTCCTCTTCTTCAAATCCTGCACTGACCTCTGTTAAGCCACATTGCCTCTTCCCACTCCAACCTTTTGTTCTTCCAAGCGTCATTGTCAAATGCCTCCACACTATGGCCAGAGCTAACAACATCGTCAGGCTCGACCTCTTCCTCCTCAGGCACGTGTTCATCAAAGCCCCACTGGAGGATCCAGTTATGCAGAATGCAACAAGCGAGAACTAGCTTAACTTGAGTGGAGTATGGGTGGAATGGCTTCTGATCCAGGATCTTAAACCTATTCTTTAGAGCTCCAAATGCCCTATCAACAGTTACTCTAAGGCTGGAGTGTCTGATATTAAACAGCTCCTGTGCAGTCCTAGGAAAGTTCCTACCAGATAACTCGTTGAGATGGTACCTTGTTTTCCTGAAGGGTGGAAGAATACCCGGCCGACATGCATAGCCAGCATCTCCAAGGTAGAACTTGCCGTCGGGGATGTTGATCCCATCAGGTCGACTCATGCTGTCAGTGAGAATGTTTGCATCATGCGCTGAGCCCTCCCAGCCAGCCAGGACATATGTGAACTTCAGATCAAAGTCAACAGCAGCAAGCACATTCTGGCTTGTGTAGTGCTTCCTCCCCCTGTATGCTGCAAACTGTGACCTAGGAACTCTAGCAGTGACATGAGTACCATCTATTGCCCCAATGCAGTCCTGAAAATGGCATCACTAGCCTGTGTTAGTGCTGAACTTGAACAATACAAGCATATCAAGCCATGAAAAGTGTATATTGTCAATGCTCACCTTGAAGTATGGATACCATCTTGGGCTTCCGCGAATCTTGGGTGGAGCCTGGCCTTATGGTCTCCTGATCATCTCTCCTCTAAGCTCCCCAACAGCAAAAAGCACCTGCTTGAAGTACCTAGAGATGGTCTCCATTGATCTCCTGAACGTGTTGTGAATGACCCTGAACCTCTGGTTATGGCCAACAACATGGAGGAACATGGCCACTTGCTCTTCGACACTGGTGTTGATGCTATCTTGTAACAAGCCCCTGCTCCTGAAGGTCTCGACAAGCATGGAAAATGGTGCTCTTTTCATTCTAAGCATCCACAGAGCCTCGACGTCATTGCAGTTGTAGATGTAGTTCAGATTTTGGATCCTCTCCTGTTCCCGGGGAAACAATGGACCATAGTGGATCAACGGTCTCCCAGCATGACGAACAGCTCTCTGGTGCATGAACATGACCCATGCCTGAATCACACTAATCAGTGCTGCTGCCTGGATTATCAGCCTCATTCGTGCGTCCATAACCTAGTCGACATCGACGGTTCGTTCAGTGGGAAATCGATCCTACACCTAGCTTAAAGGCCTAACCACTGAGCTAACAAAGGGGGAGGGGGTGCTGCTTACCGGCATCGGAGACGAGGACGACGTAGGGGGAGCCATGGCACAGAGTTGGTCGACCAGACGGTGGCCAACAGCAGGGGAGCACCAGATCTGCCGCAAACGCCCCCACCTCTTCCATCGCCGCCGCCGCCTATAGCGCAAATCTGAAATCGCGGCCGCCGCCGCCGGTGAGGCAATAGGGAAGAAAGGGGGCAGTGGCTAGGGTGAGCGAGTGAAAGGGGGTGAGGCTAATTTGGCGCCGGGACGGCGCGCCAGATTTCCATCTCCCGCCACCCCCCCCCCCCCTCGCCCGCGCCTCGCTCCCGCCCGTGCGACCTCGCACCGCACTCAGCCTGGCTCGTGAGAAACTGTCGATCCGAGGGTTTCCAGCGAGCCAGGCTCTAGGCTGCTTTGAGGAGCGTGCGATGCAGGCCCAACAGGAAAACCAGGCAACCAAACAGGCCTGTCCCTTCCCGCGCGGGCCTGGTTGGGCTCGGTGCGGGCAACCAAACACGCCCTAAATCATTTGTCTGGCTACATGACTGGCATAATAAAATGGAGGAAATGTTGTATGAAATGTACGTTAATCTCATGAACAAGAAAGCTCTCCTGTAGATTTGACTTGTAAACAAAGAAAAAAATAATGGATATACTAACACCTTATGTATCAAAATGTAGCATATAAGAAACAAGAAAGACATTGAAGCTTCTACGAGTGCAACAAGGTTTTGTTTGTGTGCGTACACAGTGTGGATGAGGGACATGAAACACACAAATAGTACCTCTTCACCAAAGGACCATGGCTCATGATCAACAGTTCCAGCTTCAGAATGGCCACGTGAGAATGGAAACAATGCACCCACTCCCATCCATCTTCCAAAAAGTCTTGGAGTAGCATTTCCAGCAAACCCACCAATATCAGGACCCGACAGAGGCTGACCACTCAAACCCTGATCGGATATAACCACATTATTGATTCCTAGAAATGTATGCTTATCATACCCAGTAATGGCCAATGTGATGGTTTTTATTTTGGATATCAACATATTCAAAATGATTTGCTTAAAGTAATCAGAAATAGGGCTGGGCATAAAAACCGACCAACCGAAAACTGAACCGAAACCGAAGCCGAATAAACCGAAATTTCGGTTTTTTAGTATAAACAGAAAAATTCGGTTAGCTAGGCTACTAACCGAACCAAATTCGGTCGGTTCGGTGTATTTCTCGGTTAACCGAAATACAGCCCACCCCCCGCGGCCCCGCCCCCGGCCCAGTACAGCCCACCCCCCGCAGGCCGCAACCTCCCACTTCCACGACCACGACCCACCCGCCCTCCCACTTCCAGTCGAGGCACGCACCAGCATAAACCTAGGCACCCTCGCCCTTGACCCCTCCCCTCCCCCACGCCGCCCCGCCCGCCGCCCCCTGCCCTACCCAGCCGCCGCCCGGCGCCCCCTGCCCTACCCAGCCGCCGCCGCCGCTTCTCATCTGAGCGGCTGGGACGCCACCGCCGGCGCCAGCGGCCACCGCATCTTCTCCGCCACTCGGCGCCCCCTGCCGGCCTGCCCTACCCAGCCTCCGCCGCCGCATCTGCAGGAAGGAAGGAGAGGTCAGACAACTCAGACAAGGACCCGCCGTCGCGCCGCGCATCCGTCGCCGTCGGCACTTGACAGCATCTCGGATTCTCGGCAGCGTATTCTCCAGTTCGTCATCACGTCTTCCACAGCAGAAACTGAGCATTGAGTCAACGTAATAAGCCCAATCTCCCATCCTTTGTCTCCTATTTTATTTTGTTCTTTGTGAGTAGATGGTAAACGTGGATGTGGATGCAGAGAAAAAAGAAGAGATCTCTGGTTCTTTTTTTATGCAGAGAAAAAAGTGCAGTTTGGCCAATACTGCAATATTCTGTAATCTGTATGAATGTACGCCCAGGCATATGTCTTTGTAGTTTGTATGTACTGTATGAATGTTCTCTATCTCTCTGGTTTAGTAACATCTGGACATGACACCAACTCAGCTGGGAAATTTACATTGCTGGAAATTTACTACTGCTGGAGATTTACTACTGCTGGAAATTTACATATGGTTATATATATTGTAGGGAAAGCTCATCTCAGCCATCTAGTTAGTGCACTCACACTGTATGTACTGATTTTAGTAGTTGCATCGTTGGTAACTTGTATTTTTAATATGTTTTTTAATTCTTCTCCGAAGTAATTGGTATAGAAGAATGATCACATGAATTCTAATTATGTTACTATTTTTAGATGGTTGAACCTGGTGGACTGCATATCATTGGTGATGATGACATGACTGAAGAGGAGATGCGAGTTTATGAGGAAGAACAAAGAAAGATTGATGAGTATGAAAAGGAAAAGAAGGAGATGGAGGAACGACCTACAAGAAGGCAGATGCAGAAAAGATCACGGATGTGGGATCACTTTTCTGAGGTACTAGTTGGTGGTCTTCTCAAGTTTGGAAGGTGCAAGCATTGCAATCGTGATATCAAGGCCGTTCCAGAGATTAACGGTACCTCTGCCTTAATCAGTCATTTTAATACTTGCAAGTATAATCCTCATAATGATAAGAATAAGAATCAAGGTACTTTGCAAGTTATCCAAGGGGAAAGTCCTTCAGTGCATAAATTTGATCCCGAAGCACTAAGGAAAGCTATTGCTAAGATGATTATAGTAGATGAGCTTCCATTCGCATTTACTGAAAAAACTGGTTTTAGAGAAGTGATGTCAATTGCATGTCCACGTTTCAATATGCCTTCTAGAAGAACATGCACTAGGGATGTTGTGAAGGTTTATTTTGAAGAGAGAGCGAAGCTGAAACTTTTTTTCAAACAATCATGTCAAAGAGTGTGTCTCACCACTGATGGTTGGACTTCTGAAACACAAGATTGTTATATGGCAGTCACAACACATTTTATTGATCCTGAATGGAATTTGCACAAGAAAATCATTAGCTTTTTCCTAGTAAAAGGTCATAAGGGAGATGATATTGGAAAAGCCTTAGAGCAATGCTTGATGGAGTGGGGAATAAACAAAGTTATGACAATAACTGTTGATAATGCTAGCGCGAATGATGGTGGTGTAGGTTACATACGGAAGAAAATGATCAAAACTGGAAATAGCATAGCTGAAGGTAAATATATGCATATGAGATGTGCTGCCCATATTATAAATCTGATTGTTACTGATGGTCTAAAAGAGTTGGATGAATCAGTTAAGCGTGTGCGAGCTGCGGTTAGATATATAAGAAATGGGCCATCTAGAATTACAAGATTTAAAGAACTTGCTCGGTTAGAAAAGGTGGATGGCGAGGCATTCTTGAGTTTGGATGTATGCACTAGATGGAATTCCACATACCTAATGTTAGCAACCGCAATCAACTTTGAGAAAGTGTTTGCGAGGTATGAGGAAGAAGATCCACTCTATACATTAGATTTAACTAGTGAGAAAGCTCCTGGTATTCCTGTTGATAGTGATTGGGAGAATGCTACGAAAATGGCTGAATTTCTTGGACAGTTTTATCACCTTACTCTTAGTGTTTCTGCCACACTCCATGTGACAGTGAATCAATTTGTTATGGATATTGCTGAAATTAATGTTGTGTTGGAAGAGTGGGCTGATAGTGATGATATTTTGCGCAAAACAATGGCCAAGAAAATGCAAGATAAGTATGATAAGTATTGGGGACGTTGGAATGAGGAGGTGGAGAATGAAAGGGGGAAGGGGAAAGGAAAGAAAAAGGAAGAGGAGAATGTGAACATGTTTGTATTTGCTGCAACTGTTCTTGATCCAAGATTCAAGCTTTCAAACTTCACAAAACTAGCAATTGAAGAAATGTATGGTGAGTTAAATGGAGGCAAAGCATGGGAGGCGGTGAAAACATTTATGCATGCTTTGTTTGAAGAGTACAAAGCTAAGTATGCACCAAGTGATGCAAGCAAGCATGTGCGAGCTCCACAATCTGAACTAACTCAAAAAAGGGAAGGAAGGAAATTGGTGTCTCGGATAAATAAAAAGTTGAGAGTTGGTGATGGTGAAGCTAGCATGAGCAAATCTGAATATGAGAAATACCTACATGAAGAGAATGAAGTAAATAGGGATGATTTTGACATTCTAAAATGGTGGAAGAACAACGCTGCTAGATTCCCAATATTGGCAAGAATGGCCCGTGATGTGTTGGCTGTTCCGGTATCAACGGTTGCGTCTTGAGTCAGCATTTAGCACAAGTGGTCGCATCCTAAATGAATTTAGAACCTCCCTTACACCATTCATGGTCCAAGCTCTTGTTTGTGCCCAAGACTGGCTAAGGGGTTCTATTACTGTCAACATTGAAGAAGATGAGGAGGAATTGTTAAGATTGGAAAAGGGTAACATATTGTGATTGTTTTCTATGTAATTTTCTATATTTCTAACTTCCTATGTTTATTACATGTTTATTTCATTCTTTTTCAGAACTAATTGAAGAGTTTGGTAGTACAAATTCATCCAAATCGAAAGCAAGTAGTAGCAAGTCTGTTTGCAAGCCATCTGGGGCTGAGCCAATCTTGCCCACCTCCATCCTCTACTTAAACATTGGTGAGTTGCAAGAAATTGTCTTCCTCTTGTTCATGCTTTTAGGTTTCATTTATTTTTTCTGTAGTAGACCAACTTTGATATTTTCAAATGCTGATGTAATGCAATTGCCGTATCATTCAAAACATGCACCACACAACCATGTGGTTTCCTTGCAGATTGTTATGTCATGTAAATGCAAATGTTGCTGTAATAAACCTCATGTGAATGCTGTTATGCAAATGTTGCTTTATGCACTTCATGTACTTTGTTTTCCAAATTCTAGGCATATGTACATCACTAGATTTGCTTAATAGTATTGTGTGGTATCTAGTATTCTATTTTAACCGAATTCTGTACTATCTACAAAAAATGGCAGATTGGCTCACTTGGCTGGAACTTGGAATGGTCAAGATGCTCATGTTTATGATGGCAAATTGGGAGTCTTACTGTTGGCTGCTCTTCAACTTCAAGTGCAAATCTATTGTCATTTATCACTATCAGTTTGTGTTGTTGAACACTTGAACTTGGACTTTGGTTATGTCTAGTGCTGGAACTTGGACTACCAGTTTGTCACTATGTGTTATTGAACTTGGACTTGGTTATGTATTGTGCTGGAACTTTGGTTATGTCTCTGGTGAACCTTGTTTAACTTTGGTTATTGTGATGGAACTTGGACTTGATTGTGCATGTTTCAATATTACCTTGTTTAACTTTGGTTATTGTGCTGGAACTTGGACTTGATTATGCATGTTTCAATATTCTGGTATCCTTATATTTGATATCACATATATGTTCTACACATTTGTCAAATTTGCGTTGTTATGCTGTCAAATTTTTTCTTTAAAATACGCATGTAGTCAATATGTTCTGAAAGCAAAAGGGCATACTTTGTTTATGGTACAAAATTCAGTTAAACCGAAAACCGAACCGAAAAAATCGGTTAACCGAAATTTCGGTTAGTTGATTTTTAGTGCTTACTTTGGTTTCCACTTATGCAAACCGAATTCATAAAAAAACCGAATAGCAGAAACCGAATTTTAGGTTTCTACCGAACGCCCAGGCCTAATCAGAAACAAGAAACATGCTTGCAGAGTTGCAATGAAAGTAAAATTGAAAGAACCAAAATTTGTAACTAATACAGGTGTCAATGGTCCACAACAATAATGTAATCAAGAAACTATGCATTGCTTTAAGGTCACAGGATTGTGCTCGCAGTACAATAAAAAAACAGGATTAATGGCATGTTCATCTATTCATTCAAACAGTTTAATACACCTTTTAAAGATGAATTGGGTAGATAATGCAAAAAATGCCAAATGACTTGGTGCTTGATACATTTCGGGGAGGAAGGGGGGGAGCTATCTTGGAGTTGAAGGAAAATTTACATACCAATTGAAGAACCATTGATAGACTCATGTGCAAATGCTCCCAATTTGAGAGATTATCACCAGTCCATGTTGCAGCATATCGCTGGCTTCCTATAAAACCAGCTCGTGTAAGAACAAATGGTCGTTTTTCTGTATTGTACATCACCATTCCTTCATAAGTAGATCTAGCCATTAGCATTCCATAAACCTGAAAATCATAAACATTAAAGCACGATCACATATAAAAAACTTGTTTCGGTTCCATTGCGAGTTTCTTTTTATTTCCAAAGCAATAGAGACATTACATTATGATAGTAAGAATGATTCTGGACACCACCAATATCAGCATCTCCTCTATGTATATTGCTCTCAGGCATTGTTTTGGTAGTAGTCTGCAAGTTGACACCACCACTTCCATTTGCATACAGAAATAAAAAAATAAGATGGCACAGAGCAAAGGAATTGTGATAAGAGCATATACTGTCATAGCAGGCTCGTTCATATCATTCCATATTCCATCAACGCCGTTGGAGATGAAATCCCTTACTAATCTAGCCCACCATGTGCGGATTCTTTCACTGGTGAAATCCGGGAAAACGCAGTCACCAGGCCATACTTCCCCTGGAATTGTAGGACATTAGGCATGTTCGACTGGTAAAATCAATAGGATGACAAGGCCCTCATTTAAGTCAGTGAAACATACCAATGAATGGGCTACCATCTGCTTTTTTAATCCACACATCATTTTCTGAACCACCATCATACACAAAGTAACCCTTCTCTTCCTTTATTCCCGGGTCAAGCATCCAGATTGATTTACAACCGATGGAATGTAGATCATCAACCATAGATTTTGGATCAGCGAAACGGTTCTGTAACATATCAAGTTCAGACATAATCATTGGCCGTAGAAGAAACTTGTCCCGAAGCACTTAGAATGACACTTATGTAGACTATGGAATTCGTCTAAAATAGACGGGTTTTGCTAGACAATAATAGTCAGGAAAAAAGGGAGGCTCCATATGGCACTTTGAAGCAGTATACATTTTAAGCATGCTATTTTCATGTAGAACCTATCATAGAAAGGTACTTACATTGTCAAATGTGAAGCATCTAAAACCATCCATGTAGTCAATATCCATCCAAACCACATCACAAGGAATGCCTTTCTCCCTAAATGTTCTAATAACCTGTGAAAGGACTAAATAAGTACAACATTGAAATATCATCACTAGCATATTTTTAAGCCTCCTCTGGAAGTAATAAGTAACCAAGTATCAACAGGAAAATAACAACACTACATAGTCTTAAGCGGTCCGAGTGCATTCGACATTTATGAAAAGCTAATGGGAAAATTATCATAGCAATAAGTAACTAAGTATCAACATGAAAATATCAACACTAATTTTTTTTGAGTGGTATCACTACATAATCTTAAGCATGATTATCACAGAAGTCACGGAAGTACATCATGCATTCATGCTATGATAAAAAAATAGGCAAGATTTCAACCTATGCCACTTGAAAACATAGCAGCAATCAGAAGAATGCCACCTAGTTTCTCGAAATCAGGATTGTGCCACACAAAAATGTCACTTCACCTATTTCCCCAATTCTTCCCCAACTGTGTTTCTTTCATCTTCTCTTCCCATTTTTCCGCAATTGCATTTCCCACTTTGCCCTTGCCTTGCTTGGACAGAATCGAAGCAACAAGCCACATAAATCTTGGGCCAATCCAAGTCGGCTGAAGTCACAGAACCAATCAATTCGTGACCAAATAGGGAGGCTTGAGCAGAGTGCTCCACGACCATGGCTCGTCAAAGCTGGCATCGCATCTGGGCGATTGAGCCTCATCATTGGCTTAATCGCCATGGAAGCGCTCTGTTATCACTCCATCAGGAAGACAGAGGCGCAGATGCTATCTTGGACCGAAGATTGAGGCTCTATTCTCGTGCTTGCCGTGGATTTCCTGTGGATTCTGGAACTCATGTGGTACGAGTGACGGTGGTAGCAGGGAGAGATCGGCGGGATGGGAGGCGACCTTGCTTGGATCTAGGGCTCTAGGCTAAGCGGTGGCCTCTGCGTTGAGCTCGAGTGGCGGCGCGTTGGCCGCGAGGCCGAAGCCAATGGCGGAATAGCATCTTGCAATCACACCGGGCATGGTTTGATTAAATCGAAAATAGGCAGGGGCAAACACGGAAATTCAGTCGAGGATAATGGACCGAACTACACTGCCGATTTTTTTTCCTTTACTTCCTTTCTGTCTAGTATTCACTTGTCACTTGCTAAGTTAAAAATGCTTAACTCCATTTGTGATTTGTTTGTCCGTTAGATTTAAAATAAACATAAAGTAGACCTCACTTTTCGATGCTTCTTTTGAACTAAAATTTCCCAAATGCTAGACAGCGGATGTGTGCGATTCATCTTACCCAAGCGTCTGTTATGAGACACTTGTTCTAGAGTCCACTAGCAAAAGGAAACGTGCGTTGTAACCAAAGAAAAAAAATTATAATCTCAAAGGTCATGACAACACTTTTTTGCATCACCGATAACATTTTGATAAACATTTTGTTCAATTTAATTAACATTTTTTAATACACAAACTTTTATAAAAATCAAGACATTTTTTGGTTTCCTAACATTTGTTTTCAAAATTGCAAACATTTTTGGAATATGTGAACATTTTCCAAAATATTTTATGATTTATTGAACATTTTCTTAATCCACAAATATTTTATGATTAAGAAAAATTACAAACATTTTATTAATCCACAAATATTTTATGATTTATTTGGAAAATCTCTTCCTTAAATTTGTTGAAACTTTTTTGAAGTACCAAATTATTTATAGGAGAAAAAACGAAAATGGAAAAGAAAAAAGAAAAATAAAAATAAATTTAAAAACAGGCCGCCCGCATATGGCCAGCCCAAACGGGTACGCTGCGTCTTCTCGTAGCGTGCAGAGCGCAGTATAGGGGTCCCTACTCCTTGGGCCGGCCTAGGTGGGGGATTCCTTGTGTGGAACTTTTTTGTCACTTATAGGTGCCATCGGTGGGTAATATTTTGCAACTTTGGGAGCAATTTATGTGACGTACCGCGAGAAGCACTAATGACTTTATTATTAGGTATAAATATAGATAGGGTGAGTTATCGGTTGTTCGTATTAGAGCATCACCAGCAGTTTCATAAAAAAACTCTTCTTAAATATGATTTTACGGGGTGTCCATATAATTTAGGGGTGGTTGACACATGAGCTGCTTTTGCAGTCCCATAAAAATCTTTCCATATAATCTGGTTTTCCTATTTATCTTCAAATTAATGTATAAATGGCATATGCATGTCAATTCTATCAACATAGTAATTCATCTACAGGGCAAAATCACACAATTCCTGTGGTTGGATGGTTAGAGGGACAGTGGTATCCCCAGCCCACCAGGGTTGAAGTCCTGGTGCTTGCATTATTCCTGGATTTATTTCAGGATTTTTGATGATACGCTTTCAGTGGGAGGAGACGTTTCCGTTGACGACGAGGTGCCTACGGTGACTTCGTAAATCTCAAGATAATATGTCGGCTCAGTCTCTCGAAGGTGCTCATAAGGGTAGGGTGTGCGTGTGTGCGTTCATAGAGGTGAGCGTATGCGCATATGTATGAGCGCTTGCGTCTGTACTGTGTTAAAAAATGGGAATTCCTTGATACGTAAAAAAATTGGATGAGTAAATCATTAAACACCACTAGTAGAAAACAGGGCTTTGGTTCGGCTAGAAAAGAGCATTAATCTCGGTTGCATTACGAACGGGGACTAATGTGAGCATTAGTCCTGGTTCGAGCGGCTAGGGCACCGTACAGGCATTAGTCCCGGTTCAAATGGGACCTTTAGTCCCGGTTGGTGCCACGAACCGGGACTAAAGGGTGCGATGCCCATTAGTACCGGTTCGTGGCACCAACCAGTACTAAAGGTTAGACCTTTAGTCCCGGTTCGAGCCACCAACCGATACTAATGGGGTTTGAGGCATTAGTACCGATTCATGGCACGAACCGGTACTAAAGGTCCCATTTTCAAACTCTACCCCCCCCCCTTGATCGCCTTTTCAGTTTTGTAAAAAGCAAAAGAAAATGATAAAAACTTCAAAAATTAAAATCCTTCCAGATGTAGTTATGTTACTACATGTACTAGTTAGGAAAATTTAAAAACTTAAATTTGGACATGTTTTGCAAAAAGTGTAGGGAAAATGTAAAACGACTATAACTTTTGCATACGATGTCAGAAAAAAACCTATAATATATCAAAATGTTCAGCACGAAAATCCGCATCCGATTTTGACAGCCTACGGCCTGTTTGCAAAATTTGGACATGTTTTTTTTATTTTTGTTAAATCTGGTCAAACTATGGTCAAACTACTTATTCAAGAAGTATTAGTGTTAGTAAATAATTATTCAAGAATATTAGTGTTACTAAATAATTATTTCAGTTTTTTTGAATTTTGGTCAAATCTGGTCAAACTATGGTCAAACAATGGTCAAACTAATTATTCAAGAAATATTAGTGTTACTAAATAATTATTCCAGTTTTTTTGAATTTTGGTCAAATGTGGTCAAACTATGGTCAAACTACTTATTCAAGAAATATTTAGTGTTACTAAATAATTATTGTTTTTTAGAACTTTCAAACTCAAACAGTGAAATGTGTGACTTCATGCTCAAGCTAAATTCCTGAGGGTTAATAGGATTGACATCTTACTATTGTCAGGAAAACAACAAGTGCAGACTTGGAAACGAGGGAGAATAGAACCCGGAAGTTAAGCGTGCTCAGGTTGGAGTAGTGAGAGGATGGGTGACCGTCCGGGAAGTTAGATGATTTGGAATGATGAGGGGTGATTAGAGATTAGAGGTTAAAATAATTCAGAAATTTGAAAATAAAAAAAATTCAAAAAAAAATCATAAAATTTCCTTTAGTACCGGTTGGTGAGTATCGGTTGATGTTACCAACCGGGACTAAAGGTGGACCTCCAGGCAGCGGCCACGTGGAGGGCCTTTAGTCCCGGTTCCAGAACCGGGACTAAAGGCCCTTTTTCTACTAGTGCACCTTGGGAACAAAAGAAAACGATGGTCGACTGACAATGAGAGGAAGGTCCGGTGAAGCAACAATGATCACGCATGGGAGGAGGCTGGCTGGAGCGGGGAGGGGGACGTACGGGCGGCTGCCGATGATGAGAGGAAGCCGGCTGGCATGGGGTGGCACAAGCAGCGGCTGTTGGTCGTTGATCGTTGAGAGGCAGGAGTCGGGCCACCGCAGGGACGCGCTGATCAGCGACACTCAGTGGGGGGACAGCCCCGGGCGGCGGCATGACGACGTAGATGGCCGACGGCGTGAGGAGAAGGGCGTGCGCGGGAGCTGATTTTTCAGCGGTTGACTCCCGCCACGTTTAGGAAAAATTGTACAAGAAGCTCATTCTCCCTTGGGGAGTTGGGCTGATTATAGGGTGTTTCATAATTTTCTTTCAGATTAATGATTAATGAGAACTGTTGGAGCATGTTTTTCGGCCCAGCTCCCCTTAAATTAGAAAAGAATACGGGGTAGGGCAACTGTTGGTGATGATCTTAGTTCACATTAGCCCTTTTTAGGTTACGTGTAACATAGTAAACTTGAATTTCTTTAACAAATTACACACTAGATTACACAATAACATACTAAACTAAAATTGCTTTAACAAATTGTCGCTTTATTCATCATAAGTAAAGTGAATGAATTGATGCAGCATATACTTCCTTTACAAGATACCTCAAGGACTCTCTCGGAAGACTTGTAGCTAAAGCGACATTGATGATAGCCAAGAGCCCATTTTGAAGGCATGGACACAGTTCCTATAATAGAAAAAGTGTGTGCATTAAGTGGACAACAGGTTACATAACATATATTAGCATCTAAGTTGCAATTTTGTGTTCTTCTCATGGCCAATTGGACATGGATGTAGTCACGAAGAAGAAGCAAGATGTTGTCTTAGTCACTCTTATACAGGTCATGATTGTTCGTAGAAGAAAAAAAGTTCCAGGCACGATAACCTAGCAAATATCCAGACATGAACACCCTACTGTGACACTAAAATTTTGCACAACATCATAGCTCAAGATACAAATCTCTCTTTAAATGCCTTGAATCTCAAATCATAGATGACTCGAGAGACAAATATTTTGTTAAACATGTACAATAACATTAACTAGATTGCAACTTAATCATAATAGGATTAGATATTCCAGACTAGAGAAACATGTTCTCATACAAGGCAGGTATATGCAACTTCACTGTATATATGTACAAGATTAAAATTTGACAAACATATTTTAAGTTTTAGAATTTCAAGAGTGTGAACACTAGATATCAATACTGGAAGAGATGTTATGAGAAAAGAAATACCAATCGCATGAGACAAGGATGCCACCACTTGGGCTGGTGTATCAAATGGCCCAAAAGTAATGATAGGATAAGCAGATAGGGCAGCAAACTTTATAGTAGATTCTTGTCTCAAGTCAATCTGTAATAGAATACGGTTGTTGGTTAAAGAAATACCCATCGACTCAATGAAAACATACATCTCCTATATATGTAGGATGTACCTAGCTATGACTATAAGGTGCAATACTGAAGAAATAGCCAATGGAATTGGACCATGTTAGCTACTACTCCCTCCATCCCAAAATAAGTGACTCGACTTTGTACTAAAGCTAGTACAAAGTCGAGTCACTTATTTTGGGATGGAGGGAGTATTATATAGAAAAATATTATCACAAACAACAAATTTCATATGTTTAATGATCGAGAATTACTTAAACAATTGATCTTCTAGACAGGTGTGTTGGAAAAGTTAAATAAAGTTACTACCTCACAACGGCGTGTGGTATCAGCTAGAACACCGAGACTCTTTCCATCTGGGAGGATGGACAACACCCAAGGGTGTGATTGATATAGTGAAGTGGTTCCTGACCCGTATCCCCATGCATCTGTGTTCCAGGTGAAAACCTAATAGAGATCAAAGAGAGATACAATGAGAGGTCAATCAAATATTAGCTAAGAAATTAGCAACATAAAACATAACAACATATATCATGCTTACTCGTTTCCCGGTTCGTTCAAGTGGGCCACTTGCTTCTCCTGTGCCGTAGAAAGATGTCCCAGAAGGAAGCTGCTAAGGATATATATTGATGTAAGCCTATGTAAACTTAGTTTTTGAGCCACATTATTTGTTAAAGATGCAGAGACAAAAACCCAAATAACAATTTTAGGGCACTAGACCGATCAAGGTTAATGCAACACTACTAGTGTTTATTGACTTTATCATCTTTAAAAACCATTATAATGCAAAACAAAGTAACGGGTACTACATTACATTGAATGTTCACAATGTGGTCAGAGAATGATAAAACATTTATGGTGTAATATTCTTCAGTGATTACCACATAGGCCCAACTTGTTGTCGTAATTGAGACAACTAGATATTAAAGGGTGTTGATGGTTAGGGATTGCGATGAAATATAAGTGTGCACTAGTAGAAAAAGGGCCTTTAGTCCCGGTTCATAAGGGCATTTAATCCCGGTTCTGGAACCGGGACTAAAGGGTCGTTACTAAAGCCTCCCCCTTTAGTCCCGGTTAAGAACCGGGACTAAAGGCCCTCCACGTGGCCGCTGCCTGGAGGTCCACCTTTAGTCCCGGTTGGTAACACCAACCGGTACTAAAGGAAATTTTTTGATTTTTTTTTATTTTCAAATTTCTGAATTATTTTAACCTCTAATCTCTAATCACCCCTCATCACTGCTCAATTTAACCTCTAATCTCTAATCACCCCTCATCATTCCAAATCATCTAACTTCCCAGACGGTCACCCATCCTCTCACTACTCCAGCCTGAGCACGCTTAACTTCTGGGTTCTATTCTCCCTCGTTTCCAAGTCTGCACTTGTTTTCCTGACAATAGTAAGATGTCAATCCTATTAACCCTCAGGAATTTAGCTTGAGCATGAAGTCACACATTTCACTGTTTGAGTTTGAAACTATTGTTCTAAAAAACAATAATTATTTAGTAACACTAATATTTCTTGAATAAGTAGTTTGACCATAGTTTGACCACAGTTTGACCAGATTTGACCAAAATTCAAAAAAACTGAAATAATTATTTAGTAACACTAATATTTCTTGAATAATTAGTTTGACCATTGTTTGACCACAGTTTGACCAGATTTGACCAAAATTCAAAAAAACTGAAATAATTATTTAGTAACACTAATATTCTTGAATAATTATTTAGTAACACTAGTACTTCTTGAATAAGTAGTTTGACCATAGTTTGACCAGATTTAACAAAAATTCAAAAAAACATGTCCAAATTTTGCAAACATGCCGTAGGCTGTCAAAATCGGCGGGTTTTCGTGCTGAAAGTTTTGATATATTATAGGTTTTTTTCTGACATCGTATGCAAAAGTTATAGTCGTTTTACATTTTTCCTACACTTTTTGCAAAACATGTCCAAATTTAAGTTTTTAAATTTTCCTAACTGGTACATGTAGTAACATAACTACATCTGGAAGGATTTTAATTTTTGAAGTTTTTATCATTTTTTGCTTTTTACAAAACTGAAAAGGCGATCCAAGGGGGGGTAGAGTTTGAAAATGGGACCTTTAGTACCGGTTCGTGTCATGAACCAGTACTAATGCCTCAAACCCCATTAGTACCGGTTGGTGGCTCGAACCGGGACTAAAGGTCTAACCTTTAGTACCGGTTGGTGGCTCGAACCGGGACTAGAGGTCTAACCTTTAGTACCGGTTGGTGCCACGAACCGGTACTAATGGGCATCGCACCCTTTAGTCCCGGTTCGTGGCACCAACCGGGACTAAAGGTCCCATTTGAACCGGGACTAATGCATGTACGGTGCCCTAGCCGCTCGAACCGGGACTAATGTGAGCATTAGTCCCGGTTCGTAATGCAATCGGGATTAATGCTATTTTCTGGCCGAACCAAAGCCCTGCTTTCTACTAGTGGTGGAGTGTGTGCGGGGGCCTTGTAAGGTTGTCGTAGACCGACAAAGTTCAGGTTCAGTCACATGTTAAGGTGCAACCTACTGATATGTGAAAGTGCACGTAGAATTTGTAATGGGTTCTGATTGATTAATGATCAGATAAATACAAGACTAATGTTTTTATTGAGATATTTCAGATTTAGTCTATGTGTTAGTTAAAAAGAATCAATGGTGATCCCTAAAAACGAGAAACATGAAGACAAGTTGTAGTTACAAATTATTATAGGCTTGTAGTGGAACAATTTCTACATTGCGTCTTTTGAACAATCGTACTATAAAGAGGGGCACTTGCACTTAAATTAAGGATGATCACATTGCCAAATATGCAATATATCCCTCAAACTTTCCAATGAAAAATTCCCAGTTCTCCATATCGCATACATCTCTGAAACTATCATACCAATCGGCACATACCTATGATCCTAGTAAGAATAGAGCTAGTGAGAAATCCTAAGAACCAATCGACACATACCTCTAATCCTAGTGAGAACAGAGCTGGTGAGAAGTCCTAAGTGTATATCTGGAACTATCGAGTTTGGTTCCTATAACTAATGGACTCTTGTTTGGTTCAGACAGTGTTGTATTAAGGGCGATACCTCCGGATGGATGGTGTCCAATACCTCTGAGCTGAAAGGGTTGTTGCAGAGCAGTTCCAGTATAGGTCCAAAACATCCGAGTGGTATTGGTATAGAACATGGGCTTAGATGTTTCCGGTCCATCAATTTCACGTGGTGCCCTTTTAGATCTAGAACTTCTAAGCGAAACTAGTCTAGTATCACCGACTGATGTATCTTTGTCGTGGAAAGAGACATGCAGTTGTTGTCTGAAACCTTCGACTGTTCATGTTCGGTACCATCATGCTAACCGTGGTTCTAGAGGTCTCTGGACCGTTTGGTATCTCAGGGTGTTACTGATATTCTTTCGGGAGCCATTTTCCTGCCGGACCATTCAAGGTTTGAACGTGTATGAAACTTTTGGGGACGTTGCTTTTTTCGTCCAACGGTCAGATTTGAGGCCTGCCTATATAACCAAGCCCCACCGCTTGAGAGGGTGAGGCTTTTGAGACCCTTGGCTGACAGGGAACCCATTCAATTCTCTGTGCTCACTCTCTTTGGTCCACTCCATCCTTGCGTGGATTCCTTTCGCGCGCGCGCGCGCGCGCGAGAGAGAGAGAGATGGTTCACCAAGTGAATTGTGAAGGTTCTAGTTATTTTTAGAGGATGTGTGTCTCCTATACGGTTAGGATCACTTGGAAGCCTACGAACTGTGAAGGAGCCCGGCAGTTTACGAAGTCAGGAAGATCACCAACTTGATGTGAAGATCTACCCCGTGTGACCCATTAATGCAATCCAAGAAAGAAAAAGAAGTGTGCTCCAGTGTCCGGTGAGAGTTAACGGGCACAGTGCACTATATACACGTAAACATCATTTTCCTGACGACCAAAACCCGTACCTTGATGAGAACCCTGTGGACGTCGTCGCCCACCACCTCGCACTCCGGCACGACCGCGGGGCGGCCGGCGCCGTCGCGCAGCACCACCTCCCGGCGGCGCGGCTCGGCGAACGACAGGCTGGGCCCGGCGGCCACGCGCGCGGCCTCCGACACGTCGAACCGGAACACCCCGTCCTCCAGTATCGGCACCCACACCATCGCCGCCGCCATATCGAACCGCGCGTGCCTGCAAGACAAGGAGGAAGGTTCGCTCGGGCGAGGCGAGGAGCTCCCGGCTGGGGCGCGCGCCTTTGTACATACAGAGAGCCGCTTCGCTTTGCTTGCGTGGATTCGGGTTTGTTTAATGGGACTCGGTGGACTTGCCTCAGCTCGCTTGCGTGGATTCGCGTCGACTCGAGCTCGAGTGGAGCAGGTAGCGGCAACGATACGACGTCACCCGCAGACATCGTTGCTGACGACTGAGCAGACCCCCCAGGCAGCGATAAACTGCTGGGAAATATTATCTCGTCCGCCATCTTCTGTAACGGTCACGATACGACGTCAGCCGCAGACATCGTTGGTGACGACTAGCAGACCCCGGTAGCGGAAGACTACTGGGAAATGTTATCTCGGCCGCTATCCGCTGTAAAAAAAATGATTATCTTGGCCACCATCAACATACAATCAGTCACGTCCGACGGCGAGCTCCACCGTCGGTGCCTCGGTTGGAGCACATAGGCATGGGCAGCCGGAGATATATATGAGCTAGAGCATCAGCAACCCAAACCCTCAACCCTTCCACCAAACGTCTGAGCGAACAACCCGAAAAATCGTCACCCAACCGCTTCACTCCTCGTCCTCTCCCCGTTGGCTCCCCTCTCCGTCCTCTCCCCTCGCCGTCTTCCGTTGCCACCATGTCCGGCTCCGGTAGCGGCTCCTCCTTCGAAGCCGACCCATTGATCGGGATGCCTCGCAGCGGAGTCGGACGAGGAGCTCGGAGTGACCAAAAAAATTGCTTAAGAGAACTAGTAAATACATATGTGACGTTAATATTAGGGAGAAAATTAATTGCACTTGATTTTAGACAGGATATCATCCACGCGTTAGTTATGTGATTAGCGCACACGTTGATATGTGATATGACATTGATTTCATGCTAAAGATGTTGAGCGCTCACCATGGAGCAATCTAGGTCGTTGAATTGACATGATTTAGTGGCCAAGATTAATTGGATCTGCCCCTTTCGATATTTTTATATTTGTATGTATAGAGTATAGATGTACATATGATGCATGGTTTGATATTGATTGATTCTCTTTTTTTTTTTTACTTTTGTAGTGAGCAATTGCATGAGAATGCCATCGCTTTCATGGACAAATTGGATGTAAGCCACACACTCAGTCTCGGCGACATTGCCATGTCAATGCCAGATACACAAACAAGAAATGCCGGGGTGATGGACGAGGTCGAGGAGAGTCAAGGAAACAAGAAGAGGAGTAGGTCGTGCAACTACAAGATCAAGGAAGACAAATGCTTGTGTGAAGCTTGGTAGACCTCGATGCCACGATCGGTGCTAACATAACAAAGGAGATATTTTAGCAAAGCACTGAGAAGTACTACAATAACAATGTAACCAGTCCCTCCAACCGCACAACCGGGTCTCTCAGTCCTTGTTGGATTTTGATCCAAGACCAATGCAACAGGTGGACCGGATGTGTTGAGCAAGTCTGACCTTACGCCACCAAGTGGAGTGACCATCAAAGAGTATGAGCCCGTCATGCAAGCTCTTTACAAAAAAAGAAACAAGAGAAATGGCTTCAATCTGCTTACTTTACATCACTGGTACTCAGAGCTTGATGAACATGAGAAACGGACAATAATTTTTTTGAAACCACACCAAAGAGGCAAAGGCTCAACCAAGGACAGAACCAGGAACAATGGAAGGGGGGGGGGGGGCAAAGACTCATTTTAAGGGTATATATGCAAATTTTCCAGGAAATAAGAATTATATTTGCAAAATTTTCAACCTTGGGGGGGGGCATGGCTCCCCCTGGCTTTGTCACTGGGGTCAACGCCAAGAAAATACTTTGAAACCACACCAAAGAGAGAAAGGCTCAACACCAAGAAGCCACCACTCGTGAGCCATGATAACAAACTATTTCAACCATGAAGTTGGTTCTCATTCAACTGAATATCACAGTCAATACGCGCAAAAAAAATCATATTTTTTTGAACCGGGCATAACCCCTTTCCATTAACTGAATAACCGAAATACAAGGACCATAATTCAGAGTTAAGAGGAGGTGGGAAAGGGGAGAGCGAATTCTGCATCACCGGGAAACCCACTGCAAGCGCTCGCCCACGAGACACCTGCTAGGGGGCGAAAACCCGATGACACAACTAATCCAACACACAAAACAACAAAGTAGCATGTAAGAACACAGCATCTGTACCCCCCCCCCCCCCGGTCCACATCATCTGTGCACCTCGCTCCATTGCCTCTCGGTATGTACCCTTCATCGGTCTTGCCCAGTAGTTCATAAAAAACACAGTCCGAGAAAACAATTTCAAAGGGTGTGCTTGGGAGCTTAAACTCAAAGGTAGCTCGAATTCGAGTATTCCAAATAGCCCAGCAAATTGCTGCCAACCCAAACATATAAAACTTGACCCCATCTGGCAAGAACACAAAGCACCAAGAGTAATATCGCCAAAGATTATTGGAACATAACTCAGTCCCAAGGACCGAACCTACCATCCGCCACACAACCCCGCCCATCGGGCAAAGAACGAATAAGTGTTGAGAGGTTTCCCGCTCTAAACAAAACGAGCACTTCGGATTGCCAGGCCAATTCCTTTTGCCCATGACTCTCTTGTCAGGACTGCATCTTGGAACAGTTGCCAAAGGAAAATCTTGATTTTAAGGGGGATTTGAGCCTTCCATGCCCACCTAAAGTCACATTCAGCTATAATTTTTCAAGTTGTCCATACATTGACTTCGTAGTAAATCTCTGTTTGGGCCCATGTGCCCAGCCGATCTTATCGGGACCAGTAGTCAGGAGAATGCTGTCAATTATCACCTGCATCTCCCGCCTCATGGTATCGAGAGGAGGGTGTAATTGCCTTCGGAAAAGATCAGGGAATTCTAAGTTTTTTTCCAACGAGCTACAGTCACATTGGGATAGTTGCAGATGCTAAACAGCTGAGGAAATTGGTTAAGTAAAGGAGGTAACCCATTTAGGGATTCATGCCACACATGGGCAACATCCCCCGGTCTGATTTGGATCGTCCTCCCACACATATAATGCTCTTTCCCTTTCAGGATCGCTTTCCAGATGGGAGAATCATTAAACTTACTTCTAATCGTTGCAATAGAGTCTCTCTTCAAGTATTTTGCCTTGACATCTTGCCACAGCCCTTTTGTGTGTCAAGTTTCCACCACCACTTGACTAGCAAACTAATGTTTTGCTTACGGAGATCTTTCACTCCAAGCCCCCCTTTATTCTTTGAGCGACACACACGTCCATTGGACTAGGTGATATCTGTTTCGCCCATCAGTGCTTTGCAAAAAGAAGCAGCGTCTCCGTTTAACTAGTTTTTCAATAACAATTTTAGGGAGAAGGAACTAAGAGCATGTACAGTGGTTGATAAGACAATACTATCTCAAGCCTTGCATGTAGTTTAAAGACAAAAAAATATGTCTACAATGAGTTATCTCTTAATCTCATCTTCAATAACTAGTTACTCTTAAAAAACATGGTGAGACATATTGTGTGCTAAGAGATCATCTCTTAAATAAAGAGAAGACAAACATTTTTTTTATGATTTCTTTCTCCTCCACCTCAACGTTTATCCTACGTGGCACTCCTAAGATAGCACCATTGTACATGCCGTAAGGCTGGTCGTAATGGTGTGTATCATATACTAGTATCATGCATATGATAACGGTGTATGATACTACATCCGTAGTGCATAATATTATATGTTAGTATTATAGATGACATTAGTAATTGTCATGCTTGACACATAGTAGCACAGCATTTAATATGATACGATATCATGATATGATATTCAACCCTTTCTTTCTTTAATTAATTTTATTCCACCTCATCAAAATTGCCTAATTGACATGTATATACTACCTATGACCGGCCTAATAGACAATGCTAGAAAGGGCAGAGTTCGAGAGGATCAGCCTGCCACCAGACGAAGCAGCATGCCCAATCCAGGATTCCCATCTTTTCAGGAATTTTAAATTCTAAATTGGTTATGCCTGCACGGCTGCACGGGCATAGTTGAGCTACTAACGAAAATGTAGTTCGAACATGATCGTGAACTCATGGTGATTTTCCTTGTCTTCGTTGCCACGCCCTCCCCCGCACTAGCCCCGGGGGCGACGATGGGCTTGCCTTCGAGGAGCGCGCGGATCTCTTCGGCTCTTGCGACGTAGTACCACGGGAGCCTGGCGGCCAAATTCACTGTTTTGACTTTTTTCGTTAGTTTAGCACGATCTGACTCTATATGCAAAAGTTTTTCGGATCTGATCTTTTTTCTACCGTCATTGTCTATGGCGGTAGGGTAACACACCCTACAGCCAAAGCCTTTGGCGGTAGAACTTACCTACACCATCATCTTTGTTTTTTTGAAAAAAGACCCTACCGCCACACTCTATGGCGGTAGGATGTGTTACCCTACCGCCATAGCCTATGGCGGTAGGGTCCTTTTTGCAAAAACTGAATCTTTTATTGCATGCGTGCCCTTATTATAATTACATGCATACCTCTCCCGCCAAAGACCATGGCGGTAGGGTCTTTTTCATACCGAACGGGCGTGACGGTGTAAGTAAGTCCTACCGCCAAAGGCCTTGGCGGTAGGGTGTGCTATTGGCTACCCTACCGCCAAAGACAATGGCGGAAGAAAAAAGGTCAGATCCAAAAAAAAAATTGCAGATAAGGTCAGGTCGTGCTTAAGTTAAGGAAAAGGATCAAAACAGTGAATTTGGCCAAGCCTGGCACCTATGGGTTGTGCTCGCACTTGAGGTGCGACGCGAAGTAGTCGAGCGCGTGCACGTAGTACTGGAACGTCGTCGTGGTAGTCGCCCGCATTGTCTTCCTTCATGGCGACGTACATCGTTGTGCAGCCAGCGAAACGAACAGCGGAAAAAAGAGGCGTAATACTGCACTAGTAGAAAAACGACTTTTAGTACCGGTTCTGGAACCGGTACTAAAGAGTGGGAACTAAAGGTCCCCCCTTTAATCCCGGTTTAACACGAACCGGGACCAAAGGCCCACCCCGTGGCACGAGGCGCGCCGTGGTCTGGGGGACCTTTAGTCCCGGTTGGTAAGGATTTTTTTTATTTTTATTTTTGAAATAAAGCAAAAACAGCCAGCCTACTGGGCCAGCACGGCCTGCATACGACTAGAAACCCAATCTCTAGTTGGGCCAGGATGCAGGCCCGTACGGCCCAGTAGGCCCCATAGGGCGGAAGACTTGCAATAGGCCCACAAAGGCCTGTTTAGAGAGGAGCTCGACACGGTAGCCGCGGCGGGGCTTATAAACCGGTGCGAGCTCCTCTCAACTAGCGAGGTGGGACTAAACATTGTGCACTGCGGGTGGCAGCGCACCACCTTTAGTACCGGTTGGTGGCTCCAACCGGTATTAAAGGTTCGCCACGAACCGGTACTAATGAGCGCCGCCCGCCTGGCCGTTGGAATCGGCATTAATGGTCACATTAGTGCCGGTTCAATACCAAACCAGGACTAATGAGTTTCACATTAGACCCTTTTTCTACTAGTGCTGGGCCATGGAACTATAGGCTGCCGACGGCCGTGCTGTTCTTACCTGGCCTGCTGAAGCCCAAACGAACGAGAGGCGCATAGGCTGGCTTGGCTGGTTGCTGGAGCTCCGCAGGGACTCTCTCTTTTCTTTTTCTTTGGTTTGGTTTAGTACCACCTCGCTGGCCGAGGGTGGAGAGACGGTGGAGAGAGCTATAAGAGGAGGGGGAGGAGGACGTTGCAAATCATACCTTTCTCGGCTTTTTGGCTAAGATCAAGTGTAGTATCTGTTCTTATCAGTTTAATATCTTATATGTGAACCATGTGCTCACAACGATATTAAATTTATTTTTTGTGGGGAGGGTCCACCATGGCTTGCCACCAGGGCTCTTAGGTGTCGCCTGGGTGTTGCACTACAGCCCAGGCCGGCGCACTCCAACCAAAACTATTTAAAAACTTTTTGAATCCTTTCAAAAGGACTTATGAAATTATATTGAATACCTGAAAAGCAAAATGAGGTGAATCTAATGAGCTAAATGAATAGCAGGACAGGAGAAACAGATAAATGTTCAACTGGGAAGTAGGAACTGACGACGGCGTAACAGGGTGTTCAGTTGCATGACCGAAAGAGCACACCAAACTTAGGCAATTTTGTGACGTGCAAAATTGTTAATAACTGTAGAGTGTAGATAATTCCAGAGGATGCAGTGGGTCGGTCGGCATCACCAGCCAATCCTGACACTCTGTCACAACTGAAGTGATCTTTAGGGTTGTCTACTGGAACCAGAGGTACTCCCTCTGTATCAAAATGGGCTTGGCAAAGGACTGGGGTTCAAAAAGACAACATTGAGAGGACAAAGGATGCTGCAATGCAGATTGGGCAAGAAGTGTCGTGACAAAAGATCTTCCTCAGGATACTAACATCTCTGTGGAAAATATCTTGTGACACGGAGTTTTGTAGGTTGCAGCTCGGTCTACTACTACGCAGGCAGAGTATAGAGCAATGGCATTGAGGTTGTGTGAAAAATGGTCTGTCAAATTTTGAGAATCAGGATCATTTTTTGAATTTTTGAACAAAATTTGAAATTGCATTTTGATTTGAAACTGTGGAAAATTTTGAAAAAGGGAACATTTTTTTAAACTCCAAGCAAAATTGTTAAAACAACGAACATTTTTTTATTTTTTTGAACAAAATTTTAAAACAGGAATAAATTGCTAAATTTCAAAGAAGAATGTTGAAATTTCTACAAACATTTTTTTTAGAAAAAAGAAAATAAATTTTAGAAAGGAAAAAATGAAAAAATGAAAAGAAAAGAAGAAAAATAATAAATAAAAATTTAAAACTGAAAGAAAAATCAATAAAAAAGGGTTCAGGAACCTTCTTTTTTTAGAAGGTTCCCAATACCGGCCAGCAAAAAGTTTCCCAAAACTGTCATCCAGTGCAAGTTATTTATTCACTAAATGAGCCGGCCCAATGAAGTCCAATCGGTCGCCTAGCACAGATATACCTACTGCCTGGGTTTCGTCTTATGGGCAACCTAGCGAAATTCAGAACTTTTTGCCTAGACGGAAGAGATTTTCAAGCCATTCTACATGTACATAATAGCAATTGCTCATAATGAAACGCTTCCATTTCATTACTGCTAAGAATGTATGCTTAATCATAAGATAATGCTAGCGAAGCATCTACAAACACACAAATTGGGACAAATTCTAGAGCACGTTACAAAGGCATCTCTTGTGGATCCCTTATAAGTTATATTTGATGGGAAAAAGTTTGGTTTAGGCGATTAAGGGGTATCTAGCAAATTCCTTATATGACCGTTTTTCGCTCAAAAAATGGCTCCCCTTCCAAACCTCCTCCCACTCGCTCACTTCTAGTCTAGCCAACAGCATTCTTAGGAAAAGCCACCCCCGTCCCGATCGCCCGCAGCTTTCCCGCACAACCCCAACGCCACCGCTCCTCACCCTGTCGCCGCGGTCCCCAGCCCCGATGACCGGCAGAATTTATAGCCCCTCCACGTCGCACCCCTGGGCGCCCTTGTCGGCAGGCGAATTCGGCAATGCTAGCAGCGAAATGGCGGCAAAAGGCAAGGACCTCATTGACAGTGGTTCATCGCTGGCGGCTGTCGCCACTCGAGCCGTCATAATGAGCCAACCACCCTTGCCGACGCTGACCGTCAAACGGGACCTTCGGCCGTCGTCCAAGGCGATAGATAACATGGTGGCGGCGACGAAGAAGAAGGACGTTGCGGGCTCCCCTAAGCTTCCACTTCAACCTCTCACGACGATGATGACTAGTACACGACCTCCTCAAGCCGCGCCGCCACCTCCGACGACCGAGCACGACCTGGATTCGAACGAGACCATGGGCGAGGCCGATGTGCTTGATGATATGTCTGCAAGGTATTCTTTTCCCTTTTCCTTTTTTGGTTTGGAATTGCTTGAGAGAATGATGTACGATTTGATATTGACTGCTAGGTTCTTTCTGTACTTTTTGTAGTAAGCAATTGCATGATGATGCCACCGCTTGCATGGCAGAATTGGATGTAAGCCACACACTCAGCCTCGACGATATTGCGGTGTCAAGGCCATAAACCCAAAACAAGAAATGCCAAGGTGGTGGATGAGGCCGAGGAGAGTCAAGTAAACAAGAGGAGTAGGTCATGCAACTACAAGATCGAGGAAGACAAATGTTAATGTGAAGCTTGGGTCAACATCTCTCTCGATGCCACATGCGGTGCAAACCAAACAAAGAAGCAATTTTGGCAAAGGACCTAGGAGTACTACAATAACAATGTGATCATTCCCTACAACCACACAATCGGGTCTCTCACTCATTGTTGGACTTTGATCCAAGACCACTGCAACTAGTGGGCTGGATGTGTTGAGCAAGTCAACCTTACGCCGCCAAGTGAAGTGACCGTCAACGAGTATGAGCCTAAGGCAATCTCTTTACAGAGAAAGGAACAAGAGGAACTGCTCTAAACCATTTACTTTGCATCATTGCCTCTTAGAGTTTGATGGACATGAGAAGTGGACGAGAACAAACTTTGAGACCACACCAAAGAGGCAAAGGCTCAACACCAATGTTGTCGATGCTGACTTGGTAGAGAACCCAACAACTCCTCATGTGCATCCGAATGGATCAAAATATGCAAAGCATGCCAAGAAGAATGGTGGTGTTGGAGCATACAAAGAAGAGTTGATTGTAATGGTAGAGGTGAAAGGGCATTGGCGGTCAAACGAATTACGGCTATGGGCACCGTTATTTGTTCATTTGGTGCCTTTGGGCACAATTTACGGCTATGTTTGATTTTCAAAAAAGGTGTTTTTATTAACTCATAACAAAGCATAAGGGGATACAAAACATCATAAGCATACACATGGCCTCTACATAGTTATGGTGCACACATCCAATGCGAACGCACGCGCACACACAAAGGATCACCTCGACTAATAACAAAGCCATAGAAGACCATCACTATGCCTATGCAAATCAAAAAAAGGAGCAACATTGACCCTCGTCGAGTAGTTGCAACTACTGAAAATTATGTAAGCACATATGGTCCAGACGTGATATCCACGAGATGTAAACAATGCACACTCCAAGCAAATAGCCAGTCATAAAGCCATTGATCGCAGACCGAGAGAAGATGCCACCACCGAAATCCCACCTCGAAGTCAATTCAACAATCCCACGCTTTTGTCGCCAGTGTCTGGCAGTGGTAAATCTGGGCACCCCAGACAATAGACCGTGAGCTGTCACTATCCCGCCAATCCAGCGATTATGATGTCACTATCCTGCCAAAGTAGTGATTATGACCCATAAATTGCGATTAACGTTGCGTCTCAACGAAGGATTGCTGCCACCCACCGCCACGCTCCATCTCGATGCCTCAACCACCCAAAACATGGCACCGATGAGACATGGAAGCGTTCACCGTAGTGCGTACCTGCCATCATCCACTGCCCCCAAACCGATGCAGCTCCAAAACGATGCTCTCAAGAGAGAAAAATGACACCACTGATGTCATCATCATGATTAAAGATCACCTAGATCTCGGGTTTCCCCAGATCAGCGGTCAGGTAGGCAAGAACGACGTCGACGACACCTTCAACAAGGTATGCGACGCCCAAAGGTGTCGTCATCGTCAGCCCGACAAAAATCCAAGCACAAATTTCACCGTCCATCTGGCTGTAGCCGAACAATCCGTCTCGTGGCATGCTGATTGAGACGGAACCACATAAAGGGCCATGACAGCCCCACCGCCGCCCCTGTCCAGATCTATGGCACCACAGTCCAAATTCGACTGCATCCATCCTGCCCACACCGCACCTCATCTGAACCGGGCCTAGCTCGAGCAGGCAGTAGACAACCGCGACCTCCGAAGAGGATGACCACACAGCGAAAGGAGGGCGATGCACCACCACACGCGCCCCGGAGAAGTCACCATGGCTGGACAGCCCCACGAAGACGCGCAACATGCATCCTTGCGTGTCTCGAAAGCCGGCGCGCTACAGGCTGAAGATCCAGAGCAACCCACCAGGACGGATCCGGGAGGGTATCCGCCAAGAACCATGCGGGAAAGACAAGAGGGTTTGATCCAGACATGTTCATGTGGTTCTCTTTGATGGATTCAGTGAACTTTATGTATTCTCGTAGTTGAATTACGATGTGGTGCATTTGAATTGTCTATATTTGTTTTTAAATATGGTGAATCTGTTTCAATTGTTCTAGCAAATGTTTTGAAAAATGGCAAAAAGAATTTGGAATAGGGGATCTGCTTTAGGGAAATGAGATAGGAAGGTTTTGGACTTTTAGGATAGAGATTTGCTAAAAGATGACCTGAACAAATATACTGCCTCTTCACATTTATCACGCGTCAAGTAGTTCTCTAAATAAGAAGCCAGTCTCAAAGTAGATTTTCTAAATCTTTTTATAGTTGTAGATTTTCTAAAAGTAATGTTTGCAAGGATTATGTCATCACTGAGTTATGGCACCTATGGTCTTCATAAGTTTAATAATGAAACCCCTACTTCAAACATGATGATGGCGATTTTTCTTGTCTTCTCATTGCCATGCCCTCGCCGCCACACTAGCCCCGGTGATAGCCATGGGCCTGCCTTCGAGGAGCACACAAATCTCTTCGATGCCACCAGGGTGCCGCCGACGTACCACGGGAGCATGGCGGCTATGGGTTCTGCTCGTACTTGAGGTACCCAGAGAAGTAGTCGATTGCGTGCATGTAGTGTTGGAACACGACACAATTTTTGAAAACGTGAACATTTGTTTAAATTCCCGAACATTTTTTAAAATTGTAAACAAATAAAAAAACATTTTTGGAAATTCTGAACAAATTGTTACATCCCGAATATTTCTTTAATTGCTGAACATTTTTTGAATTGTTGAGAAAATTTTGGAAACTAGATCATTTTTTTGAATTCCCAATCATTTTTTTGAATTTATGAACAATTTTTGAAAATCAGGATCAATTTTTAAATTTTCTAACAAATCATGAAATTGCTATTTTTTAAAATTGTGAACAGTTTTTTAAAAAGGAAACATTTTTCGAATTTCTAAACAAAATTTTGAATACGACAAACATTTTTTGAGCTTCTGATATTTTTTAGAAAATCATAAGATAGTTAGAAATTCCAAACACATATTTTAGAAAAAAGAAACATAAATTCGTCAAAATAAAAAGAAAATGAGAAGAAAAGAAAAAAGAAAGAGGAAAAAGAGGAAAGGAAAAAATTAATTTAAAAACTAAAATATAAACCAGTAAAAAAGGGTTCAGGAACATTTTGGAAGGTTGCCAAAACCGGCCAGGAAAAAGGTCGCCAAAACCGGCGTCCAGTACACGTTCTTAATCACTAAATGGGCTGGCCCAACGGCAATCTGCCACAGGATGTTTAATACTGGGCCGTGGAAGCATTGCTGCCGTTGTGTTCTTACCGGGCCAGATGAAGCCCAAAGGAACGAGGGGGCGCATAGGCTGTTTGCCCGAGTGCAGCAGGGACTTTCCCCGTTCGTTCTTAGGTTTTTAGTACCACCTCGCTGGTCGAGAGCGGAGAGACGCTGGACAAAGCTATAAGAAGAGGGGGCAGGGCATCAATGCAAGTCATACCTAAGGCTAAGATCAAGTGTAGTATTTATTTTTATCAGTTTAATATCTGATATGTGAGCCATGTGCCCATAATGATATTAAATTTATTTTTTGTGAAAGAGGGTCCATTACAGTGGCTTGCCATTGGAACCCTTGGGACCCTCAGGTGTCGCCTGGGCGTTGCACTACAGCCCAGGCAGGCGCACCCCAACCAAAACTAATTTAAAAGTTCAAATTTCCCTAAAGACTTGTTCAACAGTGGCTTTTCATTGGGACCGTCGGCTGTCGCTTGGGTGTTGCTCTACAGCCCAGGCAGGTGCACTCCAACCAAAGCTAATTTGAAAGTTTAAATTTCCCTAAATACTTGTTCAACAGTGGCTTGCCATTGGGACCCTCGGGTGCTTGGGCGTTGCACTACAGCCCAGGCAGGCGCACCCCAACCAAAACTAATTTGAAAGTTCAAATTTCCTTAAAGACTTGTTCACAATCTTGCTGTACCCAACCCTAAAACGCCTCTTTGACCAAACCTGTTGCAACTAAAATCGCCATTCTGGCAGTCGCTGAGTTCCTGAACGCGGCTATGATGAAGGTAAGAAAAGTGCGCCGCTGGCTCTATTTTCTTGGAACTAATTTGGGACGGTGCTAATATATCATTTGTTTCCCTCAGTGAAGTAAATGGGCCAGCGTCATGAATAAAGGTTAATGAATCACAGGACAGAAAAAAATACAGTTGGGGAATGGCTGTACCTTCTACTCTGCATGGAAATTCACCAGTGGCTACAAGGATTCGACGATCACTCTGTACACTATATTCCTTGTCTCCCACTTGTGTCGGGTACCTTTTGTTGAATGTCGTACGACGGTGCAGCAGTGTAAATGGCCACTTACAACCCGGTGAACTCACAACAATCCAAGGAATACAGACACGCTGACCATATTTGAACCTGTAATGATCTCCCTTCCAGCACCGAGTCCACCCAGGCTTGCGAGTAGCAAGCGAGTTCAGTTGCGTAACCCAAACGGTGGTCGGTTTAATTTTTCGGAGCAGCATGCCTGGAACACCAAGCTTTAAGCCAATTTTGTGATGTGGAAAATTATCAAATGATATTCCAGAGGATGCAGCAGGTCGATAGCACCGTCCGATCTTAGACATAGTGTCACAACTCAAGTGTTCTCTAGGGTTGTGGTGTACTTGAACCAGAGGTATTTAAAGAGTAACCTTCTTGGCAAAGGAGAGTTACAGTTCGAAAAGAGAAGATCGAGTGTACACGGATATGGAGACGCAGATTGGGCAAGTGGTGTGGTGACAAGATAATCAACCTGAGGGTACTAACATCTTCATGGGAAAAATAAATAGCTCGGTATACTGCACAGGCAGAGCATAGAGCAATTGAATTGAGGTTGTGTAAAAAATGGTCGCTTTACTGTCAGCTTTCAGTGTTAGGGAACGACTCCTTGGCAATGCATTGTGATTGCAAGCCTATAGGTTTTTTCATCAAGGAGAAACTGACGAGTAGGATGCTAAAACTGGAATATGTCTCCCCTAAAAAAAGTTGGAATATGTCTCGAGTAGGTGAGCAGTTACCTGACTATTAAACCAAAAGGGTAGGTCCTAGAGGGTGCTATTATAATAGAACAAGATGGGACAAATCAATATCTTCGGCCCATCTTGAAAGGGGTATGTCTGAATTCCTAATCTAGTTCGAGTCCAAGTCTAATCTAGTATGTAATCTTAGCACTGTAAATAAGAGGTGGGTCTGAGAGATGCACACGATCATTCACCCTAATTTCTTCTACTAATTGGTTTTCCAATAGCGATTTTCCAGATTTGCAGGTTCGACAAACCCTTCTGGTCATGTAATAGTAAATGCTTAACCTCAACAATCTTATTGACAGGCACAGGCAATGTTGAGATAATTCAACCTTATACAGTTTTAGTAGTTGGACAATAGTTCTACTAATGAAGCACATATATACCTACTGCCTATCTTTCTTCTTATGGGCAATCTAGCGAAACACAGTTATTTTGCCTAGCCAGGTCAGGGATTTGAAATCATTCTGCAGGCTTACAGGCACATAATGGCAATAGCTCACAATGAAACGCTTCCATTTCATTACTGCTAACAATGTATGCTTATTCATAAGATGATGCTAGAACACGTTATAGGCAAATATACTGCCTTTTCACACTTATCACATGTCAAGTAGTTCTTTAAATGAACCAGCCATTCCTAAAGCACATTTCTAAATCTAATGTTTGTCAATAAAATTGACCACTAAGAAGCCACCACTTCTGATAACAAACTAATTCGACCATGAAGTAATTCTCATTCAACTGAATATCATATTCAACATTTCAACCAACAATTCTAAACTGGTTATGCCTGCACGGGCACGGTTGAACAAATAATGAAACCCCCCGGTCAACCCAGTCGAACAAGATCACGGTGAATTTCAATGTCTTATGTAGTACCAAATGATCAATTGCAGCTAACACAGAATATTCAGAAAGAAGACCATACACTTAGAATCAATCCATGTACAATATTTCTTAGTGCACACCATGCAAAAGTAGACACACAGAAGACTCTGGTTTGTATCACAGTATTGTAAAGGTTGCTAAATGAACAAATACCCATTTAACAGATACCGTGTGTATGGAAACTCAACAAATGTAAGACCACTTTAACAAGACATACCTGAAGCGGATCCTGTTAACTATGAACTATGTTCTTCTCCTAGAGTGGTTGGCGGACCCTGGTGAGCCCTCAAATAAATCAGACAATTGACTCTCCAGATCCTCTGGGGTGTACTTTATATACTTTCCCGAGTTTTTCCCCCCATCCACTTGACTACCATATCTTCCCAGAAAAGCACGATATGCCGGAATCACATTCTCAGATATAGATATCTTCAGCTCTTCTCGGAGCTGAGGATCTGGAACCTTCCAGAGTGTCTGGTTCCTGTAAATTTCCTCAAAGGACAAGTTGAAGTTCTTGAACTTCTCCTTGATGGACATCCTAGAACCTGAATGTCCACTGCCACTACCACTGCCGCTCCCACCCCCACTCCCATGTACATCGTCTCTCAGATAAGACAAAGTCTTCATCCAGGAAATCCTTAGGTAGCTCTTTGAGTACTGCCGAATCTTCCCGCTGCGCCTTCTTACCCAGTGATCACCTAAAATCTTCCCAAGCTCGGAATCCTTCACCTTCTGAACAATGTAGAGCAAATTGTTCATGGAAAATATGCACTCCAGGGCAGCATCTTCATATAGCTTAGACTTGTCCTCCAAATTGGCCTCCAGATAACACATCAGCTTCAAAAGGCGCCTTCCAAGAGGGGTCATACCCTCTAAGTGTTCCGTATCCTGATCCTTATCCTCGGGTCTTTCCAAAGCATTGCTCTCATCGCCATCATCATCCAAGAGGCCATCAAGTGTCTCACTATAAACGACCAACAACCTCAAATAGTTCATGACATACCGTGTCATTGGGTGGATCTCACCAGCCGTCATTGCCCTTCGCGACGACTCCTGCTGCAGAACTTTCCCAAACTCAAAAAGGGTACCCCTCACAGCCTCCCCAAGCCTATCAAGAATTGCTTGAACATCACTGATTACGCCGTCACCGGAACTCCCGAGGCACAAATCCTTCATTTCAGGGATTACCTCGGCAAGTGCCTCGTACATATCAAGAATCCGTGATAGCTTCTCGGGCGAGCGGGGGCACACAGCCACGGCGTCCCCAAAGTTGAGAATCTGCATGATGCATCCTTTGGTGGACTCGACGAAGCACTCCTCCCTGAGCTCGTCAGACACTGCGAGCACCTGGTCGCAGAGGCGGCGCTCACCAGCAAGCAGCACACGCACGACCGTCTTCACCCCTTGCACCCACTTCTTCATCTTGTCGTTGAGCTGCTTCCACTCGACGCGCTGCACCTCGTCGATGCTGAGGCGCTCGACGCCCAGCACGGAGAGGTATTCGTCGAGCAGGTCGCGCCGGATGTTGCAGTAGGCGTCGGCCAGCTCGCGCGCGTACCCCGCACGCGCCATCCGGTCGGCGATGGCCCGCAGGTCGTCGACGGCCTCGGGGCGCACGGGGTCGAACGCGTGGTCGTCGAACGGGCTCACCAGGGGCCCGCCGCGCGAGGTCTCCGGCGTGGCGTCGACGCTGTGCGGCGTGGCGGCGTCGAAGTCGAGGTCGTCGAAGGATCCGAGCGAGAGGCGGCGGAGAGAGAAGCAGAGGCCCGTGGGGTCGAGCGGCACGGCGTGGCGGACCATGTGGTGGCGGAGCTCCTCCTCGAGGCGGGCCATGGCGAGCTGGACGGCGACGCCGGCGCGGCCGGCGCCCGCGCCGCCGCGCGCGAGGTGCTCGACGGCGACGTCGACGGCGGTGAGGTACTGCGCGATGTCCTCCTCGTGGGCCTCGAAGACGAGGGCCTCGGGGGTGGCGTCCCAGAGCAGGATGAGCTGCTCGGCGGCGTCGAAGGCGGCCGCGGAGGAGATGGAGATCTCGGGCGGCTCCGCGGAGGAGGAGAGGTCGGGGGAGGGGAACAGGCCGGCGGTGATGGAGGAGAGGCGGTTGTCGAAGCCGGAGAGGATGCGGATCATGTCGTCGGCGGCGTTCTTGGAGGTGGCCAGGGACTTGACGATGTGCTGCGCGGCGGCGAGGACCTTGTCGCTGTCGCTGCCGCCACCGCCGCCGCTGGTAGCGGCCGATTCCGGGGGCGGCGGGGGCGCCGCCGACATCGCCGGCCGGTGCGGATGGTGCCCGGTTGGGGATTGGTGGAGCTGAGGTAGGGTCTTGGCGCTTGCTGCTGCAGTGCTGCTGCTGCGGCCTCTCTGACTACTGGATTGGAGTAGAAAGTCTTCTTCAGTCACGGCCGCTCTGGGGCTTCTGGAAGTGCGGAAATGGGGAAATCACTTAATTGCAATGTTTGTTTCCATCCGATTCTATTTCTTCTTCTGATTCTTACTTAATTGAGTTTGCGCCGAACTTTGTTGATTGCGCTTACATATCTTTGTTTTTTATTTTTCTTGAGGGTGTATCTAGGTCTCATCGACATAGACTTAACATGCAAGAAAGAAAAAAAATGAAAAGAAAAATTTGCACGGATCTCAATGTAAGGCCCTGTTTGGTTCATAAGTCTTAGAACTTTTTTAGTCCCAACTTATAAGTCTCAAGTCCCTAAAAAGTCCCTACCTGTTTGGTTCCTGAGACTTATAAGTCCCTATAATACCATATTACAACTATAAGTCCCTATAAGACTCTCCTTGAGAGTCTTATTTCATAAGTCCCAAATGCTCACTTTAAGTCCCTATAAGTCCCTCCTATTTGGTTTAGATGGGACTTATAGGGACTTTTTTAAGTCCCTAAACCAATAAGTTCCTGGAAACAAACAACCTCTAAGATCCTATTAATATATCATCGACTGAGACTTGGTTAGTCTCGGTCGATTGAGAGCTAGCAATCCCGTTTTCTTGATAATTATCGGATATGAGATGCTCTTCAAATATCTTCAAAAAATCAATTCCATTTTTACCCCCAAGATTCATCAATTTGAATGGTTTTACCCATTTTTGAGAAAGTCCCCAATTTATACCCCCATTTTACACATTTGTCACGCATTTTATCCCATTGGATTTTTTTTCAGAAATGAGTTTTCACTAGGCATGGCAGTAGGCAGTTTTATTTTATGTTGGATTGAGTCTGTTTCTCTCACTCTCTCTCTCTGGAAAACCTGGTTCAAACCGGCCTGCACCCTGGTCTCCTCCTATGCGCTCTCTCGGCTCGAACCCTAGTTCCCAAATCGCCCCGCCGACCGCCTTTGTCGTCGCCATCCAGCCTTCCAAACATCGCCTCATCTCTTCTGCCATGTCCTTCTCCAGCTCGATCCGGTCAGCTCTGCGCACTCGCACTGTAGTGGTGCCACTGATCCCTTGCCCTGACTGTGGCATGGTGGGCAAGTTCTACATGTCCAGCACCGAGAAGCACGACGGTTGAGTGTTTTACAAGTGCAAGAAGCATAGTACAAGCCATGACCTTGTTGCTGTCTTAGGTCTAGAACTGTTTTTTGCTAGCTCCAAATTTCTAGTTTTGTGTGTGTGCTTGATAGATAATTTGTGATTTCTAGCGATGGGAGCTACAATATGTTGAGCATTGGATTAGTACACGGGTGCTTGTTGGTGATGTTGCTGTTGATGCAATTGTGGACCAGATGACAGAATAGAAGAGCTTGATCAAGCAAGAGTTGATAGAGGGAGGAGTGCATGTAGAGATAGAGAGGCAATGTATGCAACCATATTCATAGCAATGCAGCTGCCATGACCAAGTAGCAAGTAGCTATGCTGTTAGGTTTAGGGAGAGAAGTGGTGTTTGTGATGAAGCTGGTGTTTGGAGGTGTTATGCTGCTGAGTGTGTTGTGTCTATTGTTGGTTCTGATGAAATGACGTAGTGGTTCTATGAACTGGTGCTACTTAGTCAGTTCTAAAGAAATGTATAGGCAACTTGCAGTAGCACTTTATTTTGCTATATGCATCTGAACTAGTACTTTGCTTTACTATAGTAATGAGGATGGTCAATGGTAGTGCCAGTTTGGAAGTACCAATGTTGTAAGAGACGGTCAATCCTACTTTTGTATTACTTTGGTTGTAATATGACCAATGAATGAAAATTTGCACAAGGTTGACATTATCAATTGTACATTTTTTTCATGCAAATGTCATGGCCACTTCATGCATTTGAACATGGCTGAAATGATATTTGGAAGTATGAACAAGGTTTTTCAAATAAATGTGCTTGCAAGTACCAATTGACAAACAAAGGGAACATATTGACATTTAGTTTTAGACAATGCATTTTCAGTCCAGTTTAGAAGCATGTGTACTTTCTTCAGGCTAAAACTGGTACCAAATTTTAAACAAATAGTATAGAAGAAAGTACCAGTTGAACGAAGAGATAGCATACTGAATTTTGTACCCTCTTTAGATTGTTCAAACTAAAGCCGAAACTAAAGCTTAAGACCACATTTACTAGCAAATTGGTGTAGAAAATATGCCCTGGAGGCAATAATAACAGTTACTCCCTCCATCCAAGATAAGCGACTCAACTTTGTACTAACTTTAGTACAAAGTTGAATCGCCTATTTTGGGTTGGAGGGAGTATTATTTATCTTCAAGTTTGTAATTATGTTTATATTCCAAGCTATAACTGTAATTGAAAGAGCAATCATGCCCTTACATCATATTTTGATGTTGATGACAATATACATGTAGGGGAATAACAATGGTTGTCAAGTTAATTTCAGGTGTTAGTTCTCGGATCATCGAAGTGTGTGGATCAAGAGCATACAAGTGATTTTACTCAAGAATGAAGCATACAAATTGATTCCCTATTTGTTTTCTTGAGTATAGGATCCCACACTATTAAGAGGGGATCGATAGGGTTAGTTAAAGGCTTGCTCTTGCCACAAACCTTCTTGCCACATACACATGCTTAAACCTTACTGTTTCTGTCTCCTGGCTGCCGGATGTCCGGGCTTTACCCCGGATGTCCGGGCCTTCCTATCACGCCGGATGTCCGGGCCCTATCCCGGATGTCCGGCCTATACTACCCGTGGAACTACCATGTTTCTGTATTCTGGTTGTGATAGCGCTGGATGTCCGGGATTTCCCTGGATGTCCAGGCCTTCCTGTTACGCCGGATGTCCGGGCCCCATTCCGGATATCCGGGCATAGATATCCAGAGAACGTTTTTATGCTGGGCTGTGCGCCGGATGTCCGGGCCTTCCTGTTTTGCCGGATGTCCGGGCTTGGCCCCGAATGTCCGGCCCCTCTGTTCTCAGCTCTGGTTCTGTTTTCTGTTCCTCATATCTTGCCAGGCCGGATGTCCGGCCTGCTCGTTCTCTTACACTACAGCGGCCATATTCATGCTCACGCTATATATACCCCTTGTTCTCCACGGGAGAGGGTTGACCATTCACTTTGAACAAACCCTAGAACACTTCTCACTCTCTCTCTCATTCCTCCACACCAAATCTTAGATCCCCAAGGGATTTGAGAGCTTTGAAGAGAAGTTGTCCGATCAAGTGATAGATCCACCTCTTCCCCTTCTTTGCACCCAAGGAATTCGTGATTTGAGCAAGTCTTGAGCTTTTCCCCATCGATCTTGTTACTCTTGGAGGTTGGAGACTCCTAGGCGGTAGGAGTCTTTCGGAGAGGAATCGACCTTTGTGATTACCCCCGGAAAAGTTTGTGAGGGTGGAGACCACCCCAAGGTCTACCACTAGTGGTTGAGAAACGCCTTCGTGGTGTTGTCTCAAAGGGAGAATAGGGTGATCCTTCGTGGCATTGGTGTGCCTTCATGGTAACATCCACCTCTCTAACGGTGACGTAGCTTCCCTCCAAGGAAGTGAACATCGGCATACATCCTCGTCTCCCGGAGTTGCGGTTATTCCTAACCCTAACTCTCTACTTGTGGTTACTTGTCTCTTAGCACTTACTTATATCATATTGTGCTTGTTTACTTACATACTTGTGTTACTTGTTTATCTTGCTTAGCACTTAGTACTACACTTGCAATTGTTAGGCTCACTCTCATATTCCGCATTACTGCCTAAAATTGCTAAGTAACAATTAAAATTTGTAGTTGTACCTATTCACCTCCCCTCTAGGTCCATCTCGATCCTTTTCAATTGGTATTAGAGCCTCGTGCTCTATTCTTGTGGCTTAACCGCCCTAGAGCGAGATGAACCCCGATGGGACTCCCCGTGTTGCAGATCCGAAGGATAAAGGCGAGGCTTCTTCTGAAGTCAAGTCCTTTACTTCTGAGGATCTGGAACGGGCCCTTGCTAAGCAAAAAGAGGAGCATGATGCTTCTGTCGAGGCCTTGGTCCAAATGAGGATAGCCACATTGTCCACG
This sequence comes from Aegilops tauschii subsp. strangulata, assembly GCF_002575655.3. Lineage (NCBI taxonomy): Eukaryota > Viridiplantae > Streptophyta > Magnoliopsida > Poales > Poaceae > Aegilops > Aegilops tauschii. The sequence continues at coordinate 91,371,880 of NC_053041.3, read as the reverse complement.
GTGCTTGCACCACTTTCGGGTGGTGCGGCTTCGAGGCCAACTATGCCTACTCCGTCACTTGGTCAACAACCTCCTAGCAATGAACACTCTAGTGTTCCTTGGCTTTATGCAAGACCCCAAGTTGAGAAACCAAAATATAACCCTCAAGCCAAACCTCCTAAACTTGATGCCACTTCCGATTTTGCCTTGTGGAGAGTTGCTATGCAGGATCATCTTCGATATGGAAACGATGAGCTGCTAGAGATCATGGAGTATGGTTACCATGTGGTTGATCCAAAGAATCCTACACCAAGAGAAATTTATGACAAGAATCTCAATGACACTGCAATCATGTGTATAAGGAGAGGTATGGTTGAAAAGCAAAGGAGACCTTTCATACACATCACAAGTGCCAAGGAACTATGGGAAAGTATTATAAGATCCAAGACCGGTACCTCCACCCTCCGGAGTGCTCAATATGAAATTGCCAAGGGGCAATTGCAAAACTTTTGTATGGAGAAAGGTGAAACTCCAAATCAACTCCTTGAGCGTCTCATGACTCTCACCGCTGATATTGAGTCGTGTGAGTGTGACAAGACACAAGATGGATTCAACATGACTAAGCGATTCCTTGTGGACAAGTCGCTCCATGCTCTTGCTCCATATCACCATCAGATGGTATGGGACACAAGACAACACCATGCCTTCAAGGAAATGACTACAGATGACATCATATCCACTTTCCAACTATTTGAAGAGTCAAAGGAAAATGCTACAAAACATCTTGCCATGCATGGTACTCCATCGTCGAAGATCAATCTTGCATTGAAGGCCAAGCATGTATGTGAAGATGAGCAAAGTGAAGAAGAAGAAGATGATGATGATGATGAAGATGGTGATGAGGTTGAATCCGATGAGGGCCCTTCATATGAAGACATGGCTCTCTTTGTCAAGAAGTTTAGCGCGGGAAAATTCAAGGGAAGGTTTCAAAAGAAGAAAGTAAGAAAATGCTACAACTGTGAAGAAACAAACCACTTCTCCAACGAGTGCCCCTATGAGAAGAGAGAAGATAAACCTAGGTTTCCCAAGACCTTTCCCAAGAAGAAGTTGCCAAATCCGTTGAACTCCAAGCTCAAGAAGAGAGATGGGAAAGCAATGGTTGCTCAAGAAGAATCTGATCCGGATGATGTTAGTGGCGTTGCCGGAGTTGCTCAAGATTCTCAAAACACATTGAGGCTAGTCAACAAGAGTGGTGAAGTTGTCACCTACAACTACATGAAGGATTACAAGGGCAACACTCACAAGTGTCTCATGGCGAAGGCCGTGGTAGAAGATGGAGAGGACCAACACTCTCCTGACAAGGTCAAGGTAACCCCACGATCAAACCCTCCTCTTTTCACTCTTCCTACTCCTAGTGATGAGTATCTTGATGCGGAGGATAGTTATGAGGATGATGATATAAATGATCCTATGCTTGCTAAACTAAATAAGTTCATGTGCTCCCTTAAAGGAAAGAAGCTCACTATGTTTCGTATGCTTATGGAGATGGTGAGTAAGCACACCATTTCCATTAAGGAACTCGAAACCCTCGTCACCGAGGAAAAGGAAAAATATGAAATCCTTGAGCGGAAAGTCCAATATGAGGAAGCACGCAATGATGAACTATGCTTAAAAATTGGTGCAAACATTGATATTCATACTAGAGATCTTGCCTCCTTGAAAAAGGCTATTGACTCTTGCGAAGAGTTGATGAATGATAGAAGTAAGCTTGTAAAGTCTAATGCTTCTCTCTCTAAGGATTGTGAGCTCCTATCCGTGTCCCTCAAGACCAAGGAAGAAGAGTTCACCCTTCTTACAAAGAGTTTTGAGACACTCAAGCTTACTTATCTTGAAACTCTAGCCAAGGCTTACTCTTCTCCTATTATCAATGTTGATGCTTGTACTACTAACTCTAGTAGTGATCTAGCATCTATTCTTGAGGAGAATCGCTTTCTCAAAGCTCAAATCGAGAAAGGGCTCATGACATGTGCTCAAGGGCAAAAGAACCTTAATGAGGTGTTGAGCCAACACAATGAGGTGTTTGCCAAAGAGGGACTGGGGTTTGACCCGAGCACAAGCAAGAAGAAGACATCCTCTCAAAAGTGCACCACCCCTCTAAAAGAAACTTTTGTACGAGAAGGGCACAAGGAGAAAGGTAAGGTTGTTAGTGGGAAGGCCACAAGGGGCATGCCCACTCTCAACAAGCCAAAAGAGTTCATGCCTCCATCCTATGTACTTCGTAAGACTAAGGATGGAGAAGTTTATGCAAAGTTTGTTGGTCCTCGAAATGCATTTCGGTTTTATGCTATTTGGGTCCCTAAGACCCTTGTGACTAACTTAAGAGGTCCCATTGCAAAATGGGTGCCTCTAACCAAGTAATAATTGTGTGTAGGTTGCCTTCTCCGGTGGAGTAAAATGGGTGATTGATAGTGGATGTACCAATCATATGACCGGAGATAGAAAATTGCTCTACGATTTCATGGAAGCTATTCAACCATTTATGAGCATTATGTTTGGTGGAGGATCAAAAGGACAGGTACTCGGTTTGGGTAAGGTGGTTATCACAAATGACATGTCTCTTGCAAATGTCATGCCTGTCCAATCCCTTAAATATCATTTGCTTTCTGTTCGCCAATTGGCTTCTGTTGGTTATGATACACTATTTGGACTAACGGATGTGAAAGTCTTTAAGAGAGATACTCTCGAAGTGGCCTTTGTTGGAGAGTTGGATGGCAACCTTTACACGGTTGATTTCTCGAAAGAGAGCACATTCCATGCAACTTGTCTAATGGCCAAGGCCGACAAGGGGTGGCTATGGCATCGCCGGCTAGCCCATGTCGGCATGAGAAATCTTCAAGATCTCTTAAAGGGAAATCACATCCTTGGACTAACAAATGTCTCTTTTGAAAAGATCGTGTGTGTAGTGCATGCATAGCCGGGAAGCAACATCAATCAAAGCACCCACCCAAGAATATTGTGTCTACTTCAAGGCCTTTGGAGCTCCTTCATGTGGATCTTTTTGGGCCTCCTTCATGGGATAGTCTTGGTGGGAAAAAGTATGGGCTTGTCATTGTGGATGATTACTCAAGGTATACATGGGTCTTCTTCCTCAAAACCAAGGACGAGACGAAGACCACCTTCATTGATTTTGCCAAGCAAGCACAACGGAAGTTTGACAAAGAAATTCTGGCAATAAGAAGTGATAATGGATCTGAGTTCAAGAACTACACTTTGGAAGAGTTCCTTAGTGATGAAGGGATTGAGCATCAATATTCAGCTCCATACACTCCCCAGCAAAATGGTGTAGCAGAAAGGAACAACCGCACACTTGTGGAGATGGCAAGGTCCATGTTGGATGAATACCAATCGCCACATAGTTTTTGGGCCGAGGCCGTCAACACTGCATGTCATGCATCAAACCGGCTCTTCCTCCGCACGATGTTGGAAAAGACTCCATATGTGCTCCTAACCGGGAACAAACCAAATGTCAAGTACTTTCGTGTATTTGGGTGCAAATGCTTCATCCTCAACAAAAGAGAACGGTTAGGAAAATTTCAATCTAAAACAACTGAGGGTATATTTGTTGGATATGGATCAAACTCTCACGCCTACAGAGTCTACAACAAATCCAATGGATGTGTTGTAGAAACTTGTGACGTGGTGTTTGATGAATTTAATGGCTCCCATGGGGAGCAAGTTAATCCAAGTGATGTAGGTGAAGACGATTCTTCTCAAGATATCTTGACCATGGGTGTTGGCGCACTTCTCCCAATGGAACAAGAACCTCATGATGATGAAGAAGATGGAAGCTTCGCACATCATCAAACTACGTCAACACCCATACCACCACAAGCTCCTATTGTTCAACCAATGCCCGTAGACCAAATACAAGATGATGATCAAGGTCCTCTTCATAGTGACCATCAAGAGCAAGATCATCCTCAAGGGCAAGAACAAGAAAGTGCAATCATTGACAATGAACCTCAACAAATGCAAGATGAAGAAGAAGATCTTCCACCACACATTAATGATCCATATGTTGAGGACGTGGATGATGGACATGAAGTTGAACCTCGTGAAACACTTACCTCCATCATGCCTCGAGTGGCCGGTCGTGTTGATATTGATAAAATCCTCACCGGCATATCGGAAGGTAGAGTCACTCGTAAACAATTGACAAACTTTTGTGCTCACTTCTCGTTTGTGTCTAGTGTTGAACCTCTTAAGTTACAAGAAGCTTTGATGGACAATGATTGGCTCATTGCTATGCAAGAAGAGTTGAATAGTTTTGAGCGCACCAAGTGTGGTCATTAGTCAAAAGGCCAACTACGGAACACAATGTCATTGGAACAAAATGGGTTTTCAAGAACAAGCAAGATGAGAATGGTTAATCATCCGCACAAGGCAAGGTTAGTGGCACAAGGGTACTCACAAGTTGAAGGTTTGGACTTTGGTGAGACCTTTGCCCCCGTTGCCCGTCTTGAATCCATTCGCATCTTACTTGCTTATGCTGCTTTCAATGGTTTTACATTACATCAAATGGATGTGAAGAGTGCTTTCCTTAACGGTCCTCTGCAAGAAGAAGTATATGTATCACAACCACCTGGGTTCGTTGATCCCGATCACAAAGACTATGTGTATAAACTTCATAAGGCTTTGTATGGCCTCAAACAAGCACCTCGTGCTTGGTATGATCATCTTAAGAAGTTTTTACTCGATGATGGTTTTGTGAGAGGGGTGATCGATGCCACTCTTTTTACTAAGAGGGACAAAGGTGATTTGATCTTATGCCAAATCTATGTAGATGATATCATTTTTGGTTCTCCTAACATTCATTTGTGCAAGAAGTTTGCGGCTTCAATGACCAAGAATTTTGAAATGTCACTCAATACGGATTTAAAGTTCTTCCTCGGATTTCAAATTCAACAATTTCAAGAAGGAATTTTCTTGTCTCGAGCAAAATACCTCAAGGATATCCTAGCAAAATTTGGCATGACTAATGCTAGCCCATGTAAGACACCCATGCCAACCAAAATTGTACTCACTGAAGACTCAAACGGTACCCCCTTCGATCCATCTAAATAGCGCTCTATGATTGGTTCGTTGCTTTATCTTTGTGCATCTAGACCAGACATCATGTTTAGTGTATGCATGTGTGCTAGATTTCAAGATTTCCCTATGGAAAGCCATCATAAGGCGGTTAAGCATATTCTTAGATACCTTGTTCACACCCCAAAGTTAGGACTATGGTACCCCAAGGATGCTAAGTTTGATCTCATTGGGTACACGGATGCGGATTGGGCCGGAGACAAGGTGGATCGTAAGTCCACCTCCGATGCATGTCAATTTCTTGGACGCTCCTTGGTAAGTTGGTCCTCGAAGAAACAAAATTGTGTTGCCCTCTCCACCGCAGAAGCTGAATACATTGTGACCGCCAGTTGTGCAACTCAATTACTATGGATGAGGCAAACTTTGAAGGATTACGGTATCACCTATAGACATGTGCCTCTTCTATGTGATAATGAAAGTGCCATCAATATTGCTGAGAACCCCAAAGATCATACCCGCACCAAGCATATCGATATCAGGTATCACTTCTTGAGAGATCATGTGGAGAAGGGTGATATTGATATTGCTCATGTTGGCACAGATAAGCAACTTGCAGATATTTTCACCAAGCCATTGGACGAAGCAAAGTTTTGTCAACTTAGGCGTGAACTTGGTATCTTGGAGCTTGACAACATTATGTGAAATCTAGTACCCATTCATGCATGAACTTAATGTCTTGTCTTGATGTAGGCATATATTTAGGGGGAGACATTCAATTCATGAATATTCTCACTCTACACAATGCATAAATAAAACAAACACTCTCAAAGTATCATGGTTCTCGAACTATGGGCTTTAATATGATGGAGTCATGACCATGTGCCCAAAGTCTACATTTTTGCGGTCCTATGGTCCATAGGATCAAACATGGTGACCTCGGTCACCGCTTGTACCTTGCTTGTGTGGACCTTTCATTACTTATTTAGGTTGGGTGGTTATTTTATCTTAGTATGACCATAGATGACTCAGATTTCTACCCATATAAATCTCTAAAAACTCCTTGGCGGAGTCTATATTCAATTCTATGTGTTGACCCCTTGAAAATCCTTCCCCATCCTGTTTCTCTGTCCAATGGCCGGACATCCGGCTCCGCTGCCAGACATCCGGGCCCTGAAAACGAAAAAAAATCCCTTCTACTGCGCAAGTCACCATCGTGCACCTCCAGTGGCCGGATTTCCGGGTTGGTCCCCGGATGTCCGACCCATTGGCCCTGTTTCTTCTGCTCCCTGACCTCCAAGCGCCGGATATCCGGGCCATGCCCCGGATGTCCGGCCTGTCACCGCACCATATAACAGAGGAGGGGCTCGGGCTTTAGGGGAGTTACTCATTCGCTCCCGTTTCCTCTCCCCATCTCACCACACAGCCGCCGCCGCCGGGGTGTGCTCCACCGCTGCCCCGGCCAGTCTCCGTCGATCTCCGGCCCCGATCTCCTGCCCACGGACTCTCCTCCTCCCGATCTACGTTTCTCTCCAATCCATTTCTTGGGTTGTGGCTTGAGTCTCTCGGGAGGGGCCGGTGTTCGTGGGATTCACCGCTGGAGTTCTTCATGGCTCGTACCAAGAACTGCGGTCCCAAGCGTCCCAGGTGTCTTCTCGGGGTAAGAGTGCTATCTCTCTTCATCTTCCTCTTGCTCGTGACCAAATCTTATTAGGGTTGCATTATTCCCCATGTACATCTTGCCATATCTATCGCTCTCGTGTTTTGGTACTGTATACCTAAGCCTACAAACACCTCTATATGTACTCGGCTACTCAACTTAACCATGGGTATGTACAATTTTTGATTTACCCTTTGGACTTGTCCTATGGTCATAATCGAAAAATGTTCATCCCACGGTTTAACTTGGCTTATCCTTGTTCATATTCTTTGGCTTCTTCTTATCGGAACCTATTCATTATCCTTTCCATTTGATCGCCGGCAAGGCTCAACCGACTCCGATGAGCATGCTCGGCCTAAGAAGAAGAAGACCACCACCAAGAGAAGAAGCGGGCACCATCCACCAGTCCGTCGGCCTCGGATCCAGATGATGCGGACTATGTTGGGGAGGAAGAGGATGACAGTGCACCAAGACAGTCTGTTGGACAGTCCAAGCCCGGTACTAGGAGGGCACCGGTGCCTCAAGTTCGTGGTTCTGCAATGCCCATTGTCCATGGTCGTCGCATCTCCATGGAGCTTCCTGACACCGGAGGTCGCCCCACTCACGACTTCACAACTGTGGGGGCAGGGCAATACCTTCAGTTCCATCGGGATGTCAATCAATATGAGATGGTGGCTGATGCTGAAGATCCTCTGTTCCGGACTCGTATGCATCAGGATCTCTATCCCAGTTTCGTCCATGGGCGTGGACTTGCTCCTCACTCATACTTGGATCTCAACTTTCTGCGTGACAATCCTGCCTTTTCCCTAACAATCCGGTCAAGATCATTGGTGATATGACTCTTGGTCCTGCAATGACCTTCAGGTGTGACTGGAATGAAGCTGCCATTCTACAGTTCTATGCCACCTGTTTCTTTGGTCCGGACAACACTCTTACCTGGAGGACCGATGACACTACACTGACGATCACCTATGACAGGTTTGTTCAGATTTTGGGTCTCTCCGGTGTTGGCCATTGCATCCACAGTATGGATCCAGAGTACAAACCCAAAGGGATTGATGTTTGCTTGCTACTTGTTAAACCTCCCTCTCAGCTCACTAAGGAAGAGCTTGAATATCCAGTCAATGAGGTATCCATCTTCCGTGCTCCTTACTACATCCTCTACCAGTGTGTGCTTCGCACTCTCTACCCTAAGAAGGGAGATCGCTCGAGGGGTCACAACTATTGCATTGACTTGATGGTTCGTATGCATGACCAACCCACTGAGCCTCTAGACACAACAAATTTTATTTGGCATGAGATCCGTCTTTGCAGTTTCATTCAGACACGCCAGTTCCCTCATGCTCCATTTATTCAGGCTTTGATTGATCACACTACTCCCTTTGAGGTGGTTAAGACTGCTGTGCATTCCATTTGGAAGCCTCCTCCTCATATGCGCGTGGTGGTTTCTGCCCCTACTCAGCCTGGGAGGTCTGCCGGTGGGAAGACAGCTGCCCCTACTCAGCCCAGAGGTTCCTCTGTTCCATCTTCCTCGTCTCCTCCTCGTGGACGCCTTGCCTCGTTCTTCGGCAAGGCTCAGTCTGCTATCATGAAAGCAATCACCTTCAGCTGTCAGCAGAATCATGATGTTCAGAAGCGCCTCATCATCTCCAAGAATCAGCTCAAGCAGCGTCTTCGTGATCGTGGGAGCCCCGTGAGTGATGATGATCCTATTCCCGCGGCCCCATCCACTTCCACCTTCGGTTTCCCGTCTCATGACAAGTACCCAGAGTTCTTTGTTGATGATGATGACATCCGCCAGGAGTGACCGAGTCCGTTTAGTTCTTCGCCCCTTTTTTACTTGTTGCTGTCAAAGGGGGAGAAGTAGTATCTTAGTAAGGTCCTGCTATGATGTGTTGGGGCTATTTGTACTAGCTAATATTATTCGGTCTTGTTAATGTTGCTACCTATGGTATTTGATCTTGATCATGTGGAGCTATGTTATTATCTTATGGCTATGGAATGTCTTTAAGTCTATGGGTTATTATCGTCTCATATGTGCATGTCTCATAACACATTCATCCCATGCACACATTGAGGGGGAGCTATAAATAGAAACATAAACTTATTATGTATTTGTGCCCTCATGATTGTCAATCTACTGCAACTATGATACTACATGTATGGTTGTCATCAACAAACAAAAAGGGGGAGATTGAAAGAGCAATCATGCCCTTACATCATATTTTGATGTTGATGACAATATACATGTAGGGGAATAACAATGGTTGTCAAGTTAATTTCAGGTGTTAGTTCTCGGATCATCGAAGTGTGTGGATCAAGAGCATACAAGTGATTTTACTCAAGAATGAAGCATAAAAATTGATTCCATATTTGTTTTCTTGAGTATAGGATCGCGCACTATTAAGAGGGGATCGATAGGGTTAGTTAAAGGCTTGCTCTTGCCACATACACATGCTTAAACCTTACTATTTCTGTCTCCTGGCTGCCGGATGTCCGGGCTTTACCCCGGATGTCCGGGCCTTCCTGTCACGCCGGATGTTCGGGCCCTATCCCGGATGTCCGGCCTATACTACCCGTGGAACTACCATGTTTCTGTATCCTGGTTGTGATAGCGCCGGATGTCCGGGATTTCCCTGGATGTCCGGGCCTTCCTCTTACGCCGGATGTCCGGGCCCCATTCTGGATATCCGGGCATAGATATCCAGAGAACGTTTTTATGCTGGGCTGTGCGCCGGATGTCCGGCCACCTGCCGGATGTCCGGGCCTTCCTGTTTTGCCGGATGTCCGGGCTTGGCCCCGGATGTCCGGCCCCTCTGTTCTCAGCTCTAGTTCTGTTTTCTGTTCCTCATATCTTGCCAGGCCGGATGTCCGGCCCCTTGCTCGGATGTCCGGCCTGCTCGTTCTCTTACACTACAATGGCCATATTCATGCTCACGCTATATATACCCCTTGTTCTCCACGGGAGAGGGTTGACCATTCACTTTGAACAAACCCTAGAACACTTCTCACTCTCTCCCTCATTCCTCCACACCAAATCTTAGATCCCCAAGGTATTTGAGAGCTTTGAAGAGAAGTTGTCCGATCAAGTGATAGATCCACCTCTTCCCCTTCTTTGCACCCAAGGAATTCGTGATTTGAGCAAGTCTTGAGCTTTTCCCCATCGATCTTGTTACTCTTGGAGGTTGGAGACTCCTAGGCGGTAGGAGTCTTTCGGAGAGGAATCGACCTTTGTGATTACCCCCGGAAAAGTTTGTGAGGGTGGAGACCACCCCAAGGTCTACCACTAGTGGTTGAGAAACGCCTTCGTGGTGTTGTCTCAAAGGGAGAATAGGGTGAGCCTTCGTGGCATTGGTGTGCCTTCATGGTAACATCCACCTCTCTAACGGTGACGTAGCTTCCCTCCAAGGAAGTGAACATCGGCATACATCCTCGTCTCCCGGATTTGCGGTTATTCCTAACCCTAACTCTCTACTTGTGGTTACTTGTCTCTTAGCACTTACTTATATCATATTGTGCTTGTTTACTTACATACTTGTGTTACTTGTTTATCTTTCTTAGCACTTAGTACTACACTTGCAATTGTTAGGCTCACTCTCATATTCCGCATTAGTGCCTAAAATTGCTAAGTAACAATTAAAATTTGTAGTTGTACCTATTCACCCCCCTCTAGGTCCATCTCGATCCTTTTCAGTAATGGTCCTTGAGTCCTTATATCCATAAATTCTAAGAGGAAAACCCATATGCATGTGTGGAATAATAAACGATAAAAATGTATTCCTAGTCGTTACTCTAAGACTAGCTCAAGCGTTGCACGATGATCACGTTTTCGTGATCATGGGCATGTCTATGCCAACAACTTTGAGGACACAATGTTAGAAGAACACTTTTGTTGAATCAAACCAAATTGATGTTATGCTATGAGATAAATTCATCACAACACTACAAGAGATCGTGCCTACTATGACGAGCTAAAAAATGTCATCAAATAGCTAATAACGTCACAAATTTCCCCCAGGTGACATTTTATGGGCGTCACAAGCATCGTCACGGAATCCCCGTCACAGATTACTCCTAGTGACGGCGCACACGCAAAAACGTCATCCAAATTGGGATCTTCGGTGACGTTATATAGAGCGTCATCGACTTGCAAGTTAATGGTATATAACACAAAGAAAGTTAATGTCTGCATATTCCTTGGGCCATGAGAGTATCGAGTTCCTTCATGCTTGCTTCATGAACTTTGGGATTTGTTAAACATTATCTGTAACTGGGTCGCTATTATGGCGGCTTACGGGTTCATGTAAAAGTATGACAAGGAACTAAATAGCTCATGATTGGTATTTGCTCCTCCGACGATGAAGAGATATTCTTAGGGCCCTCTTGGAGTTACGATATTGGTACTTCCTTTTTGTGATCTGGAAGTGGAGCAGAAAGTATTCACACCTACTTCCCCAGAGGTGACCCTGAGTTATCGAACCCATGGGAGGAAGGTCCCCTTTAAGCTAGGGTGTCTAGCAAGCTTTTGTTAAAGAAACACTTCCAGCTTTTGACCGGATTAAAATCAAACAACCTTGAGTTGAACACTTATAATAAAAATAGGTACGGGTATGAGGTCTTAATGCTTACAACTGTCATGGGAGTAAGTCTGATAGTAAGAATAGGGGGTACGTAGGAGGAGGCAAGGCCCTAGCTATGGCAAGGTTGTACACGCGAGTTTAGGAGTTCAGGCCCCTCTCGGAGGAGGTAACAGCCCTACGTCTCGGTGCCCGGAGGCTTGTCGACTGGAATATGCGTGTGAGTTACAGGGGGTGCCAACCCTTGTGCCAGAGGAGGGGGTGGCTTATATAGAGTGCGCCAGGCCCCTCCAGTCCTCAGTTACACATGGTTCAATGTTAGTTAAGGCAGGGACGTTACTGGTAACGCCCACTATAAATGACTATTAATGATCTTTAAGACTACGGAGTGAACGCCTGACATTTGCCATACTGGGGCGACTGTAGGTCTTCTGTGCTCCGAGTGATTCTTCAATATGGTCGAGTGAACCTATCTTGGTCGAGTGGAATTGGGGTATCCGAATGGAATAGTTGGTCGAGTGGATTGCACTGTAAGGCGATTTCAGTCGATATCTTCGGTTGTACTTCGAATGTCTTTGACTCTAGGGCAGTGTCCTTGGGCAGGGCATCTAGGTCAGGCCCATGACCCTACCCTAGGTACATGTCATCATCATTAGCCCCCGAATGGATTGAGGTCCGAGTGAGGAAGGGTTGAAGTTGGTTCCGACTCGATTCTATGCTTAGGAGGCATTTCATCGGAGTCTGGAAATCATACTGGAACTTTGACCCTGCATCAGTTGCCTTGATTGATTCTAAGGTCGTCGAGTGAATTATGTCGTAAATCTTCGAGTGGATTACAGTGTTAAATCTTTGGCGTGATTGATTGCTTTGCGATTCCCGGATCTCACGGGATTTGAAAATTTGGAGAAGCGCGCGGGACAGAACGTGCCGCAGTAAACGGAGCGAGTAGACAGGGACGCCTCGATCTCCGCGCCACCTTTTTCGCCACGTATTGGGTGAGCGACTGTTGCAGGATATGATAAGATTGCTCGGGCCCACAGGTCAGCCACTCGGAAGCAACCCCATAAAAGGCGTCGAAACCGATGCAATGTACAGTGCTCCTCAATCGATCCCCTTCTTTTCTGCCTCTCCGCCTCGCTTCTCACTGCTCTCGATGCTTCCGCCTGCCCCGCTCGCACTCCACAGCCATGGTGAAGGAGAAGACCGCAGCTATGGAGCGCGCGAAGAAGGCGGCGGCGAAGGGCAAGAAGACGGCACGAGGGTCGTCGTCGCGGTCCGGTCTGCTGCCTGGTTGGATCGAGGGAGACTGGATTCGCTCCACCGTCGAGCAAGAAGACTTGGAAAGGCTCGCCGCCGACGGCATGATTGTTACTGGATCTTTGAGGTTGCCAGAGGGGGAATCCGAGCCCCAGCTGCGCGAGGGTGAGCGTGTCCTCCTCACCACCCACGTCGATCGAGGTTTTTCCCTTCCCCCGCATCCATTCTTTCGGGGTTTCTTGAACTTTTTCGGTGCTCAGATTCACCATTTCCCCCCAAGCACAGTCTCGTATCTTGCTGCGTTCATCTCCATGTGCGAAAACTTCCTAGGGTGCCAGCCACACTGGGGCCTTTTCAAACACATCTTCACTTGCCGTTCTCAGACGGTGAAGAAGGCTAACCCGACTGATAAAAAGACGTGCGTGGTCCAAATGTGCGGGGGGTTAGGGATTCAAATCAGGGGTAGAAGTACTTTTCCTCCCATGACCTTTCCCGAGTCAGTCAGAGGATGGCAGTCGACCTGGTTCTACTGCAAAGACATCCCGACTCCCGGTCAGTCGACCGGCCTCCCCCCTTTCACTATGGAGAGACTCCGCCAGCCTTCTTCACTAATTGTGGCCCCAGAGGAGAAAGGCGAGGTGTCCCTTTTAGTCGACGCAGTCGTTAACTCAGTCCGGGAGGGTGTGACTGGCATGGATCTGTTGGAGGTGTTCCTCAGTCGACGTATCCAGCCTCTCCAAGCTCGCGATCATCCGATGTGGATGTACTCGGGCCCCGAAGACACCGCTCGGATCCACCCAGAGGAGGTTGCCGAGGAGACAATTGCTTAGTGGATGCGGAGCATTACTGGGAACAAGGATAACCCCAGGGGGTCCAGGAGGATTCTGCCACTCGACGCCGACCACAAGCCAGAAGAGGTCAGGCTCAATATACTGAGTGTTTTCTTCTTTCGATCTGCAATTGCTCTTGAATCCGACTGATACTTGTTAATTTATGTCTTGCAGATTTATACCAAGATGTACTCGATGCCAAACGGGGAGCGGCACCACGAGGGAGTGGAGAGCGATGGAGGAAGCGCCGACTGGCAATCAGAAGATGAAAGTGAAGAGGACAGCGAGGATTCTGGTAGCAGTGAGGAAGTCGACTCGCCGCCCCGCTCCGAACGCTGTTCCAAACAGTTGCAAGATCCTGCGGGGGGACGTGGAAAGGCGGCCGCGTCGAGTGCAAAGATTCCAAAACACACTCGGACGTCCACTCCCGAGCCATCAGAGAAGGCCCTGAAGCAGGCCAAAGTTGCCGTGCCCAAACCTCGGAAGGCCCCGCCTAGGATCAAGGTGGTTGTGCCTGTTGCCTCAGCGTGTGTATTTCTTCTCTTTGTTTTCGTTTTGATCGTGAACTTCTTTTCTTGTTTGACTGAGTGAAGTTGGGAACTTTCAGTGTTGCTACTTCTGGGATGTCTATGGACATTGACAAGGAGCAGGATGACGCGAAAACCGCAGACGCAACCACTTCTCGGGTAGGTACGACCCCACAACCATGCTCTGACTTCGCCAACTGTTTTGATGGTCGACTGAATTCTTATGGTCGAGTGTTGTGCAGCGCCAAAAAATGTTATCCAACTTCCAGACGATGATGATGATGAGGAAGTGCCTCAAAGGAACACAGGGAGAAGGGGTAGGGCTCCGAGCAAGAGGGTGCCTGCCAGCAAAGCGTCTCACTCGGCATCGGAGCCAGTCGCTCAGCAACTTGATGATCCAGTTCAGACTTCTATTTCTTTTGCGGATCCTTTATCGACTGACCAGCCGTCGGTGTCGACTGCCCAGGCCTCTGCTCTGATTGTGCAACTTCAAGCTCCAGCTCCACCGGTTACGTCATATGTTCCAAGAACCTTTCTTTTCGCTACTCATCACGTCCTGGAGGACCAAGTAGGGGCTGCCAAGGAGGCTATGATCCAGGCGGGTCTGATGATGGACCGACGGAAGGTGGTGTATGACACTAGCAAGGCTGCTTATGACGCTAGCTCCGCCCTCCAAACCAACGCCCGGGTAAGTGGGATTGTAAGTTGATTTACTATTGGTTTCCAGCTTGACCTTTGTTCTGTTAGGATATGCTTCTTGCAAACTGCTGCTTTATTATTCGTAAGATGTCTGTGGATGAGTGTTTTGGAACCTTATGTGCATCTATCATGAGTTGCACCTTGCATCTGTTCACCCACTGGGTGTTTCTCTTTTGCTTTGTAGCTCTTTCTCTTGAGTCGACCAGGTTGTGTCGAGTGAAATCTTGGTCTAGTGGGGGCACACTGAGTGCACCCACTGGGTGTAGTCCCCGAGACCACCGTTGAATATTTGATTTGGTGGGGGTCTTTGCGAAATGTTTGTTTGTAGTACTTCCACTCGGTCTAGATAGATCGTGCGGAGTGGGAACTGAACCAGTGGGGGCACGCCAAGTGCACCCACTGGGTGTAGTCCCCGAGACTGCTGTTGAATGTTTGATTCGGCAGTAGTCTTAGAACTCTTTTTGTCATAATAATCTGACCTTGCATTTTATCACTCGGAAGTGATTGATCTTTGTTTCTGTCGATTGTCGTGTCTTGTTGTTTATTGCAGAAATCTTGTGAGCTTAGAACCAAGTTTATTGGTCTGGAGAAGAAGCAGATTCAACTCAATCTTGACCTGGAGTTGGCTAAGGAGAACCTGAAGAAGGCCCAGGATGAAGCAGCTGTCATGGGAGGTAACAATTTGTCGACTGCTCACCTTGTCATCTTTTCCTTTCATCTTTTTGAACCGAGTGATTCCACTCGAACAGATGTGCGTAGTGAAAACCGTCAACTCCAAGCTCGTCTGAAGAATGTTATTTCTTTAGACAAAATGAAGCAGGCTCTGGAGCAGAAGGATCTCGACCTTGCAGTGGCGCAGAAGACGGCGCGAGAGAGGACTGAACTTGCTGACAAGAAGCTGGCTTTAGTCGGAAAGTTGGAGGAAGAGAACGCCAAGCTGAGAACTGTTGTTGATGAAGCGAAGAAGGAAGTCATGCAGCTGAAGCAGGAGAAGGTGGCCTTGGCAGAAAAAGTTGATGTTCTCACTCGGAAGAGAGACGAGCTGGAAACTTATCTGGGAGGTCTTGCCAAGAAGATGTTCCTCATGCTTGAAGGTACTTGTCCTTATCCGACTGATTGCAAAAAACTTCTTCACCATGCAACTGCCAATTCATTACTTTTCTGTGTGTGCAGAATTCTGTCAGAACTTCGAGGAAGAAACTGGGCAGATCGAGACAAGTCTGGATCCTATCAACTCCCCCGTCAAGGACGAAGCTGCGATGAACATGCTGCGACTGGAATCTCGCCTTGCCAGTGTCTTGGATTACATCGCTCGACTGAAGGTCGCGCTATCCCGGATCGACAAGGAGTTATGGCCAAAGGATGTGCTTCTGAACGATCTCGAGTCCCTGATGACTCGACTCAACAGCATCCCAGACCGAGTGCAGGCGTGGAAGAAGTCATCTGCCCGCTGCGGTGCAAACGTAGCTTTATCACTCGTCCACGTTCATTGCAAGGAAGTCAAAGAAGAGAAGCTGGCGGCTCTTAAGGTTGCCCACACTAAGAAGCTTCAATTCCAATCTTTCATGGAGACCTTCATCGATGCAGCCACTCGCATCGCAGATGGCATTGACTTGGACAGCTTTGTTGAGCCAGCAAGTCCTCCTCCTACCGAGTGAAAAACTTGATAACTTGACTTTATTTGCCTCGGAATGCCGAGAGATTCTGTAATCGTTAAACTCTTTCGGGCTTGGTGCTCGAGTACTTCTGTTGGTGGTTCTGAACCTTGCCGGGTTTATCTGAACTTGGGATCGCAGCTAAGCCCCCGAGTGAGAGGATTGCTCTTCACTCGGAGTATGTTTTGTAACTTTGGCGAGTATGGGGTCGTACCTAAGCCCCCGAGTGAGAGGGTTGCTCTTCACTCGGAGTATGTTTTGTAACTTAGGCAAATACGGGATCGCAGCTAAGCCCTCGAGTGAGAGGATTTCTCTTCACTTGGAGTATGTTTTAGACTTAGGCGAATCGGGTTCGCAGCTAAGCCCCCGAGTGAGAGGGTTGCTCTTCACTCGGAGTATGTTTTGAAACTTAGGCGAATCAGGTTCGTAGCTAAGCCACCCACTGGGGGATTTGGACACACAAATTTATGCGAAAACAATCATTGGGATATTGCAAAAATCATGTCTTTGATAAACAATCTGAAGGATTCTTATTACAACTCGACGATCCGAGTGTTTAGGTATAAAAGCGGCAGAGCAGATCCGCGTTCCATGAGCGTGGCTCATCTTCTTTCTTGGCTACGTTGTAAAGGTGATACGCCCCGTTGTGGAGCACCTTGGTGATGATGAAGGGCCCTTCCCAGGCCAGAGCGAGCTTGTGAGGTCGTTTCTGGTGCACTCAGAGCACCAGCTCTCCTTCCTGAAATGCTCGACTTCAGACATTTTGGGCATGGAATCGACGCAGGTCTTGTTGATAGATGGTCGACCGGATCAGAGCCATCTCTCGTTCCTCCTCTAGGAGATCAACTGCGTCCTGGCGTGCCTGTTCAGCTTCAGCTTCTGAGAAGAGTTCCACTCGGGGGGCATTGTGCAGCAAATCACTCGGAAGCACGGCTTCAGTGCCATATACCATAAAAAGGGGTTCGATCAGTCGACTGATTGGGAGTCGTTCTCAATCCCCACAGGACAGATGGCGATTCAGTCACCCAAGCTCCAGCTGCATTCTTGAGGTCGCGCATCAATCGGGGTTTCAGCCCTTGTAGGATCAAGCCATTCGCTCTTTCAGCCTGTCCATTCGACAGCGGGTGCGCAACAGATGCGTAATCGCCCCGAGTGCCTTGGGAAGCGCAGAATGCTCTGAACTCATCAGAATCAAAGTTGGAGCCGTTATCTATGATAATGCTACGAGGGACTCCATATCGGAATATCAGCTCTCTGATGAAACTACAGTGCTTGAGTCAAGATTCTTGATAGGCTTGGCCTCAATCCATTTGGTGAACTTGTCGACTGCTACGAGCAAATGAGTGAAGCCGCTTCTGCCGGTCTTGAAAGGTCCAACCATGTCCAACCCCCAAACTGCAAATGGCCAGATGAGTGGAATAGTCTTCAAGGCGGATGCAGGCTTGTGAGACATGTTTGAGTAAAACTGGCAGCCTTCACACTTGTCGACTATATCTTTAGCCATCTCATTCGCTCGTGGCCAGTAAAATCCCGCTCGGTATGCTTTGGCCATGATGGTCCGAGAGGACGCGTGGTGACCACATGTCCCCAAGTGAATCTCATTTAAGATCAGTTGGCCTTCTTCTGGAGAGATGCAACGCTGAGCTACTCCGGTAACACTTTCTCTGTAAAGTTGTCCACTTATCACCGTGAAGGCTTTGGATCTACATACGATCTGGAGGGCCTCATCTTCATCCTCTGGGAGCTCCTGCCTGAGCAGATATGCAATATATGGCACCGTCCAGTCGGGAGTGATCACTAAAACCTCCATGATCAAGTTGACTACTGCTAGAACTTCAATCTCAGTCGGGTTGGTTGAACTTATCGGTTGCGGGGGATCCTCCGTAAAGGGATCTTCTTGAACTGACGGGGTGTGGAGATGCTCCAAGAACACATTACTGGGAATGGGTTTCCGAGTGGAACCTATCTTCGCCAGATTATCAGCCGCTTGATTCTTGAGTCGGGGTATGTGGAGAAGCTCCAACCCTTCAAACTTCTTCTCTAATTTCTCACTGCATTGCAGTAACCAGTCATGGCAGGGCTCCTGATATCCCACTCTTTCATCACCTGATTGACCACCAAAGCTGAGTCGTCGTAAACCATCAGGTGACGGACACCGAGTGAGATGGCCATACACAACCCATACAGAAGTGCTTCATACTCAGCTTCATTATTTGAAGAGTCAAAGTGAATCCGGAGGACGTAACTGAGCTTGTCGCTTCTTGGTGATACCAGGACCACTCCGGCACCAGAACCGTTCAACATCTTGGACCCATCAAAGAACATAGTCTAATATTTCGAGTGAACCTGAGTCGGCTGCTGCTGTTCAATCCACTCGGCCAGAAAATCTGCTATTGCCTGAGACTTGATCGCCTTTTTTGCTTTGAACTTGATATCGAAAGGAAGAAGTTCAATCGCCCATTTCGCCACTTGACCGGTTGCATCGCGATTGTTCAATATTTCTGATAATGGAGCGTCGCTGGCGACTGAAACCGAGTGGTCCGCGAAGTAATGTGCAACTTTCTTCGTGGTCAAATAAATCCCGTAGACAAGCTTCTGGTAATGCGGATACCTTTGCTCGGACGGAGTCAAGACTTTAGAAATATAGTACACTAGGCCTTGAACTTTGTAGGCTTTGTCTTCTTCTTCCCGCTCGACTGTGAGCACTGTGCTGACAACTTGTCCAGTGGCTACGATATATAACAGTAGAGGCTCTTTGCTGACTGGGGCAGCAAGCACCGGCTGGGTGGAAAGCAGGGCTTTGAGCTCTACAAACGCTGCTTCGGCTTCAGGAGTCCACTCAAACTTATCAGACTTCTTCATCAATTGGTAAAGAGGCAATGCCTTTTCACCGAGATGGGAAATGAATCGGCTCAATGCAGCCAAGCAACCAGTAAGCTTCTGAACATCATGCACACGCACAGGGCATTTCATTCGAAGAATTGCTCCAATCTTTTCCGGGTTTGTGTCGATCCCTCGTCCGGAAACAAGAAAACCGAGTAACTTTCCGCCTGGGACTCCAAATGTGCACTTCGACGGATTGAGCTTGATATCATATCTTCTTAAGTTGGCAAATGTTTCTGCGAGGTCAGCCAGCAGGTCAGAACCTTTGCATAACTTGACCATGATATCATCCATGCATGCTTCCACATTCCGATTGATTTGAGTGAGCGGGCACTTCTGAATCATTCGCATGAACGTGGCGCCAGCATTCTTGAGACCAAAAGGCATGGTAACATATCAAAAGCACACGAATGGGGTGATGAAGGCCGTTTTTATTTCATTGGGTCCATACAGTCGGATCTGATGGTACCAGGAATATGCATCCAAAAAGGATAAACACAAGCACCCCGCAATTGAGTTGGCAATCTGGTCGATGCGGGGGAGAGGGAAGTGATCTTTCAGGCTGGACCTATTGATGTGCTTGAAGTCAATACACATACGGAGTGAATCATCTTTCTTGGGGACCATGACGACATTGGCGAGCCACTCGGAGTGGTATATCTCACGGATGAACTCAGCTACCAGAAGCCGAGCCACCTCTTCGCCAATTGCCTTCCTCTTCTCCACAGCGGACCGACTGAGGTGTTCTTGATGGGTTTTGCTTTTGGGTCGACACGCAAACGGTGCTCAGCCAGTCCCCTGGGTACACCTGGCATGTCAGATGGTTTCCATGCGAAGATGTCCCAGTTCTCACGGAGGAACTGGATGAGCGCTTCTTCCTATTTGCTGTCAAGTGTTGTTGAGATGTGAGTCGGAGCAGCATTGGGGTCTTCCGGGTGAATGAGGACAGGCTTTGTCTCTCCGGCCGACTGAAACGCAGACTCTGAAGCAGGTTTCTTAGCTTGCAACAAATCACCCGGATCTGCATTCTTCTTATATTCTTCCATCTCTACTGCTGCCATCTGTTCGTCGGCAATCTTTGAGCCCTTTTGGAGGCACTCTGATGTCTACTACACAACCTTCTTTTTGTAGACGTTGTTGGGCCTCCAAGTGCAAAGGTTTGTAGGACAGCAGCAAATTTCCCCCAAGTGGATGACCTAAGGTTTATCAATCTGTGGGAGGCGTAGGATGAAGATGGTCTCTCTCAAACAACCCTGCAACCAAATAACAAAGAGTCTCTTGTGTCCCCAACACACCCAATACAATGGTAAATTGTATAGGTGTACTAGTTCGGCGAAGAGATGGTGATACAAGTGCAATATGGATGGTAGATATAGGTTTTTGTAATCTGAAAATATAAAAACAGCAAGGTAGCAAGCGATAAAAGTAAGCACAAACGGTACTGCAATGCTCGGAAACAAGGCCTAGGGTTCATACTTTCACTAGTGCAAGTTCTCTCAACAATAATAACATAATTGGATCATATAACTATCCCTCAACATGCAACAAAGAGTCACTCCAAAGTCACTAATAGCGGAGAACAAACGAAGAGAGTATTGTGTTGGAGAACGTAGCAAAAATTCAAAATTTTCTACGCATCACCAAGATCAATCTATGGAGTTTACTAGCAACGAGAGGGAAGGAGTGCATCTACATACCCTTGTAGATCGCGAGCGGAAGCGTTCAAGAGAACGGGGTTGATGGAGTCGTACTCGTCGTGATCCAAATCACCGATGATCCTAGCGCCGAACGGACGGCACCTCCGCGTTCAACACACGTACGGAGCAGAGACGTCTCCTCCTTCTTGATCCAGCAAGGGGGGAGGAGAGGTTGATGGAGATCCAGCAGCACGACGGCGTGGTGGTGGAAGTAGCGGGATCCCGGCAGGGCTTCGCCAAGCGCAAGCGGGGAGGAAGAGGTGTCACGGGAGGGAGAGGGAGGCGCCAGGGCTTAGGTATTGCTGCCCTCCCTCCCCCCCACTATATATAGGGCCAAGGGAGAGGCGGGGGGGGGGGGGGGGCGCAGCCTTGGCCCTTCCTCCAAGGAAGGGTGCGGCCAGGGAGGAGTCCTTCCTCCCCAAGGCACCTCGGAGGTGCCTTCCCCCTTTAGGACTCTCCCTTTTTTCTTATCTCTTGGCGCATGGGCCTCTTGGGGCTGGTGCCCTTGGCCCATATAGGCCAAGGCGCACCCCCTACAGCCCATGTGGCCCCCCGGGGCTGGTGGACCCCCGGACCCCTTTCAGCACTCCCGGTACAATACCGATAAAGTGCGAAACTTTTCCGGCGACCAAAATAAGACTTCCCATATATAAATCTTTACCTCCGGACCATTCCGGAACTCCTCGTGACGTCCGGGATCTCATCCGGGACTCCGAACAACTTTCGGGTTACCGCATACTAATATCTCTATAACCCTAGCGTCACCGAACCTTAAGTGTGTAGACCCTACGGGTTCGGGAGACATGCAGACATGACCGAGACGACTCTCCGGTCAATAACCAACAGCGGGATCTGGATACCCATGTTGGCTCCCACATGCTCCTCGATGATCTCATCGGATGAACCACGATGTCGAGGATTCAATCAATCCCGTATAAAATTCCCTTTGTCTATCGATATGTTACTTGCCCGAGATTCGATCGTCGGTATCCCGATACCTTGTTCAATCTCGTTACCGGCAAGTCTCTTTACTCATTCCGTAACACATCATCCCGTGATCAACTCCTTGGTCACATTGTGCACATTATGATGATGTCCTACCGAGTGGGCCTAGAGATACCTCTCCGTTTACACGGAGTGACAAATCCCAGTCTCGATTCGTGCCAACCCAACAGACACTTTCGGAGATACCTGTAGTGCACCTTTATAGCCACCCAGTTATGTTGTGACGTTTGGTACACCCAAAGCATTCCTACGGTATCCGGGAGTTGCACAATCTCATGGTCTAAGGAAATGATACTTGACATTAGAAAAGCTCTTAGCAAACGAACTACACGATCTTGTGCTAGGCTTAGGATTGGGTCTTGTCCATCACATCATTCTCCTAATGATGCGATCCCGTTATCAACGACATCCAATGTCCATGGTCAGAAAACCGTAACCATCTATTGATCAACGAGCTAGTCAACTAGAGGCTTACTAGGGACATGGTGTTGTCTATGTATCCACACATGTATCTGAGTTTCCAATCAATACAATTCTAGCATGTATAATAAACGATTATCATGAACAAGGAAATATAATAATAACCAATTTATTATTGCCTCTAGGGCATATTTCCAACAGTCTCCCACTTGCACTAGAGCCAATAATCTAGTCCACATCACCATGTGATTAACACTCATAGGTCACATCACCATGTGACCAACATCCAAAGAGTTTACTAGAGTCACCAATCTAGTTCACATCACTATGTGATTAACACTCAATGAGTTCTGGTTTGATCATGTTATGCTTGTGAGAGAGGTTATTAGTCAACGGGTCTGAACCTTTCAGATCCGTGTGTGCTTTACGAATATCTATGTCTTCTTGTGGATGCTACCACACGCTATTTGGAGCCATTTCAAATAATTGCTCTACTATACGAATCCGGTTTACTACTCAGAGTCATCCGGATTAGTGTCAAAGTTCGCATCGACGTAACCCTTTACGACGAACTCCTTTTCACCTCCATAATCGAGAAAATTCCTTAGTCCACTAGATACTAAGGATAAGTTCGACCGCTGTCATGTAATCCATTCCCGGATCACTATTGTACCCCTTGACCAACTCATGGCAAGGCACACTTCATGTGCGGTACACAGCATAGCATACTGTAGAGCCTACGTCTAAAGCATAGGGGACGACCTTCGTCCTTTCTCTCTCTTCTGCTGTGGTCAGGTCTTGAGTCTTACTCAATACTCACACCTTGTAACACAGCCAAGAACTCCTTCTTCGCTGATCTATTTTGAACTCTTTCAAAATCATGTCAAGGTGTGCGTTCTTTGAAAGTATCATCAGGCGTCTCGATCTATCTCTATAGATCTTGATGCCCAATATGTAAGCAGCTTTATTCAGGTCTTCCTTTGAAAAACTCCTTTCAAACAACCCTTTATGCTTTCCAGAAATTTTTACATCATTTCGGATCAACAATATGTCATTCACATATACTTATCAGAAATGTTGTAGCGCTCCCACTCACTTTATTGTAAATACAAGTTTCTAACAAACTCTGTATAAACCCAAAACCTTTGATCGCTCCATCAAAGCTTATATTCTGACTCCGAGATGCTTGCTCTAGTCCATGGAAGGATCGCTGGAGCTAGCATACCTTTTAGCATCCTTAGAATCGACAAAACCTTTCTGATTGTATCACATACAACCTTTCCTTACGAAAACTGGTAAGGAAACTTGTTTTGACATCCATCTGCCAGATTTCATAAATGCAGCTAATGCTAACATAATTCCGACGGACTTAAGCATCGCTACGGATGAGAAAATCTCATCGTAGTCAACTGCTTGAACTTGTGAAAATACTCTTTGCCACAAGTCGAGCTTCATAGACGGTAACATTACCGTCCACGTCCGTCTTCTTCTTAAAGATCCATTTATCTCAATGGCTTGCCGATCATCGGGCAAGTTCACCAAAGTCCATGCTTTGTTCTACATGGATTCTATCTCGGATTTCATGGCCTCGAGCCATTCGTCGGAATCCGGGCCCACCATCGCTTCTCCACAGCTCATAGGTTCATCGTTGGCCAACAACATGACTTCCAAGACAGGATTACGTTTTACTCTGAAGTAGTACGCATCCTCGTCGTCCTACGAGGTTTGGTAGTGACTTGATCCGAAGTTTCATGATCACTATCATGAGCTTCCACTTCAATTGGTGTAGGTGCCATAGGAACAACTTCCTGTGCCCTGCTACACACTAGTTGAAGTGACGGTTCAATAACCTTATCAAGTCTCCACCATCCTCCCACTCAATTCTTTCGAGAGAAACTTTTCCTCGAGAAAGGACCCATTTCTAGAAGCAATTACTTTTGCTTCCAGATCTGAAATAGGAGGTATACCCAACTGTTTTGGGTTTTCTATGAAGATGCATTTATCCGCTTTGGGTTCGAGCTTATCAGCCTGAAACTTTTTCACATAAGCATCGCAGCCCCAAACTTTTAAGAAACGACAACTCAGATTTCTCTAAACGGTGTCGTCTCAACGGAATTGCGTGGTGCCCCCTTTTAAAGTGAATGCGGTTGTCTCTAATGCCTAACCCATAAACGATAGTGGTAATTCGATAAGAGACATCATGGTATGCACCATATCCAATAGGGTGCAGTTATGATGTCCGGACACACCATCACACTATGGTGTTCCAGGCGGTATTAATTATGAAACACTTTCCACAATGTCTCAATTGTGTGCCAAACTCGTAACTCAGATATCTCTATGATCATATCATAGACATTTTATCCTCTTGTCACGACGATCTTCAACTTCACTCTGAAATTACTTGAACCTTTCAATAATTCAGACTTGTGTTTCATCAATCAAATACACTCAGCATCTACTCAAATCATCTGTGAAGTAAGAACATAACGATATCCACTGCATGCCTCAACACTCATTGGACTGCACACATCAAAATGTATTACATCCAACAAGTTGCTCTCTTGTTCCATCTTACTGAAAATGAGGCCTTTCAGTCATCTTGCCCATGTGGTATGATTTGCATGTCTTAAGTGATTCAAAATCAAGTGAGTCCAAACGATCCATCTGCATGGAGTTTCTTCA
This sequence comes from Aegilops tauschii subsp. strangulata, assembly GCF_002575655.3. NCBI lineage: Eukaryota > Viridiplantae > Streptophyta > Magnoliopsida > Poales > Poaceae > Aegilops > Aegilops tauschii. The sequence goes on along the minus strand of NC_053041.3, from coordinate 91,346,921 downwards.
TGCATATATACCAATAGACATGATTCGCATGTCTCAATCTTTTCAAAAAATGAGTGAGTCCAAAGATCCATCTACATGGAGCTTCTTCATGCGTTCTATACCAATATGACTCAAATGGCAGTGCCACAAGTATGTGGAGCTATCATCACTATTTTATATCTTTTGGCACGAACATGTGTATCACTACGATCGAGATTCATTTTAGGTGCAAGACCATTGAAGGTATTATTCAAATAAACAGAGTAACCATTATTCTCTTTAAATGAATAACCGTATTGCAATAAACATAATCCAATCATGCTCAACGCAAACACCAAATCTCAATGGTAGAGGGAGCATGCGATGCTTGATCACATCAACCTTGGAAACACTTCCAACACATATCATCATCTCACCTTTAGCTAGTCTCCGTTCATTCCGCAGCTTTTATTTCGAGTTACTAACACTTAGCAACCGAACCGGTATCTAATACCCCGGTGCTGCTAGGAGTACTAGTAAAGTACACATTCATATAATGTATATCCAATATACTTCTGTCGACCTTGCCTGCCTTCTCATCTACCAAGTATCTAGGGTAGTTCCGCTTCAGTGACTGTTCCTCTCATTACAGAAGCACTTAGTCTCGGGTTTGGGTTCAACCTTGGGATTCTTCACTAGAGCAGCAAACGACTTGCTGTTTCATGAAGTATCCCTTTTGCCCTTGCCCTTCTTAAACTAGTGGTTTTACTAACCATCAACAATTGATGCTCCTTCTTGATTTCTACTCTCGCGGTGTCAAACATCGCGAATAGCTCAAGGATCATCATAACTATCCCTGATATGTTATAGTTCATCACGAAGCTCTACTAGCTTGGTGGCAGTGACTATGGAGAACTATCACTATCTCATCTGGGAGATTAACTCCCACTCGATTCAAGCGATTGTGGTACTCAGACAATCTGAGCACATGCTCAACGATTGAGCTTTTCTCCCTTAGTTTGCAGGCTTAAGAAACTTGTCAGAGGTCTCATACCTCTTGACGTGGGCACTAGTCCGAAATCCCAATTTCAGTCTTCGGAACATCTCATATGTTCTGCGACATTTCAAAAACGTCTTTGGTGCCACAATTCTAAACCATTAGCATTACGCACTGAACTATCACGTAGTCATCAAAACGTGTATGTCAGATGTTTCGCAACATCTACAGACGACGCTTAGGTTCAGCACACCGAGCGGTGCATTGAGGACATAAGCCTTCTGTGCAGCAATGAGGACAATCCTCAGTTTACGGACCCAGTCCGCATAATTGCTACTACCAACTTTCAACTAAATTTTCTCTAGGAACATATCTTAACCAGTAGAACTAAAGCGCAAGTTATGACAAAATTTGCAAAGACCTTTTGACTATGTTCATGATAATGAAGTTCATCTGATTATTTAATGAACTCCCACTCAGATAGACATCCCTCTAGTCATCTAAGTGATACATGATCCGAGTCAAACTAGGCCGTGTCTGATCATCACGTGAGACGGACTAGTCATCATCGGTGAACATCTCCATGTTGATCGTATCTACTATACGACTCATGTTCGACCTTTCGGTCTCTTGTGTTCCGAGGCCATGTCTGTACATGCTAGGCTCGTCAAGTCAACCTAAGTGTTTTGCATGTGTTCCGAGGCCATGTCTGTACATGCTAGGCTCGTCAACACCCGTTGTATGCGAACGTTAGAATCTATCACACCCGATCATCACGTGGTGCTTCAAAACAACGAACCTTCGCAACGGTGCACAGTTAGGGGGAACACGTCTCTTGAAATTTTAGTGAGGGATCATCTTACTTACTACCGTCGTTCTAAGCAAATAAGATGCATAACATGATAAACATCACATGCAATCAAATAGTGACATGATATGGCCAATATCATTTTGCTCCTTTGATCTCCATCTTCGGGGCACCATGATCATCTTTGTCACCGGCATGACACCATGATCTCCATCATCATGATCTCCATCATTGTGTCTTCATGAAGTTGTCACGCCAACGATTACTTCTACTTCTATGGCTAACGCGCTTAGCAATAAAGTAAAGTAATTTACATGGCGTTATTCAATGACACGCAGGTCATACAAAAAATAAAGACAACTCCTATGGCTCCTGCCGGTTGTCATACTCATCGACATGCAAGTCGTGATTCCTATTACAAGAATATGATAAATCTCATACATCACATATATCATTCATCACATCTTCTGGCCATATCACATCACATAGCACATGCTGCAAAAACAAGTTAGACGTCCTCTAATTGTTGTTGCAAGTTTTTATGTGGCTTGTATAGGTTTCTAGCAAGAACTTTTCTTACCTACGTAAAACCACAACGTGATATGCCAATTTCTATTTACCCTTCATAAGGACCCTTTTCATCGAATCCGTTCCGACTAAAGTGGGAGAGACAGACACCCGCTAGCCACCTTATGCAACTAGTGCATGTCAGTCGGTGGAACCTGTCTCACGTAAGTGTACGTGTAAGGTCGGTCCGGGCCGCTTCATCCCACAATGCCGCCGAAACAAGATAAGACTAGTAGCGGCAAGAAGAATTGACAACATCGACGCCCACAACTACTTTGTGTTCTACTCGTGCATAGAAACTACGCATAGACCTACCTCATGATGCCACTGTTGGAGAACGTAGCAGAAATTCAAAATTTTCTACGCATCACCAAGATCAATCTATGGAGTTTACTAGCAACGAGAGGGAAGGAGTGCATCTACATACCCTTGTAGATCGCGAGCGGAAGCGTTCAAGAGAATGGGGTTGATGGAGTCGTACTCGTCGTGATCCAAATCACCGATGATCCTAGCGCCGAACGGACGGCACCTCCGCGTTCAACACACGTACGGAGCAGCGACGTCTCCTGCTTCTTGATCCAGCAAGGGGGGAGGAGAGGTTGATGGAGATCCAGCATCACGACGGCGTGGTGGTGGAAGTAGCGGGATCCCGGCAAGGCTTCGCCAAGCGCAAGCGGGGAGGAAGAGGTGTCACGGGAGGGAGAGGGAGGCGCCAGGGCTTAGGTATTCCTGCCCTCCCTCCCCCACTATATATAGGGCCAAGGGAGAGGGGGGGGGGGCGCAGCCTTGGCCCTTCCTCCAAGGAAGGGTGCGGCCAGGGAGGAGTCCTTCCTCCCCAAGGCACCTCGGAGGTGCCTTCCCCCTTTAGGACTCTCCCTTTTTTCTTATCTCTTGGCGCATGGGCCTCTTGGGGCTGGTGCCCTTGGCCCATATAGGCCAAGGCGCACCCCCTACAGCCCATGTGCCCCCCCGGGGCTGGTGGACCCCCTTGGTGGACCCCCGGACCCCTTTCGGCACTCCCGGTACAATACCGATAAAGTGCGAAACTTTTTCGGCGACCAAAATAAGACTTCCCATATATAAATCTTTACCTCCGGACCATTCTGGAACTCCTCGTGACGTCCGGTATCTCATCCGGGACTCCGAACAACTTTCGGGTTACCGCATACTAATATCTCTATAACCCTAGCGTCACCGAACCTTAAGTGTGTAGACCCTACGGGTTCGGGAGACATCCAGACATGACCGAGACGACTCTCCGGTCAATAACCAACAGCGGGATCTAGATACCCATGTTGGCTCCCACATGCTCCTCGATGATCTCATCGGATGAACCACGATGTCGAGGATTCAATCAATCCCGTATACAATTCCCTTTGTCTATCGGTATGTTACTTGCCCGAGATTCGATCGTCGGTATCCCGATACCTTGTTCAATCTCGTTACCGGCAAGTCTCTTTACTCGTTCCGTAACACAGCATCCCGTGATCAACTCCTTGGTCACATTGTGCACATTATGATGATGTCCTACCGAGTGGGCCCAGAGATACCTCTCCGTTTACACGGAGTGACAAATCCCAGTCTCGATTCGTGCCAACCCAACAGACACTTTCGGAGATACCTGTAGTGCACCTTTATAGCCACCCAGTTACGTTGTGACGTTTGGTACACCCAAAGCATTCCTACGGTATCCGGGAGTTGCACAATCTCATGGTCTAAGGAAATGATACTTGACATTAGAAAAGCTCTTAGCAAACGAACTACACGATCTTGTGCTAGGCTTAGGATTGGGTCTTGTCCATCACATCATTCTCCTAATGATGTGATCCCGTTATCAACGACATCCAATGTCCATGGCCAGGAAACCGTAACCATCTATTGATCAACGAGCTAGTCAACTAGAGGCTTACTAGGGACATGGTGTTGTCTATGTATCCACACATGTATCTGAGTTTCCAATCAATACAATTCTAGCATGGATAATAAACGATTATCATGAACAAGGAAATATAATAATAACCAATTTATTATTGCCTCTAGGGCATATTTCCAACATATTGTAGGGTACGAAACCACCTCAAAGTTATTCTTTGTGATCAATCTATTCAAGAGTCCGTAGTAAAATAACATGAAGTTATTCTTTCCGTTCGGTCTATCCTAGAGTTCATACTAGAATAACACCTTAAGACACAAATCAACCAAAACCCTAATGTCACCTAGATACTCCAATGTCACCTCAAGTATCCATGGGTATGATTATACGATATGCATCACACAATCTCAGATTCATCTATTCAACCAACACAAAGAACTTCAAAGAGTGCCCCAAAGTTTCTACCGGAGAGTCAAGACGAAAACGTGTGCCAACCCCTATGCATAAGTTCAGAAGGTCACTGAACCCGCAAGTTGATCACCAAAACATACATCAAGTAGATCACGTGAATATCTCATTGTCACCACAGATAAGCACATGCAAGACATACATCAAGTGTTCTCAAATCCTTAAAGACTCAATCCGATAAGATAACTTCAACGGGAAAACTCAATCCATTACAAGAGAGTAGAGGGGGAGAAACATCATAAGATCCAACTATAATAACAAAGCTCACGGTACATCAAGATCATGCCAATCAAGAACACGAGAGAGAGAGAGATCAAACACATAGCTAATGGTACATACCCTCAGCCCCGAGGGTGAACTACTCCCTCCTCGTCATGGAGAGCGCCGGGATGATGAAGATGGTCACCGGTGAGGGATCCCCCCTCCGGCAGGGTGCCGGAACAAGGTCCCGATTGGTTTTTGGTGGCTACAGAGGCTTGCGGCAGCGGAACTCCCGATCTAGGTTTCTTTCTGGAAGTTTGGGTATATATAAGAGGTGTTGGCGTCCGGAACAAGTCAGGGGGGTCCCCGAGGCGGCCACGAGGTAGGGGGCGCGCCCAGGGGGTAGGGCGCGCCCCCACACTCGTGGGTGCCTCGGGACTCTTCTGGTCCATCTCCGATGCTCCGTGGGCTTCTTCTGGTCCAAAAATAATCTCCGTCAATTTTCAGGTCAATTGGACTCCGTTTGGTTTTCCTTTTCTGCGATACTCAAAACCAAGGAAAAAACAGGAACTGGCAATGGGCTCTAGGTTAATAGGTTAGTCCCAAAATTCATATAAAATAGCATATAAATACATACAAAATATCCTAGATGGATAATATAATAGCATGGAACAATCAAAAATTTGAGATGCGTTGGAGACGTATCAAGCATCCCCCAGCTTAATTCCTGCTCGTCCTCGAGTAGGTAAATGATAAAAACAGAATTTTTGATGTGGAATGCTACTTGGCATAATTTCAATGTAATTCTCTTAATTGTGGTATGAATATTCAGATCCAAAAAATTCTAGACAAAAGTTTAATATTGACATAAAAATAATACTTCAAGCATACTAACTAAGCAATTATGTCTTCTCAAAATAACATGGCCAAAGAAAGTTATCCCTACAAAATCATATAGTCTGGCTATGCTCTATCTTCACCACACAAAGTATTTAAATCATGCACAACCCCGATGACAAGCCAAGCAATTGGTTCATACTTTTGATGTTCTCAAACTTTTTCAATCTTCACGCAATACATGAGCGTGAGCCATGGACATAGCACTATATGTGGAATAGAATGGTGGTTGTGGAGAAGACAAAAAGGAGAAGATAGTCTCACATCAACTAGGCGTATCAACGGGCTATGGAGATGCCCATTAATAGATATCAATGTGAGTGAGTAGGGATTACCATGCAACGGATGCACTAGAGATATAAGTATATGAAAGTTCAACAAAAGGAACTAAGTGGGTGTGCATCCAACTCGCTTGCTCACGAAGACCTAGGGCATTTTGAGGAAGCCCATCATTGGAATATACAAGCCAAGTTCTATAATGAAAATTTCCCACTAGTATATGAAAGTGATATCATAGGAGACTCTCTATCATGAAGATCATGGTGCTACTGTGAAGCACAAGTGTGGTAAAAGGATAGTAACATTGTCCCTTCTCTCTTATTCTCTCATCTTTTTATTGGGGCCTTTTCTCTTTCTTTTTATGGCCTCTTTTTTTTAGTCCAGAGTCTCATCCCGACTTGTGGGGGAATCATAGTCTCCATCATCCTTTCCTCACTTGGGACAATGCTCTAAAAAATGATGATCATCACACTTTTATTTACTTACAACTCAACAATTACAACTCAATACTTAGAACAAAATATGACTCTATGTGAATGCCTTCGGCGGTGTACCGGGATATGCAATGAATCAAGAGTGACATGTATGAAAGAATTATGAACGGTGGCTTTACCACAAATACGATGTCAACTAAATGATCATGCGAGGCAATATGACAATGATGGAGCGTGTCATAGTAAACGGAACGGTGGAAAGTTGCATGGCAATATATCTTGGAATGGCTATGGGAATGCCATGGTAGGTAGGTATGGTGGCTGTTTTGAGGAAGGTATATGGTGGGTGTATGATACCGGCGAAAAGTACGCGGTATTAGAGAGGCTAGCAATGGTGGAAGGAAGAAAAGTGTGTATAATCCATGGACTCAACATTAGTCATAAAGAACTCATATACTTATTGCAAAAATCTACAAGTTATCAAAGCAAAGTATTACGTGCATGCTCCTAGGGGGATAGATTGGTAGGAAAAGACCATCGCTCGTCCCCGACCGCCACTCATAAGGAAGACAATCAATAAATAAATCATGCTCCGACTTCATCACATAACAGTTCACCATACGTGCATGCTACGGGAATCACAAACTTTAACACAAGCATTTCTCAAATTCACAACTACTCAACTAGCATGACTCTAATATCATCATCTCCATATCTCAAAACAATTATCAAGCATCTAACTTCTCATAGTATTCAACACACTCATAAGATTTTTTTTACTAATCTTGAATGCCTATCATAATTAAAGCAAATTACCATGCTGTTTTGTAGGACTCTCAAAATAATCTAAGTGAAGCATGAGAGAAAAATAGTTTCTAAAAAACAAATCCACCACCGTGCTCTAAAAGATATAAGTGAAGCACTAGAGCAAAAACTATATAACTCAAAAGTTATAAGTGAAGCACATAGAGTATTCTAACAATTTCCGAATCATGTGTGTCTCCCTCAAAAGGTGTGTACAGCAAGGATGATTGTGGCAAACTAAAAAACAAAGACTCAAATAATACAAGACGCTCCAAGCAAAACACATATCATGTGGTGAATAAAAATATAGCTCCAAGTAAAGTTACCGATGGAAGTAGACGAAAGAGGGGATGCCTTCCGGGGCATCCCCAAGCTTTGGCTTTTTGGTGTCCTTAGATTATCTTGGGGTGCCATGGGCATCCCGAAGCTTAGGCTCTTGCCACTCCTTGTTCCATAATCCATCAAGTCTTTTACCCAAAACTTGAAAACTTCACAACACAAAACTTAACAGAAAATCTCGTGAGCTCCGTTAGCGAAAGAAAACAAAACACCACTTCAAGGTACTGTAATGAACTCATTATTTATTTATATTGGTGTTAAACCTACTGTATTCCGACTTCTCTATGGTTTATAAACTATTTTACTAGCCATAGATTCATCAAAATAAGCAAACAACACACGAAAAACAGAATCTGTCAAAAACAGAACAGTCTGTAGTAATCTGTAACTAACGCAAACTTCTGGAACTCTAAAATTTCAGCCAAAATAGCAAGACCTAAATAATTTGTTTATTGATCTTCTGCAATTGGAATCAATATTATATCACGTTCTGGTAATTTTTAACAATTGTTTTCGTGAACAGAAAATTTCTGGAATTTTCAGCAAGATCAAATAACTACCATCCAAGAAGTTCCTATAGGTTTAACTTGGCACAAACACTAATTAAAATCTAAAAACAAATCTAACCAGAGGCTAGGTCAAATATTTATTCCTAAACAGAAGCAAAAAAGAGAAAAAAACTAAAAATAAAATTGGGTTGCCTCCCAACAAGCGCTATCGTTTAACGCCCCTAGCTAGGCATTTATAATTTTGATGATGCTCACATGAAAGACAAGAATTGAAGCACAAAGAGAGCATCATAAAGCATGTGAAAAGCACATCTAAGTCTAACATACTTCCTATGCATAGGCATCTTATATACAAACAAATTATCAAGACAAGCAAATACTAGCATATGCAAGGAAGAAGTGAGAAACAATAGCGATCTCAACATAACGAGAGGAAATTTAGTGACATGAAAATTTCTACAACCATATTTTCCTCTCTCATAATAATTACATGTAGGATCATAAGAAAATTCAACAATATAGCTATCACAAAACATATTCTTAACACGATCCACATGCATGCGAAGTTGAAACTCTTCCAAAATAGTGGGATTATCATTAACTAAAGTCATGACCTCTCCAAACCCACTTTTATCAAAAATACCATAAGATTGAATATTCTCCAAATATGTGGGGATCTAAAGTTGACACTCTTTCAAACCCATTTTCAATATTATTGCAAACACTATTATCAATCTCATATTCATCATGGGGCTTAAATAAATTTTCAAGATCATAAGAAGAATCACCCCAATCATGATCATTGCAACAAATAGAGGACATAGCAAAACTAGCATCCCCAAGCTTAGGGTTTTGCATATTATTAGCATAATTTACATCAATAGAATTTATAATAAAATCATTGCAATCATGCTTTTTATTCAAAGATCTATCGTGAATCGCTTCATAAAGTACTTGATCACAATTTTCAGATTCACGAATTTCAAGCAAAACCTCATAAAGATAATCTAGTGCACTCAACTCACTAGAAATAGGTTCATCATAATTGGATCTCTTAAAGAGATTAGCAAGTGGATGAGGATCCATAAACTCTTAGCAAGCGAAGATGCAAGCAAAAAGAAGGCACATGGTAACACAAGATTGAACGGAGGAAGGGCGAATAAAGCGGCAAGGGTGAAGTGGGGGAGAGGAAAACGAGAGGCAAATGGCAAATAATATAATGCGAGGGATAAGAGTTTGTGATGGGTACTTGGTATGTTGACTTGTGCGTAGACTCCCCCGCAACGGCGCCAGAAATCCTTCTTGCTACCTCTTGAGCCCTGCGTTGGTTTTCCCTTGAAGAGGAAAGGGTGATGCAGCAAAGTAGCGTAAGTATTTCCCTCAGTTCTTGAGAACCAAGGTATCAATCCAGTAGGAGGCCACGCACGAGTCCCTCGCACCTACACAAACAAATAAATCCTCGCAACCAACTCAATAAAGGGGTTGTCAATCCCTTCACGGTCACTTACGAGAGTGAGATCTGATCGATATGATAAGATAATATTTTTGGTATTTTTATGATAAAGATGCAAAGTAAAATAAAAGGCAATGAAAATAGCTAAGTGTTGGAAGATTAATATGATGGAAAATAGACCCGGGGGCCATAGGTTTTACTAGTGGCTTCTCTCAAGAGCATAAATATTACGGTGGGTGAACAAATTACTGTTGAGCAATTGATATAATTGAGCATAGTTATGATAATATCTAGGTATGATCATGTTTATAGGCATCACGTCCGAGACAAGTAGACCGACTCCTGCCTGCATCTACTACTATTACTCCACACATCGACCGCTATCCAGCATGCATCTAGAGTATTAAGTTCATAAGAACAGAGTAACGCTTTAAGTAAGATGACATGATGTAGAGGGATAAACTCATGCAATATGATATAAAACCCATCTTGTTATCCTCGATGGCAACAATACAATACGTGCCTTGCTGCCCCTACTATCACTGGGAAAGGACACCGCAAGATTGAACCCAAAGCTAAGCACTTCTCCCATTGCAAGAAAGATGAATCTAGTAGGCCAAACCAAACTGATAATTCGAAGAGACTTGCAAAGATAACCAATCATACATAAAAGAATTCAGAGAAGATTCAAATATTGTTCATAGATAAACTTGATCATAAACCCACAATTCATCGATCTCAACAAACACACCGCAAAAGAGTCGAATAGATCTCCACGAGAGAGGGGGAGAACATTGTATTGAGATCCAAAAAGAGAGAAGAAGCCATCTAGCTAATAACTATGGACCCGAAGGTCTAAGGTAAACTACTCACACGTCATCGAAGAGGCTATGGTGTTGATGTAGAAGCCCTCCGTGATCGATGCCCCCTCCGGCGGAGCTCCGGAAAATGCCCCAAGATGGGATCTCACGGGTACAGAAGGTTGCGGCGGTGGAATTGGGTTTTTGGCTCTGTATCTGGTAGTTTGGGGATATGTAGGTATATATAGGAGGAAGAAGTACGTCGGTGGAGCAACGTGAGGTCCACGAGGGTGGAGGGCGCGCCCAGGGGGGGGGGGGGGGGGTAGGCGCGCCCCCCTAGCTTGTGCCCTCCTGGTTGATGTCTTGACGTAGGGTCCAAGTCCTCTGGATCACGTTCGTTCTGAAAATCACGTTCCCGAAGGTTTCATTCCGCTTGGACTCCGTTTGATATTCTTTTTCTGCGAAACTCTGAAATAGGCAAAAAACAGCAATTCTGGGCTGGGCCTCCAGTTAATAGGTTAGTCCCAAAAATAATATAAAAATGTATAATAAAGCCCATTAATGTCCAAAACAGAATATAATATAGCATGGAACAATAAAAAATTATAGATACGTTGGAGACGTATCATTGGTCACTTGAACAATTCATGAAAGAATATTGAAGGAAGAGAGATTCCACATATAAATATACTATCTTGGACATCTTCTATGATTGTGAGCCCCATTAATTATTTTCAAACCTGAGCAAATTAGTTGAAGTTGGACAAGGAAGACAACATAATGAGTTATGCTTGGGTATATTTGTATAGAAGTTATATTGTTATGGATCCTCTAACATGTGGTGCTTGCTATTTAGAATCCTTTGCTAGCCAAAATATCTGTACTAAGTGGGAATACTGCTTGTGCATCCAAATTCCTTGAACCAAGTTTCTTCCATGAGTGTCCACCATATCTACCTATATGCGGTATTTACCTGCCGTTCCAAGTAAATTTGCATGTGCCAAACTCTAAACCTTCAAATAATAATCTGTTTTGTATGCCCGAATCGCTCATGTAGCGACGAGGGGCTGTCAGTATCTTCCATGCTAGGTGGGTTATTCTCACGATGAGTGGACTCCGCTCATCATTCACGAGAAAATGGCTGGTAACTGGGATGCCCAGTCCTATGATCAAAAGATCAAAAACAAAATCGCAAATAATTTAAACAAAACTCCCCCAGGATTGTTGATAGTTGGACGACACCCGTTGTTTCGGACAAGCCGTGGAGTGTGATTGTTGGTGGAGGGGGAGTAAAATCTTTACCTTTCTATTTGGGAACCGCCTATAATATATCTAGTATGGAAGATATTGGGAACTCTTGGTCGTTATGTTGACAATGAAAGCATACCTCTCAAAATTATTTTCATCTCTGTTTTAAAGCTTCGAGCTCTGGCACCTCTGCAAATCCCTGCTTCCCTCTGTGAAGGGCCTATCTTTTACTTTTATGCAAGAGTCAGTAGTACTCCTTCTCATTCCAACCTACTTATTAGTTGGCAAGCATCATGTGATGGGGAAAGATCTACGCATATATGGCCATTCAAATATATTTGATCATGAATTATTATTGTTGAAAATTATCTATATGATAAGTAAGTTGGGAGGCGAAACATTAAGCCCCTATCTTTCTCTGTGTTTGATGGATGCTATTTGTTCTAAAAATATGCTTTGAGTGGTGGCAATCATGGAAGACTATATGATAGTTGAGTATGTGGGATTTGCTAAATCAAATCTCTTACATAGACCCTTCCTGAAAATAAGATGAATTGCAATTGTTTGATGGCTGAGGACATAGTTTGTTAGTTTTCAAAAAGTTTATGGTCCATGCTTTAACATATGAATAGCTTGTTACTTGATCATGAGAAGTTTTATGAGATGAGCTACTGTTATGATATATAATGATGCTAGAAAAGGTGATTGAAATTATCATTGATCAAACTTGTGCACCTGCTAACATTCACACTTCATAAATTATTTCTTTTATCATTTACCTACTCGAGGACTAGCAGGAATTAAGCTTGGGGATGCTGATACGTCTCCAACGTATCTATAATTTATGAAGTATTCATGCTATTATATTATCCATCTTAGATGTTTTATATGCATTTATATGCTATTTTATATGATTTTTGGGACTAACCTATTAACCTAGAGCCCAGTGCCAGTTTCTGTTTTTTCTTGTTTTTGATTATCGCGGAAAAGGAAAACCAAACGGAGTCCAATTGACCTGAAAATTGACGGAGATTATTTTTGGACCAGAAGAAGCCCACGGAGTACCGGAGATGGGCCAGAAGAGTCCCGAGGCACCCACGAGGGTGGGGGGCGCGCCCTACCCCCTGGGCGCGCCCCCCTACCTCGTGGCCGCCTCGGAGACCCCCCTAACTTGTTCCCGACGCCAAAACCTCTTATATATACAGAAACCCCCAGAACATAACCTAGATCGGGAGTCCCGCCGCCGCAAGCCTCTGTAGCCACCGAAAACCAATCTAGACCCGTTCCGACACCCTGCCGGAGGGGGAATCCCTCACCAGTGGCCATCTTCATCATCCCGGCGCTCTCCATGACGAGGAGGGAGTAGTTCACCCTCGGGGCTGAGAGTATGTACCAGTAGCTATGTGTTTGATCTCTCTCTCGTGTTCTTGATTTGGCACGATCTTGATGTATCACGAGCTTTGCTATTATAGTTGGATCTTATGATGTTTCTCCCCCTCTACTCTCTTGTAATGGATTGAGTTTTCCCTTTGAAGTTATCTTATCGGATTGAGTCTTTAAGGATTTGAGAACACTTGATGTATGTCTTGCATGTGCTTATCTGTGGTGACAATAGGATATTCACGTGATCCACTTGATGTATGTTTTGGTGATCAACTTGCGGGTTCCGTAACATTGTGAACTTATGCATAGGGGTTGGCACATGTTTTCGTCTTGACTCTCCGGTAGAAACTTTGGGGCACTCTTTGAAGTTCTTTGTGTTGGTTGAATAGATGAATCTGAGATTGTGTGATGCATATCGTATAATCATACCCACGGATACTTGAGGTGACATTGGAGTATCTAGGTGACATTAGGGTTTTGGTTGATTTGTGTCTTAAGGTGTTATTCTAGTACGAACTCTTGAATAGATTGATCAGAAAGAATAACTTTGAGGTGGTTTCGTACCCTACCATAATCTCTTCATTTGTTCTCCACTATTAGTGACTTTGGAGTGACTCTTTGTTGCATGTTGAGGGATAGTTATATGATCCAATTATGTTATTATTGTTGATAGAACTTGCACTAGTGAAAGTATGAACCCTAGGCCTTGTTTCAAAGCATTGCAATATCGTTTACGCTCACTTTTATCGCTTGCTACCTTGCTGTTTTTATATTTCCAGATTACAAATACTCATATATATCATCCATATTGCACTTGTATCACCATCTCTTCGCCGAACTAGTGCACCTATACAATTTACCATTGTATTGGGTGTGTTGGGGACACAAGAGACTCTTTGTTATTTGGTTGCAGGGTTGTTTGAGAGAGACCATCTTCAAACTATGCCTCCCACAGATTGATAAACCTTAGGTCATCCACTTGAGGGAAATTTGCTACTGTCCTACAAAACCTCTGCACTTGGAGGCCCAACAACGTCTACAAGAAGAAGGTTGTCTAGTAGACATCAGTCCTGGGAAACCGGTTTTCCCTTGCCACTGCGGAGTCGCTCGTCCTCTTCGCTGTTGGCGTACCAAGTGGCTATTTCCATCATTCGGGCCAGAGACATGTCTCCGGACCGACCGAATTTCAAGTTGAGCTCTCTGTAACAGATGCCCTCTTTGAAGGTGCAAATTGCTTGATGTTGTGACACATTTTCCATCGTATGATGAAGGGTAGTCCATCTCTGGATGTAATCTGTCAAAGTCTCATTCGGTTTCTGAACGCAATGTTGCAATTCATTTAGCCCAGCAGGTCACTTGCAAGTGCCCTCGAATGTTTTGATAAACACTCGGGCTAACTCTTCCGAACAGAAGATACTTCCAGGGGCCAACTGATTCAACCAAGCTCTGGCCGAACCTTCGAGCATCAAGGGGAGGTGCTTCATGGCTACTTCATCATTACCTCCACCAATCTGCACTGCCACTCGGTAATCCAGTAGCCACGTGTCGGGCTTCGACTCACCGGTGAACTTACTGACGCCTGTTGCCAATCTGAAGTTGGGAGGGATCTCGGCAACTCGGATGGCTCTACTGAAACATTCGGGCCCAGAAACAAATGCTCTGCCTCCACTCAGACGGTCTCTGTCTTGTCCTTCTCTGTGTGCTCGGCCTCTGTCGACCAAACCATGTACGAGGACTGATCTCGCATTGAACCCAGGCTCTCTTGGGTCGATTGGAGCTCTCCGCTCATCACCATATGGACGCATGTCATCATACCGCCGGGGCGCGTACGATCCGCCCCTCGGAGGGGGCGTAGGCACTTGACGGTGGTCATCACGGGCATATCTTTGATCATACTATCCGTGGCCTCGACCCACGTACTGATCCTGGCGGTGACCATGATCGTCACGCCGTGGAGGCGATCTAGGACTGTGTGCCAACTGAACTGTGTCCGCAACCATAGATCTGCTATGGATTCTGTTGCGCGACTGAGAAATAGCCGAGTTTTCTTCCCCCGCTGCTCGGATCAGCGCTCGGATCTGCAGCAAACCTCTACCAACTTCTGAACGAGATGGCTGAATTGACTCTGCTATACGTGCTGCAGCTACAAGATTTTGTACCGGAGTGCGGTATACCTGAGGTTCAGGCGGAAACAATTACCGATGCCGTCGACTGGATTCATGGATCTGCCGACGGGTGCGTTCGTTGACTGAATGTTCCAGATTCTCCAGACGCGTGCGCTCAGCCAAGGTGGCCAGGCGCGCAGCCTCCACGGCCCGAGCGTCGGAGGTCTCCCCCATGATGGGGGTCTGGAGCGCCTCCATGTTGCGGCAATGCATCTCTTCCCTCTATTCTGAAGTGAGGGCTTGGGGATGATATTCATCATGAATGTACGATGGGCCATCACCGTCGCCGCCATCACGACGGAACCCAGGCGGGCTGAGACGAGAGTCGACCATGAGGACTTCCGCCGCAGGGTCACTGCTTCTGCACTCGGAAAGAGCGTCTGCGGAACGAGTCGACAGATTGAATGGTCCATAGAGAGATTCGTTGGCTCGATTGCCGCGACTTGAGGGGTGGCCGACTGGCGAGCCACCGCATACTTCACCCACCGCTGGAGCCGCGACCGACCAAATCGCTTGCGGTGGCGTACAACGGGGAGAGCGGATGACGCGGGAGCCGACCGATACTGGGGCGACTATAGGTCTTCTATGCTCCGAGTGATTCTTCAATATGGTCGAGTGACCCTATCTTGGTCGAGTGGAATTGGGGTATCCGAATGGAATAGTTGGTCGACTAGATTGCACTCTAAGGTGATTTCAGTCGATATCTTCAGTTGTACTTCGAATGTCTTTGACTCTAGGGCAGTGTCCTTGGGTAGGGCATCTAGGTCAGGCTTATGACCCTACCCTAGGTACATGTCATCGTCAACAACCATGTATTTGTGTTGGGACCAAACATGATCTTAATTTGTGCGCTGGAAGTCACCCATCGAGACCTGCTTGTTACGAACCAAAGTGGGGGATGTGTCCAAATTACATCTTGACCGACACGCGTCCTGCATGAAGAATCAGTTGTCCAACCGAAGGCCCTATCCGCCTCATAGGGTTGCCTCGATAATTAAGATTCTAATAATCAGACAAGAGCTTCGGACATTTAATGACTACACCTCTTGAATCGCCAGAGATAGGATCCATGTTACCGCACTAAACCCTTCTATCACTGATGTTCAGAATAACACTTTCGGTTTTCCCTTCCCTTAGCCTCTCTGTGACTCGCTCTCCATGATCCTGAGTACCTGCAGGGATGAAGAACACAGACGAGACAAGAGACATCTACAGTACAATTTTATTTCACAGATACAGGATGTTAATTCAAAGCACTTCCATTGATCCGCACAACAAATACAGAGGGTTACAAGGCTCTTGCCTCAACACATACCTTACTGAACTACTCACACATGGAGATCAGATCACATGAAGAACACATCATGGAGATTGATTGATTGGTAATATGTCTTACAATGAATGTCGTGTGTGATGCATGATTACAAGTATGATCTAGTGGAAGAAGAACTATGGTGGTCGTGGTGGCTATGGAGATGGAAATGGCGGCGGCTAGGGTTGATGAACATGGATGAGGATGACTCTGTTCTGGCTTAGCTCGAGGATCTTCTTGAAGGAAATATGCCCTAGAGGCAATAGTAAAGTTGTTATTTTATATTTCCTTATTCATGGTAAAGGTTTATTGTTCATGCTAGAACTGTATTGATCGGAAACTTAAATACATGTGTGAATACATAACTAAATAAATAATGTGTCCCTAGTGAGCCTCTACTAGACTAGCTCGTTGATCAAAGATGGTTAAGGTTTCCTAGCCATAGACATGTGTTGTCATTTTATAAGGGGATCACATCATTAGGAGAATGATGTGATGGACAAGACCCATCCGATAGCTTAGCGTAATGATCGTTCAGTTTTATTGCTATTGCTTTCTTCATGTCACATACATATTCCTTCGACTATGAGATTATGCAACTCCCGGATACCGGAGGAATGCCTTGTGTGATATCAAACGTCACAACGTAACTAGGTGATTATAAAGATGCTCTACAGGTATCTCTGAAGGTGTTTGTTGAGTTGGCATAGATCGAGATTAGGATTTGTCACTCCGAGTATCAGAGAGGTATCTTAGGCCCTCTCGGTAATACACATCATAAGCTTGCAAGCAAACGACTAAGGAGTTAGTCACGAGGTGACGTATTATGGAACGAGTAATGAGACTTGCCAGTAACGAGATTGAACTAGGTATGAAGATACCTACGATCGAATCTCGGGCAAGTAACATACCGATGGACAAAGGGAATTACGTATGTTGTCATAACAGTTCGACCGATAAAGATCTTCATAGAATATGTAGGAGCCAATATGGGCATCCAGGTTCTGCTATTGGTAATTAACCGGAGAGGTGTCTCGGTCATGTATACATACTTCTCGAACTCGTAGGGTCCGCACGCTGAACGTTCGATGTCGATTTGGTATAACATGAGTTATGTGGTTTGGTGACCGAATGTTGTTCGAAGTCCCGGATGTGATCACGGACATGATGAGGAGCTCCGGACTGGTCCGAAGGTAAAGATTGATATATAGGATGATGCTATTTGGTCTCCGGAATAGTATCGGAATGCACAGGGAAGTTATCGGAATGTCGGAAGGGGTTCCGGAGGCACTAGGAGAGTATTGGGCCTTAGTGGGCCAAGTGGAAGGGAACACACCAGTCCACATGGGCTGGGTTGGTGTGCCTCCTTTAGGGCAGCCACACCTAATACATGGTAAAGGGGGGGCACCCCCTATTAGCATATCCCGGAGAACGGAGGAAGGAAAGAAGGGGGAGCCTCTCCCCTTTCCTTCCCCCTTCTGCCATTATTTGGCAAGGGGGGCGCACCAAAGGGGAGAGCCCTAGGGCTGCCACCACACCTGTTGGGGTGCCCTAGGGGCTGCGTCATCCCCTCCCACACCTATATATATGTGGGGAGGGGTGCCGCACAATACACAACTTATTCCACGCCGTGTGTCGGCACCCCTCCGCCTCTAGTTTACTCCCCCGCTCTAGATCGTCGCAGTGCTTAGGCGAAGCCCTGTGGGATTACTTCACCACCATCGTCACCATGCCGTTATGCTGACGGAACTCATCTACTACCTTGCCCCGCTTGCTGGATCAAGATGGCGAGGATGACACCGAGCTGAACGTGTGCAGAACGCGGAGGTGTTGTGCGTTCGGTACTTGATCGGGCAGATCATGAAGGTGTACGACTACATCAACCGCGTTGTATAAACGCTTTGGCTTACGGTCTACGAGGGTACGTAGACACACTCTCCCCATCGTTGCTATGCATCTCCATGGATAGATCATTGCGTGTGCGTAGAATTTTTTTTGTTTTCCAAGCAACGATTCCCAACAGTGGCATCATGAGCCAGGTCTATGCATAGATGATATGCACGAGTAGAACACAAAGAGTTGTGGGCGGTGATAGCCATACTGCTTACCACCAACGTCTTATTTTGATTCGGTGGTATTGTGGGATGAAGCGGCCCGGACCAACCTTACATGTCCACGCACATGAGACCGGTTCCACCGACAGACATGCAACTAGTTTTGCATAAAGGTGGCTGGCGGGTGTTTGTTTCTCCTACTTTAGTTGAATCGAATTTGACTGCGGCTGGTCGTTGAAGAAACACCGTTGTGGTTTCTGAAGGAAATATGCCCTAGAGGCAATAATAAAGTTATTACTTATTTCCTTATATCATGATAAATGTTTATTATTCATGCTAGAATTGTATTAACCGGAAACATAATACTTGTGTGAATACATAGACAAACAAAGTATCACTAGTATGCCTCTACTTAACTAGCTCGTTGATCAAAGATGGTTATGTTTCCTAGCCATTGACATGAGTTGTCATTTGATTAACGGGATCACATCATTAGGAGAATGATGTGATTGACCTGACCCATTCCGTTAGCTTAGCACTCGATCGTTTAGTATGTTGCTATTGCTTTCTTCATGACTTATACATGTTCCTATGACTATGAGATTATGCAACTCCCGTTTACCGGAGGAACACTTTGTGTGCTACCAAACGTCACAACGTAACTGGGTGATTATAAAGGTGCTCTACAGGTGTCTCCGAAGGTACTTGTTGGGTTGGCGTATTTCGAGATTAGGATTTGTCACTCCGATTGTCGGAGAGGTATCTCTGGGCCCTCTCGGTAATACACATCACTTAAGCCTTGCAAGCATTGCAACTAATGAGTTTGTTGCGAGATGATCTATTACAAAACGAGTAAAGAGACTTGCCGGTAACGAGATTGAACTAGGTATTGAGATACCGACGATCGAATCTCGGGCTAGTAACATACCGATGACAAAGGGAACAACGTATGTTGTTATGCGGTCTGACCGATAAAGATCTTCGTAGAATATGTGGGAGCCAATATGAGCATCCAGGTTCCGCTATTGGTTATTGACCGGAGACGTGTCTCGGTCATGTCTACATAGTTCTCGAACCCGTAGGGTCCGCACGCTTAACGCTTAGATGACAGTTATATTATGAGTTTATATGTTTTGATGTACCGAAGGTTGTTCGGAGTCCCGGATGTGATCATGGACATGACGAGGAGTCTCGAAATGGTCGGGACATAAAGATTGATATATTGGAAGCCTATGTTTGGATATCGGAAGTGTTCCGGGTGAAATCGGGATTTTACCGGAGTACCGGGAGGTTACCGGAACAACCCGGCAACATAATGGGCCTTAGTGGGCCTAGGTGGAAGAGAGGAGAGGCGGCTAGGGCTGGGCCGCGCGCCCCTCCCCCCTAGTCCGAATAGGACAAGGAGAAGGGGCGGCGCCCCCCTTCCTTCTTCTCCCTCTCCTCTTTCCCCCCTCCCAAGTCCTAATCCAACTAGAAAAAGGGGGGAGTCCTACTCCCGGTGGGAGTAGGACTCCTCCTGGCATGCCCCAAGGCTGGGCGCACCTCTCCCCCTTTGATCATTTATATACGGGGGCAGGGGGGCACCCCATAGACACAATAATTGATCATTGATCTCTTAGCCGTGTGCGGTGCCCCCCTCCACCATATTACACCTCGATAATATCGTAGCGGTGCTAAGGCGAAGCCCTGCATCGGTAGAACGTCATCATCGTCACCACGCCGTCGTGCTGACGAAACTCTCCCTCAACACTCGGCTGGATCGGAGTTCGAGGGACGTCATCGAGCTGAACGTGTGCTGAACTTGGAGGTGCCGTACGTTTGGTACTTGATCGGTCGGATCGTGAGGACGTACGACTACATCAACCGCGTTGTGTTAACGCTTCCGCTTTCGGTCTACGAGGGTACGTGGAAAACACTCTCCCCTCTCGTTGCTATGCATGACCATGATCTTGCGTGTGCGTAGGAATTCTTTTGAAATTACTACGTTCCCCAACAGTTTCATGCGTAGGTAAGAACGGTTCTTGCTAGAAGCCCATAGCAGCCACGTAAAACTTGCAACAACAAAGTAGAGGACGTCTAACTTGTTTTTGCAGGGCATGTTGTGATGTGATATGGTCAAGACATGATGTGATATACGTTGTTGTATGAGATATTCATGTTTTGTAAGTTATCGGCAACCGGCAGGAGCCTTATGGTTGTCTCTTTATTGTACGAAATGCAATCGCCATGTAATTGCTTTACTTTATCGCTATGCGTTAACAATAGTCGTAGAAGCAATAGTTGGCCAGACGATGATACGTCTCCAACGTATCTACAATTTATGAAGTATTCATGCTGTTATAGTATCATTCTTGGATGTTTTACAATCATTTTATAGCAACTTTATATCATTTTTTGGGACTAACCTATTGACCCAGTGCCTAGTGCCACTTGATGTTTTTTGCTTGTTTTTTACATCACAGGAAATCAATATCAAAAGGAGTCCAAACACCGCGAAATTTTTTGTGGATTTTTTATGGATCAGAAGACATCCAGTGGGCCGGAGAAGCACCTAGGTTGTGCCCACCTCGGTGGCCTCCCGCACCCCCTCTTTACCCTATAAATTCCCAAATATTCCAAAAACCCTCGGGGTTACCCTAGATCAGAAGTTCCGCCGCTGCAGGCCTCTGTAGCCACCGAAAACCAATCTAGACCCTGTTTCGGCACCCTTCCGGAGGGGGGAATCATCACCGGTGGCCATCTTCATCATCCCGGTGGCCACCACGATAAGGAGGGAGTAGTCCACCCTCGGGGCTGAGGGTTTGTACCAGTAGCTATGTGTTTAATATCTCTCTCTCTCTCTCGTGTTCTTGAGATGTTACGATCTTGATGTATCGCGGGCTTTGTTAATATAGTCGGATCATATGGTGTTTTCCCTCTCTATCTTGTTGTGATGAATTGAGTTTTCCCTTAGAGATTTCGTTTT
This sequence comes from Aegilops tauschii subsp. strangulata, assembly GCF_002575655.3. Classification (NCBI taxonomy): domain Eukaryota; kingdom Viridiplantae; phylum Streptophyta; class Magnoliopsida; order Poales; family Poaceae; genus Aegilops; species Aegilops tauschii. Next base: position 91,325,407 of record NC_053041.3, on the reverse strand, counting down.
ATCGGATTGAATACTTTTATGGATTTGAGAGCACTTGATATAAGTCTTGCATATGAATACTCATGGTGACAATGGGGTATCATATTGATTCACTTGATATATGTTTTGGCACTCAACTCGCGGATTCCTGAGGTGACATTGGGGTAATCTATGCATAGGGGTTGATGCATGTTCTCGTCTTTTGTTTCTCCGATAGAAATCTTGGGGCACTCTTTGAGGTTCTTTGTGTTGGATTGAGTATTATGAATCTGAATTTGCTTTGGTGTTATTTTAGTACGAACTCTTGATAGATCGATCGGAAAGAATAACTTGGTGTTATTTTAGTACGAACTCTAGATAGATCGATTGGAAAGAATAACTTGGTTCTATTTTAGTACGAACTCTTGGATAGATCGATCAGAAAGAATAGCTACAAACAATTCTTCTTATGTTCTCCGCTAGATAGGAACTTTGGAGTGATTCTTCATCGCACATTGAGGGATGGTTATATGATCCAATTATATTAGCATTGTTGAAAGATTGCACTAGCGAAAGTACGGACCCTAGGCCTCATTTTCAAGCATTGCAATACTGTTGTTGTGCCCGTTTACTATTTGCTACCTTGCTGTTTTTATTTATTCAGTTTATAAAAATATATTTCTACCATCCATATTACACTTGTATCACCATATCTTCGTCGAACTAGTGCACCTATACAAATTACCATTGTATTTGGTGTGTTGGGGACACAAGAGACTTCTTATTATTTGGTTGCAGGGTTGTTTGAGAGAGACTATCTTGATCCTACGCCTCCCACAGATTGATGAACCTTAGGTCATCCACTTGAGGGAAATTTGCTACTGTCCTACAAAACTCTGCGCTTGGAGGCCCAACACATGTCTACAAGAATAAAGTTGCGTAGTAGACATCAAGCTCTTTTCTGGCGCCGTTGCCGGGGAGGCTAGGTAAGCGACACTCACATCCCATCAACGAAGCTCTTTTCTGGCGCCGTTGCCGGGGAGGTGAGTGCTTGAAGGTATATCTTGCAATTGAATCTTTTAGTTTCTTGTTTTATCGCTAGTTTGGTTTATAAAAGAAAACTAAAAAAATGGAATTGAGGTTGCATCATATTATTCATCTTTTTAATGTCTTTCTTGAAGATGATGGAAAGGAAAATTGTGCTCAATTGATAGAAGAAGAATTCAATATAATGTTTGGCATAAATAATGAGTGTGATTGCAATGTTGTTAGTATAATTAAATTCTTTGAATATCCATGATGCTAATGATATGCAAAGCCATAAGCTTGGGTATGCTATGTTTTATGAAGATGATATTGTTAGTCCCCCAAGATTCGATGTGGGAATTTCTTATAATGATTGCATGCCTCCTATTTATGATGATTATAATGATGAAAGTGGATTCGGAGAGGTCATGACCTTATTTAATGATGAATCCACCATCTTGGATGAGGCTTCAATTGACTATGAGAACAAGGTTGATATCTATGATGATTATGGTGATGACATGTATGCTATATTGAATAATGATAACCATGAAACTTGTCATCATGATTTTGATTTTCACTCTCATGATAGTTATTTTGTTGAGTTTGCTCCCACTACTATTGATGATAAGAAATTTGCTTATGTGGAGAGTAATAAGTTTTCTATGCTTTTGTGTCATGAAAAGAATGCTTTATGTGATGGTTATATTGTTGAATTTCTTCATGATGCTACTGAAAATTATTATGAGGGAGGAATTTATGCTTGTAGGAATTGCAATAATATCAAGTTTCCTGTCTATGTGTTGAAAATTTTGAAGTTATGCTTGTTTTGCCTTCCTATGCTAGTTGATTCTTGCTCCCATAAATTATTTGCTCACAAAATCCCTATGCATAGGAAGTGGGTTAGAATTAAATGTGCTTTCCATGTTATTCATGATGCTCCCATTATGTTTCAATTCTTTACTTTTATGCGAGCATCATTGAAATCATCATGCCTGGCTAAAAAGGCATAAAAGAAAAGTGCTTGTTGGGAGACAACCCAACACTTTTAACTATTGTTTTTATGTGTTCACATGATTATACTACTGTAGTAATCATGTTTTATTGCTTTTTTCAATAAAGGGCTAAGTAAAGCCTTTGGGATAGTGTGGATGATAATTGACTTGATTCTGTGTGAAAACAGAAACTTTTGTGCCCAGTCACAGAATTGTTAAAATTCACTGGAGCATCAAAAAATTCTGAACTTTTTACAGTTGATGGGTATACAAATTTTCTAAGTTTTCCTAATTTTTCATAATCTTTGGAGTTATATAAGTATGACTAATATTCAGATCTTTACGTACTGTTCTGTTTTTGACAGATTCTGTTTTTAATGCATAGTTTGCTTGTTTTCTAGTTTCTATGGCTTATATTGCTCAATATAAATTGTGTAAATGATAAGGTACAGTAGGCATTGTGTGAGAACAATTATGAATATTGTCTTTGACAGTACCAAGGTGAATGGTTTGTCTTTATCATACTAACCCATCTCACGAAGTTCCGTGAAGTTTTGTGTGATTGAAGTTTTCAAGTTTTGGGTGAGATATCGATATGAGGAGAATAAGGAGTGACAAGACCCTAACCTTGGGGATTCCCAAGGCTCCCCAAGGTAATATTCAAGGAAGATCCAAGCAACTAAGCTTGGGGATGCCCCGGAAGGCATCCCCTCTTTCGTCTCCAAAATTATCGGTAACCTCACTTGGAGCTATATTTTTATTCGTCACATGATATGTGTTTTTCTCGGAGCATCATTTTATTTTGTTAGGATTTGCTTGCTGTTATTTAGAATAATATTTTTCATCTTTCTTTTCAATAAAAATGTCAAGGATAGCCTTCACCATGCTTATTTTGCAAGTCTACATGTTGCTGTTTCAAAACAGAAAGTTTATCGCTGTTGCAAAAATTCCCTAGAAAAGTCAGAATGTGCTAAAATGTTGAAACTTTCTGCAAAATAAGCTGTGATAAATTTTCTACAGTGTGTTAAATTTTCATAATTTTTGGAGTTAAAGAAGTATTGATACTCTTGCATTCTTTACAGACTGTACTGTTTTGGCAGATTGCTGTTATGTTTGCATTATTTGCATATGTTTGCTTGTTAGTGATTCTATTTGACGACAAGAGTATTAAATAGGGTCTTTTACATCTGTATCCCTAACACGAACCGACTACTCACATTTGCCCCTAATTTTGAAGTGTGCTCAAATTTGCCCCTCTGCCGTTAGGTGCACATATAGAAATGCCCTTCCGTGTCGTTTCCGTCCAGTCAAAGGGATTTGACCGCTATCAGAACATTTGTTGGACAATTTGCCCCTGACTCCATGTGTCACTTACAAGCGGGACCAACTCCTCTAAAAATAAATGGAAAACTCTTTCTCTCACTCACCCCTCTCTATCGCTTACAAGTGGACCCAACCGACATAATAAAAATAGGAAAACTTTCTCCCTCACAGACCCCCTCTCTCTCCTTGACATGTGGGCCATGGGACCCACTGCAAGGGTCAACACCGGCCCTTGCATGGTCATGGCGACGCTTGGCGGCTCCGGTGGCCGTCGCCGGCGAGGGCCGAGCGCGCCTGCGTGTGAGGGCCACAGGGCAGGCTCTAGGTGGTCTGGCGGGGCAGGGGTGGAGGTCAAGGCGGACGGCGGCGTATGGCGGCACCATGGACGAAGACGGTTCCGACACAACTCTGCCGCCCGTAGCTATCGTCGGAGCCGATGCTCCCGTGCCACTCCAACGAGCGTTTAGTGGTCTACGTGATCTGCAATTCCATTCGGCCCACTCCCCAAGCCTGCTCGTCCCCTGTAACGAGTGCTCGAAGTACGCCTGAGAGCGTCCAGTGCTTCTGCCAAGGACGTCGTTGCTAGCCACCGTGGCCGGAGGCCAGATAGAGAGGTATGAGCATGTCTATGAGCTCCGTCTGGTGCCTCTCCTCCGGCCTGCACGTTCAATCGGGCATGGGGTCGCCTGTACGTAACGCACGGGACCTTGAGATCCGCCACGACCGTCAGTCTTTCCCTCCTAAATTCGGCTGCCCCGATCCACCCTTGACCTACCCGACCACCGTGTCGTCATTGTGGAAAGCTTGCGCCCCTACATCCATCTTCCCGCACTCGATTCCGTGCCCGGAGCGCCCTGCCCGAAGCAGACCGCCACGATCAACCTCGGCTAGCTCGGCCGTGCAGCCTCCTCTCGCGGACAGCATGCCTGCCGCGCCCAGCATGCTTACCGTGCCTCACGCGGCTAAACGGCGTGCCTCGCGCTCTCCTCTCGCGGCCATCCGCCCCCTACGGCGAGCCGCCAACGAACTCAGCCTCTCACGCACGGGCACGCAAGGACCGGCGTTGACCCTGACAGTGGGTCCTGTGGCCCACATGTCAGGGAGAGTGAGAGTGATGGGAGAGGGAGAGAAAATTATTTTTATATGTAAGGAAGGAGGGGCAAAAATGTCAAAGAAACGACACGTTAGCGGTCAAACAGCCTTGACTGGACGAAAACGGCTCGGAGGGGCATTTCTATAAGGGCACATGACGGCGGAGGGGCATTTTTGAGCAGGCTTTCGAATTAGGGGTATATCTGATTAGGTGGTTCGAGTTAGGGACAAAAATGCAAATGGCCCTATTAAATATTGAGAGGCATTTAGTATGCAATGTTGAATAATAATTTTAGTGATTTGCTACAGTAGAGAATGATGAGGTTTTTGCATTGGTTTATACTAACTTATCTCACGAGTTCTTGTTGAGTTTTGTGTGGATGAAGTTTTTAAGATTTAGGGAAACCATGATATAAAAGTAATTAAGGAGACACAAAAGCTCAAGCTTGGGGATGCCTAGGGCATCCCAAGATAATATTTCAAGAAGTCTCAAGCATCTAAGCTTGGGGATGCCCTGGTAGGTATCCCACCTTTCTTCACCAACAATTATCGGTTACTATCGGTTGAGCCTAAGTTTTTGCTTCTTCACATGAGTTGTGCTATCCTTGAATGTCATTTTATTTTGTTTTGCTTGCTGTTTGAATAAAATACTTAGATCTAAAAGTTTTTAAATAAAAGAGAGTCTTCACGTAGCTACCTATTTACATAACTACTCATTTGATCTTCACTTGTATCCTTTTTGGAGTAGTTTGTCATTTACTCTTGTGCTTCACTTATATCATATGAGTAAATTGTTGAATGAATTGAATATCATGAAGTTGAGATTATATCATGCCTAGTGGTAGCTTCACATTGGGTTTAGAAAGTGAAATCTTTTGAAGCTTGACAATCATAATATTGGTCATACAAGCAATTCCTGAATGATTACTATAAGGAAGAGAACTTTCACATGCAAATACACTATCATGGAAATCTTTTGTGATTGTGAGCCCCCATCAAAATATTATATGCCAAAATTGTTGACACTGGACAAGGAAGAAAACATAATGGTTTATGTTTGTTCATATTCACATAGAAGTTATATTGTCATAGATCCTTAAACATGTGGTGCTTGCCCCCCTATCTTTGCTAGCAAAAAATTCCACACCAAGTAGAGATACTACTTGTGCATCCAAAAACCCTTAAACCCAAATCTTATTTTCAAGAGTCCACCATACCTACCTAGGGATCGAGCAAAATCCCTCAAGTACGTTGTCATTGGTGCAATAAGGCAATAAAAATTGCTTCTAAAAGTGCGAGATCATTTAGTGTAAGAGAAAATTGAGCGTTGTACGAACTTGTGATGGTGAAGAATAAAAGCGACAGGCTGCATAATAAAGGTTGCCATCACAAGGGGCAATACAATGTGACGTTCTTTTGCACTAAGGGGTTGAGCATACAAACAAATAAGCGCATGGAAACCTCTGCTTCCCTATGTGAAGGGCCTATCTGTTACTTTTATGTATTTACTTTTATGCAAGAGTCAAAGTTTTTCTCTCTATTCCCTTTTATTTTTCTCCTTTGGCAAGCATCATGTGGTGAGGAAAGATCTAGGCACATATGTCCAGTTGAATATGGGTAGCATGAGTTATTATTATTGACATCACCCTTGAGGTGAATATGTTGGGAGGCGAAATTATAAGCCCCTATCTTTCTATGTGTCCAGTTGAAACATTCTGCTCATGTGTATGCGGTGAGTGTTAGAAATCATAGAAGACTATATGATGGTTGAGTATGTGGAGCTCTTACTTAGACTCTGTTGAATAAGTTGAATTGCAATTGCTTGGTGACTGAGAACATAGGTTGTTGAGTTTCAAGAGAATTCGTTGTTTGAACCTTAACATGTGAATTGGTTGCTACTTTAACATGAGAAGTTTTATAAGAAAGAATTGTAGTTATGATGTTAGGAAAAGTGATTGAAATTCTCATTGATCAAACTTGTGCACTTTGCTAGCATTCATACTTCATAAATTATTTCTTTTATCATTTACCTACTCGAGGACGAGTAGGAATAAACTTGGGGATGCTGATACATCTCCAACGTATCTATAATTTATGAAGTATTCATGCTGTTATATTATCATTATTGGATGTTTTACAATCATTTATAGCAACTGCTACCTCTTGAGCTTGGTTTGGTTTTTCCCTTGAAGAGGAAAGGGTGATGCAGCAAAGGAGTGTAAGTATTTCCCTCAGTTTTGAGAACCAAGGTATCAATCCAGTAGCCACCGAATACCTGCACAAACAAACACCAACTTGCAACCAACGCGACAAAGGGGTTGTCAATCCCTTCACGGTTATTCGCAAAGTGTGATCTCATAGAGATGGATAAACAGTAAAGTAATATTTTTGATTTTTTGTTTATGGAACGGAAAGTAAAGATTGCAAAGAAAAGTAAATAGAAAACTAGAATTGTAGATTGGAAACTTGTATGATGGAAAATAGACCCGGGGGCCATAGGTTTCACTAGAGGCTTCTCTCAAGATAGAAATTATTACAGTGGGTGAACAAATTACTGCCGAGCAATTGACAGAAAAGCGCAAAGTTATGACGATATCTAAGGCAATGATCATAAATACAGGCATCCCGTCCGTGTCAAGTAGACTGAAATGATTCTGCATCTACTACTATTACTCCACACATCGACTGACTCCTGCCTGCATCTATAGTATTAAGTTCATAAGAACAGAGTAACGCATTAAGGAAGATGACATGATGTAGCGGGATTAACTCAAGCAATATGATGAAAACCCCATCTGTTTATCCTCGATGGCAACAATACAATACGTGCCTTGCTACCCCTACTGTCACTGGGAAAGGACATCGCAAGATTGAAAGCACTTCTCCCATTGCAAGAAAAACCAATCTAGTTGGCCAAACCAAATCGATAGTTCGAAGAGACTTGCAAAGATATCAAATCATGCATATAATAATTCAGAGGGGATTCAAATAATATTCATAGATAAGCTGATCATAAATCCACAATTCATCGGATCTCGGCAAACACACCGCAAAAGAGTATTACATCGAATTGATCTCCAAGAACATCGAGGAGAACTTTGTATTGAGAATCAAAGAGAGAGAAGAAGCCATCTAGCTACTAGCTATGGACCCGTAGGTCTGAAGTAAACTACTCACGCTTCATCGGAGAGGCAATGGTGTTGATGTAGAAGCCCTCCATGATCGATTCCCCCTCCGGCAGGATGCCGGAAAAGGCCCCAAGATGGGATCTCATGGGTACATAAGGTTGCGGTGGTGATTGGGTTTGTGCTCCGTATCTGGTAGTTTGGGGGTACGTAGGTATATATAGGAGGAAGAAGTACGTCGGTGGAGCAACGTGGGGTCCACGAGGGTGGAGGGCGCGCCCCCTACCTCGTGCCCTCCTGGTTGATGTCTTGACGTAGGGTCCAAGTCCTCTGGATCACGTTCGTTCCGAAAATCACGTTCCCGAAGGTTTCATTCCGTTTGGACTCCGTTTGATATTCTTTTTCTGCGAAACTCTGAAATAGGCAAAAAACAATAATTCTGGGCTGGGCCTCCGGTTAATAGGTTAGTCCCAAAAATAATATATAAGTGTATAATAAAGCCCATTAATGTCCAAAACAGAATATAATATAGCATGGAACAATAAAAAATTATAGATACGTTGGAGATGTATCAAGCATCCCCCAGCTTAATTCCTGCTCGTCCTCGAGTAGGTAAATGATAAAAACAGAATTTTTGATGTGGAATGCTACTTGGCATAAGTTCAATGTAATTCTCTTAATTGTGGTATGAATATTCAGATCGGAAAGATTCAAGACAAAAGTTTAATATTGACATAAAAATAATAATACTTCAAGCATACTAACTAAGCAATTATGTCTTCTCAAAATAACATGGCCAAAGAAAGTTATCCCTACAAAATCATATAGTCTGGCTATGCTCTATCTTCACCACACAAAGTATTTAAATCATGCACAACCCTGATGACAAGCCAAGCAATTGGTTCATACTTTTGATGTTCTCAAACTTTTTCAATCTTCACGCAATACATGAGCGTGAGCCATGGACATAGCACTATATGTGGAATAGAATGGTGGTTGTGGAGAAGACAAAAAGGAGAAGATAGTCTCACATCAACTAGGCGTATCAACGGGCTATGGAGATGCCCATTAATAGATATCAATGTGAGTGAGTAGGGATTGCCATGCAACGGATGCACTAGAGCTATAAGTATACGAAAGCTCAACAAAAGGAACTAAGTGGGTGTGCATCCAACTCGCTTGCTCACGAAGACCTAGGGCATTTTGAGGAAGCCCATCATTGGAATATACAAGCCAAGTTCTATAATGAAAATTTCCCACTACTATATGAAAGTGATATCATAGGAGACTCTCTATCATGAAGATCATGGTGCTGCTTTGAAGCACAAGTGTGGTAAAAGGATAGTAACATTGTCCCTTCTCTCTTTTTCTCTCATTTTTTTTATTTGGGCCCTTTCTCTTTCTTTTTATGGCCTCTTTTTTTTAGTCCGGAATCTCATCCCGACTTGTGGGGGAATCATAGTCTCCATCATCCTTTCCTCACTTGGGACAATGCCCTAAAAAAATGATGATCATCACGCTTTTATTTACTTACAACTCAATACTTAGAACAAAATATGACTCTATGTGAATGCCTCCGGCGGTGTACCAGGATATGCAATGAATCAAGAGTGACATGTATGAAAGAATTATGAATGGTGGCTTTACCAGAAATACGATGTCAACTACATGATCATGCGAGGCAATATGAAAATGATGGAGCATGTCATAGTAAATGGAACGGTGGAAAGTTGCATGGCAATATATCTCGGAATGGCTATGGAAATGCCATGGTAGGTAGGTATGGTGGCTGTTTTGAGGAAGGTATATGGTGGGTGTATGATACCGGCGAAAAGTGCGCGGTATTAGAGAGGCTAGCAATGGTGGAAGGAAGAAAAGTGCGTATAATCCATGGACTCAACATTAGTCATAAATAACTCATATACTTATTGCAAAAATCTACAAGTTATCAAAGCAAAGTATTACGCGCATGCTCCTAGGGGGATAGATTGGTAGGAAAAGACCATCGCTCGTCCCCGACCGCCACTCATAAGGAAGACAATCAATAAATAAATCATGCTCCGACTTCATCACATAACAGTTCACCATACGTGCATGCTACGGGAATCACAAACTTTAACACAAGCATTTCTCAAATTCACAACTACTCAACTAGCATGACTCTAATAGGTATAAGAGTATATATAGGAGGAAGAATTAGGTCAGGAGAGCTACGAGGGGCCCACAAGGTCGGGGGGCGCGCCCTCCACCCTTGTGGACACCTCGAGGCTCCTCTAACTTGCACTCCAAGTCTCCTGGGTGTCTTCTGGTCCAAGAAAAATCATGGAAAAAGTTTTATTCTGTTTGGATTCCGTTTGGTATTCCTTTTTGCGAAACTCTAAAACAAGGAAAAAATATAATCTGGCACTAGGCTCTGGGTTAATAGGTTAGTCCAAAAAAACATATAAAATAGCATATTAATGCATACAAAACATCCAAAACAGATAATATAATAGCATGGAACAATAAAAAATTATACATACGTTGGAGAGGTATCAAGCATCCCCAAGCTTAATTCCTGCTCATCCTCGAGTAGGTAAATGATAAAAACAAAAAATTTGATGTGCAATGCTACCTATCATATTTATCCATGTAATTCTCCTTATTTTGGCATGAATGTTCAGGTCCGTAAGATTCAAAACAAAAGTTTATATTGACATAAAAACAATAATACTTCAAGCATACTAACAAAATAATTATGTCTTCTCAAAATAACATGGCCAAAGAAAGCTTATCCCTACAAAATCATATAGTCTGGCTATGCTCCATCTTCATCACACAAAATATTTAAATCATGCACAACCCTGACGACAAGCCAAGCAATAGTTTCATACTTTTGATTTTCTCAAACTTTTTCGACTTTCACGCAATACATGAGCGTGAGCCATGGACATAGCACTATAGGTGGAATAGGTGCTGGTTGTGGAGAAGACAAAAAGAAGGAGATAGTCTCACATCAACTAGGCGTATCAATGGGCTATGATGCCCATTAATAGATACCAATGTGAGTGAGTAGGGATTGCCATGCAACGGATGCACTAGAGCTATAAGTTTATGAAAGCTCAAAAAGAAACTAAGTGGGTGTGCATCCAACTCGCTTGCTCACGAAGACCTAGGGCAATTTGAGGAAGCCCATCATTGGAATATACAAGCCAAGTTCTATAACAAAAAATTCCCACTAGTATATGAAAGTGATATCATAGGAGACTCTCTATCATGAAGATCATGGTGCTACTTTGAAGCACAAGTGTGGCAAAAAGGATAGTAACATTGTCCCTTCTCTCTTTTCTCTCATTTATTTTTTTATTTGGGCCTTCTCTCATTTTTTGGCCTTTTTTCGTCCGGAGTCTCATTCCAACTTGTGGGGGAATCATAGTCTCCATCATCCTTTCCTCACATGGGACAATGCTCTAATAATGAAGATCATCACACTTTTATTTACTTAGAACTCAAGAATTACAACTCGATACTTACAACAAAATATGACTCTATGTGAATGCTTCTGGCGGTGTACCGGGATGTGCAATGAATCAAGAGAGACATGTATAAAAAATGATGAACGGTGGCTTTGCCACAAATACGATGTCAACTACATGATCATGCAAAGCAATATGACAATGATGGAGCGTGTCATAATAAACGGAACGGTGGAAAGTTGCATGGCAATATATCTCGGAATGGCTATGGAAATGCCATAATAGGTAGGTATGGTGGATGTTTTGAGGAAGGATATGTGGTGGGTTTATGGTATCGGCGAAAGTTGTGCGGTACTAGAGAGGCTAGCAATGGCGGAAAGGTGAGAGTGCATATAATTCATGGACTCGTCATTAGTCATAAAGAACTCACATACTTATTGCAAAAATCTATTAGTCATCAAAACAAAGTACTACGTGCATGCTCCTAGGCGGATAGATTTGTAGGATAAAGACCATCGCTCGTCCCTGACCGCCACTCATAAGTAAGACAATCAAAAAATAAATCATGCTCCGACTTCATCACATAACGGTTCACCATACGTGCATGCTACGGGAGTCACAAACTACGGGAGTCACAAACTTTAACACAAGTATTTCTCAAATTCACAACTACTTACTATCATGACTCTAATATCACCATCTTCATATCTCAAAACAATCATAAGGAATCAAACTTCTCATAGTATTCAATGCACTTTATATGAAAGTTTTTATTATATCCCTCTTGGATGCCTATCACATTAGGACTAATTTTATAACCAAAGTAAATTACCATGCTGTTTAGAGACTCTCAAAATAATATAAGTGAAGTGCGAGAGTTCATCAATTTCTGTAAAATAAAACCACCACTATGCTCTAAAAAGATATAAGTGAAGCACTAGAGCAAATTTTGCCTAGCTCAAAAGATATAAGTGAAGCACATAGAGCATTCTAATAAATCACGATTCATGTGTGTCTCTCTCATAAGGTGTGTAAAGCAAGGATGATTGTGGCAAACTAAAAAGCAAAGAATCAAATCATACAAGATGCTCCAAGCAAAACACATATCCTGTGGTGAATAAAAATATAGCCTCAAGTAAAGTTAATGATAGACGAAGACGAAAGAGGGGATGCCTTCCCGGGGCATCCCCAAGCTTAGGCTTTTTGACATCCTTGAATATTACCTTGGGGTGCCTTGGGCATCACCAAGCTTAGGCTCTTGCCACTCCTTATTCCATAGTCCATCAAATCCTTACCCAAAACTTGAAAACTTCACGACACAAAACTCCAACAGAAAATCTCGTAAGCTCCGTTAGTATAAGAAAATAAATCACCACTTGTGGTACTGTTGCAAACTCATTATTTATTTATATTGGTGTAATATCTACTGTATTCCAACTTCTCCATGGTTCATACCCCCCGATACTAGCCATAGATGCATCAAAATAAGCAAACAACACGCGAAAAACAGAATCTGTCAAAAACAAAACAGTCTGTAGCAATCTGAATATTTCAAATACTTCTGTAACTCCAAAAATCCTGAGAAAATAGGAAACCCTAGATAATTTGTTTATTAATCTTCTACAAAAGAATCAGTATTTCGTGAGCGCAAAAGTTTCTGTTTTTCAACAACATCAAATTAACTATCACCGTAGGTTATCCCATAGGTCTTACTTGGCACAAACACTAATTAAATCACAAAACCACATCTAACCAGAGGCTAGATGATTTATTCAAAGCAAAACAGGACCTAAAAAGCAAGAACAAAATAAAATTGGGTTGCCTCCCAACAAGCGCTATTGTTTAACGCCCCTACCTAGGCATAAAAACACGAATTGATCTAGGTATTATCATCTTTGGCATTTGGGAAGAAAAGAGAAAATTTCTTATCTATGGCATTTATTTTTTTGTTTTGTGAGAGCACATGGCCATTGATTGTAGAAGAAAGAGTAAGCACATTGCGAAAATTTGCATCCAAACTTGCCTTCATCTCTTTAATTATTTCATTTTGATAGAAACTCATAATGGCGGAAGATTCAACATCCTTTTCCTTGGGGTGCCCGAATATGGATTTCATCTTCTCATAAGTATCGATGGCATCCCCTCCAAGAAAACCATTTTCAAAAATAGAATCCAAAACTTGCTTAAAAGAAAGGGGGAGGCCCAAATAAAAGCTTTTTAAGCAAACTCAATTTTATATTGGGGCACATAGCTGGCTCGAAACCTCAACAACCGATCCCAAGCATCTTTCAAAGATTCATCAAGCAAATAACGAAAAATTCCGGGATCATCTTCATCAAGATTGAAATCCTCCTCAACTATCCCAGTAAGTTTTTCCATAGCATCATTATTTATAAGCTTAGAAAGGACATATGGGTTATCCAAGGTACTTGAACCTGGGAGAAAACCCAAAGCTCTTCTAGATTCGGCCATGGAAAAAGAGATGAACAAAAAGGAGTGCGAAGGAAAGGCAAATCTTTTCGAAAATCATTTCAGAAGTGGGGGAGAGGAAAATTAGATGCGAATGGCGAATAATGTAATGCGAGAGATGAGAGTTTATGATGGGTACTTGGTATGTCTTGGCTTGGTGTAGATCTCCCCGGCAACGGCGCCAGAAATGGCTAGTTGATGGGTGATAACCCACAAGTATAGGGGATCAATTGTAGCCTCTTTTGATAAGTAAGAGTGTCAAACCCAACGAGGAGCTAAAGGTTGAACAAATATTCCCTCAAGTTCTATCGACCACCGATACAACTCTACGCATGCTTAATATTCGCTTTACCTAGAACAAGTATGAAACTAGAAGTACTTTGTAGGTGTTTTTTGGATAGGTTTGCAAGAAAATAAAGAGCGCGTAAATAAAAAGTAGGGGCTGTTTAGATAAAGAAGCAATAAAGTTAGTATAGCGAGTGTGGAAAAGTGGTGGTAGGAGTTGTGAAATTGTCCCTAAGAAATTGACTACGTTGCTAGATCGATAGCAAGTTTTATGTGGGAGAGGCCACTGCTAGCATGTCATCCCTGACTGGGAATTCTATGCACTTATGATTGGAACTATTAGCAAGCATCCACAACTACTAACTTTCATTAAGGTAAAACACAACCATAGCATTAAGATATATTGGTCCCCCTTCAATCCCGTATGCATCAATTTCTATGCTAGGTTGAAGCTTCTGTCACTCTTTCCCTCCAATACATAGTCCTATCAACATACAACTAACCCTATCGTGTGATCCACGCGCGCGCTCATATGATGGGCACCAAAGGATAGCAACATGACCACAAGCAAATTATATCAATCATAGCAATTCACCAATTACCGATCGGACAATGAAAATCTACTCACACATCATAGGATGGCAACACATCATTGGATAATAATATGAAGCATAAAGCACCATGTTCAAGTAGAGGGTACAGCGGGTTGCGGGAGAGTGGACCACTATAGATAGACGGGGGAAGGTGGTGAAGATGTTGGTGAAGATGATGGAGGTGTTGGTGTAGATCGCGGTGATGATGATGGCCCCCGGTGGCACTCCGGTGCCACCGGAAGCGAGAGGGAGAGAGCCCCCCTCCTTCTTCTTCCTTGACCTTCTCCCTAGGTGGGAGAAGGGTTTCCCCTCTGGTCCATGGTCTCTATGGCGTGGGAGGGGCGAGAGCCCCTCGGAGATTGGATATGTCTCTCTGTCTCTCTTTGTTTCTGCGTTCTAGATTCTGGCCTTTCACCGTTTCTTTTATAACCGGAGATCAGTAACTCCGATTGGGCTGAATTTTGGACACGATCTATATCCGGATAGTAGCTTTCTTACGCGAAAGAAGGGCTCCAACCGCCTTACGGGGTGGCCACGAGGGTCCAGGGCGCGACTGACCCCCTGGGGCGCGCCCCCCTGCCTCGTGGCCCCCTCGGGCATCGTCTCGCGTTGATTCTTCTTCCCAAAAATCATAAATATTCCAAAAAAATCTCCTTCAGTTTTTATCCCGTTTGGACTCCGTTCGATATGGGTTTTCTTTGAAACAAAAAACATGCAACAAACAGGAACTGGCACTGGGCACTGGATCAATATGTTAGTCCCAAAAATAGTATAACAAGTTGCCAAAAGTATATGAAAGTTGTAGAATATTGGCATGGAACAATCAAAAATTATAGATACGACGGAGACATATCAGCATCCCCAAGCTTAATTCCTACTCGTCCTCGAGTAGGTAAATGATAAAAAAGATAATTTTTGATGTGGAATGCTACTAGCATAATCTTGATCACATAATCTAATCATGGCATGAATATTAAGACACGAGTGATTCAAAGCAATAGTCTATGATTTGACATTAAGACAATGCATACTAACCAAGCAATTATGTCCTCTCAAAATAACATAGCCAAAGAAAGCTTATCCCTTCAAAATCATATAGTTTGGCCATGCTTCATTTTCATCACACAAAATGCTCCCATCATGCACAACCCCGATGACAAGCCGAGCAATTGGTTCATACTTTTTAACGCGCTTCAGCCTTTTCAACCCTCACGCTATACATGAGCGCAAGCCATGGGCATAGCACTATGGGTGGAATAGAATATGATGATGAAGGTTGTGTGGAGAAGACAAAAAGGAGAAAGTCTCACATTGACGCGACTAATCAACGGGCTATGGAGATGCCCATCAATTGATGTCAATGCGAGGAGTAGGGATTGCCATGCAACGGATGCACTAAGAGCTGTAAGTGTATGAAAGCTCAAACTGGAAACTAAGTGGGTGTGCATCCAACTTGCTTGCTCATGAAGACCTCGGGCATTTGAGGAAGCCCATCATCGGAATATACAAGCCAAGTTCTATAATGAAAATTCCCACTAGTATATGAAAGTGATAACTCAAGAGACTCTCTAATGAAGAACATGGTGCTAATTTGAAGCACAAGTGTGGTAAAAGGATAGTAACATTGCCCCTTCTCTCTTTTTCTCTTTTTTTGTTTTCTCTTTTTTTTCTTTTTTCTTTTTTATGGGCTTCTTTGGCCTCTTTTTTTATTTGGGCTTCTTTGGCCTCTTTTATTTTGATAACCTCACATGGGACAATGTTCTAATAATGATGGTCATCACACTTTTATTTACTTACAACTCGATGTCTAGAGCAAAGTATGACTCTATATGAATGCCTCCGGCGGTGTACCGGGATGTGCAATGATCTAGCGTAGCAATGACATCAAAAAACGGACAAGCCATGAAAACATCATGCTAGCTATCTTACGATCATGCAAAGCAATATGACAATAAATGCTCAAGTCATGTATATGATGATGATGGAAGTTGCATGGCAATATATCTCGGAATGGCTATGGAAATGCCATGATAGGTAGGTATGGTGGCTGTTTTGAGGAAGATATAAGGAGGTTTATGTGTGATAGAGCGTATCGTATCACGGGGTTTGGATGCACCGACGAAGTTTGCCCCAACTCTCGAGGTGAGAAAGGGCAATGCACGGTACCGAAGAGGCTAGCAATGATGGAAGGGTGAGAGTACGTATAATCCATGGACTCAAATTAGTCATAAAGAACTCATATACTTATTGCAAAAGTTTATTATCCCTCGAAGGAAAGTACTACTACGCATGCCCCTAGGGGGATAGATTGGTAGGAAAAGACCATCGCTCGTCCCCGACCGCCACTCATAAAGAAAGCAATCAAAGAACACCCCATGCTTCAAATTTGTCACACAACGTTTACCATACGTGCATGCTACGGGACTTGCAAACCTCAGCACAAGTATTTCTCAATTTCACAATTACTCAACTAGCACGACTCTAATATCACCACCTTTATATCGCAAAACTATTGCAAGGAATCAAACATATCATATTCAGTGATCTACAAGTTTTATGTAGGATTTTATGACTAACCATGTGAATGACTAATTCCTGTCATCTCTCTAAATAGATATAAGTGAAGCAAGAGAGTTTAATTCTTTCTACAAAAGATATGCCCATGCTCTAACAAATATAAGTGAAGCAAAAGAGCATTCTACAAATGACGGTTTTCTATGTGAAGAGAAACAGGCAATCCAAACTTCAAATGATATAAGTGAAGCACATGAAGCATTATATAAAGCCATACTCAAAATATATAAGTGAAGTGCAATGAGCATTCTATAAATCAACCGAGGACTATCTCATACCAGCATGGTGCATAAAAGAAAGGTGAAAACTAAATGCAAAAGACGCTCCAAGATTTGCACATATCGCATGAACAAAACGAATCCAAAAACATACCGATACTTGTTGAAGAAAGATGGGATGCCTTCCGGGGCATCCCCAAGCTTACACTACAAAAAAAAGACACATCCATGACATTTTGGGCTGAACGAAATTTTTTTCTGTCATACATATGACACTTCTATGACGATAATTGTGACAAAACCCGGTATCATCATAGATGTGGTGGGCTCCTACTTCTATGACAAAAAATCATGACAGAAAATGGGCTTTTCGTCCTGGGCGGGCCGGAGACGTAGCTGCATGACATTCTTTGGGCTGTCCATGACGGAAAAAACCGTGGTAGAAGCGAGGGGGAGGAAAATTTCGTGGAGTTCCCGGTTACGGTGGGAGGTCGGGGGCCGAGCGATGCACGTTCCTCTCATACACGTACGCGTGTGTGTGCGAGGCGTTGGCTCTAACTGAACCCGAGCGAGGCATTGGGCTCTAACTGAACCCGAGCGATTGCACTGCAGGCTACGCGTTACTGAACCCGAGCGATCGATCGATGGCTGTTAACTGAACCCGATCGAGCGATTCCTTCGCTACTGCTGCTAACTGAAGCCGATCGATTGGATGAACAGTGAGCGTTGCGGGGGGGGGGTTGGATGAACAGTGAGCGGTGGCGTTGCCTCTGGATGAACAGGACCCCGTGGTGTGGTGGAGGGCTGGATGAACAGTAGACGGTGGAGGGGTGCCCGTGGAGGGGTGGTTGAACAGGACCCCGTGGTGTGGAGGGCTGGATGAACAGTAGACGGTGGAGGGGTGCCCGTGGAGGGGTGGTTGAACAGTAGCCGGTGGAGTAGCGCGCGGTGGAGGCTGGATGAACAGGAGCCCGTGGAGGCTGGATGAGGTCGACGGTAGCCCGTGGAGGCTGGAGGAGGTCGACGGTGGAGATGAACAGTATCCCGTGGAGTCCCGTTTTGCGGTACGCCACACCCCTCCCGATGAATAGGACCCCCGTTTCGACCGTAGGAGGTCCATTTCGTCCATTTTGCGGTACGCCACACCCCTCCCGATCAACAGGACCCCCGTTTCGACCGTAGGAGGTCCGTTTCGTCTGTTTTGCGGTACGCCACACCCCTCCCGATCAACAGGACCCCCGTTTCGACCGTAGGAGGTCCGTTTCCTCCGTTTTGCGGTACGACGCACCCCTCCCGATCAACAGGACCCCCGTTTTGACCATAGAAGGTCCGTTTCCTCCGTTTTGCGGTACGCCACACTCCTCCCGATCAAGAGGACCCCCGTTTCGACCGTAGGAGGTCCGTTTCATCTGTTTTTTGGTACGCCACACCCCTCCCCATGAACACGACGCATTCCGTTGCCTCCCCATGAACACGACGCATTCCGTTGCCTCCCCATGAACACGACGACGACGTTGTTTCTCCGTTCCGACCCAACCATGTACACGAGCCCTCGCTGTACGTATGCGCGAGTAGGCGTTCGAGACCCTGCCCGTATGTATGTACGTGGCCGTATTTTCTTTCTTG
This sequence comes from Aegilops tauschii subsp. strangulata, assembly GCF_002575655.3. Lineage (NCBI taxonomy): Eukaryota > Viridiplantae > Streptophyta > Magnoliopsida > Poales > Poaceae > Aegilops > Aegilops tauschii. Next base: position 91,306,668 of record NC_053041.3, on the reverse strand, counting down.
CACCCTGGCCGTTGTATGTACGTGTACATGCTACGTGCGCGCCTCTACTACGACACGTACGCGCCTCTACTACAACACGTGCGCGCCTCTACATCGACCAGTATATATGTACGTACACGTTCGCGACCAGAATGACAATGCTACGTATGCTTCGACCAGGTGGGTCCCAACTGTCAGGCACTTCCTTGCCTGCGAAGATGTAGCTGGTGGGTCCCAGCAGTCAGGGGGCGAATCGTTTTGGTTTTTTTGCCCGGACGCACTTCCTTGCGTGCGAAGATGTAGCTGGTGGGTCCCAGCAGTCAGGGGGGCGAATTTTTTTTTGCCCGGACGCACTTCCTTGCGTGCGAAGGTGTAGCTGGTGGGTCCCAGCAGTCAGGGGGGAAACGTTTTTTTTTTCCGCGAAATACGGTGGCCCGTCCGGTGGGTCCCTGCTGTCAGGTGGAGGAATCATTATTTTCCGCGTAATAAGGAGGCACTTCCTTGCTGCCGCCGTGGACCCAGCTGCCAGCCTCTCCACGTACAGTCCACGTTCGATGGAAGTCGTTCCTTGACCACGTTGACCACGCCGCGCCGAGAGCACCAGGGCGGTGGACGACGGCGAGGCCTAGGAAGGGGACGACGCGGAGCCGGTGAAGACGCGACAGTGGATGCCCACGCGGAGAGGAGTATGAGGGTTCACTCGTTCGGCTGCGGTGTGAGGCTGCCGTCGCCGCAGGGCCTGGCCAGCGGTGGGAATAGTAGGGGGCGGTGAGGCCTCCGCGGCAGCACAGCCGGCCACGGGAGGCAGGAGCAGGCGGCACGACCGGCGCTGCTTTGGGCGGCTGGAGCAAGAAGACCAGAGGTTGAAGAAGCACTACGGCCATTGGATGGACATCGTACGGTCACTGGAGCTAGAATCATTCATATTGACTAAGTTGACAAAGCCCTCCGTCCCCGTCAACTTAGTAGGCCCACAAGTCAGCCTCCCACCAAGGTGGGTCCCAGCTAGCAGGGGGAGTATTCATTTTTTGTGCGTAATAAGGAGGCACTTTCGGTGGGTCCGAGCTGACAGCGGGGGGAACGTTTTTTTCGCGAAATACGGTGGCCCGTCCGGTGGGTCCCAGCAGTCAGGGGGGAAACATTTTTTCGTGAAATAAGGTGGCCCGTCCGGTGGGTCCCCGCTGTCAGGTGGAGGAATAATTATTTTGCGCGTAATAAGGAAGCACTTCCTTGCGGCTGCCGTGGACCCAACTGTCAGCCTCTCCACGTACAGTACTCTTCCGATGGAAGTCGGTCATTGACCACGTTGACCACGCCACGCCGAGAGCACCAGGGCGGTGGACGACGGCGAGGCCTAGGAAGGGGACGACGCGGAGCCGGCGAAGACGCAGCAGTGGAAGCCCGCGCGGAGAGGAGTACGAGGGTTCACTGGTTCGGCTGTGGTGTGAGGCTGTCGTCGCCGCAGAATAACAGGGGGTGTGGTGTAACGCCCGGATAATCAAGCTACAGTAATCCCACGCTAATGGTGACACGTCACCACAGTTACTGTTGCTAATCTACCGTTAGGTCCAACCGTTTCAAAATTTAAATTTAAATTAATGTCGACAATAAAAGTTTTTCAAAATTTAAAACAAAAATGTTCGGGAGATGCCAAATAAGGCATAGTTAATTATGGTGTAGTAAACACATTTTTATAAAATGCCTAAATACTTTTAAATGAACTAAAACAGAAAAGAAATAATGAAAGAAAATACAAAGGGGAGAAACAAACTGAAAAAAAAAGAAAAAAAAGAGAAAACCCTCCCCCCACTGGGCCGACTGGCCCAGCTGGCCACCAGGCCGCCCGACCGGCCCACCCCTGCCTCAACCCTCGGGCCGGCCCACCCCGCGCCCCCACTCCCTTATCCCCCCACTCCCCCAGTACCCACCGACACTTCCCCACTCCCCCCACGAAAATATCCCCCCTCTCCCCCGATTTGGATCGAGATCGAGGAGACCATCGTGCCTCGCCGTCGCCCGTCGTCACAGGAGACCACGCCGCCACGCCGGAGCTCCTCCGCCGGCCTGCTTCCTCCTCCCCACCGGCCTACTTCCTCCTCCCCCGCCGGCCTGCTTCCCCCACATCAACGGCCTGCCTCCTCGTCGCCCGGTCGTCGCCGTCAACCACCTCGCGCCCCGCTACCAATCCCCTACGGCCCCAGTGAGCCCCGCCTCGCTCCCTCCCTCTCCCTCGTGCGCTCGCGCTCGTCGCCGCTGTCCCCGCCGATCTCGCTCGCGGTTGACGCGCTCCGGCCGCGTCCGATGCGCGCTCACCACGCCGTGCCCGCGCCCGCACCACGCCCGTCCGCCACCGTCGCCGTCCTCGCCATGCCCATCGCTGCGCGTCCGCGGCCACCCGACTGGACCACGCTCGCCGTGCCTCCCCCGCTCCACACCACCTCGCCTTCGCCCCCGCCGCGCTCGCCCGCGCCCCTCCGCCTCCGCCGACCGCTCCGGCGCCAGGCCGCGCCCACCCCGTGGCCGCTCTCCTAGCCGCTCCCCGCCGCCGCCCTCGCCGGCCATGCGCGCGCTCGCCCCTGCCGCTCCCCGCCGTCCAGCCGCTGCCCCGCGGCGACGCCCGGGTTCGGCGGCCCCCGGGGCTCCTTTCGCCCGCACCCGAATGCCCGTGCCCGTTAAGGCCCATAGGGCCAATGACATGTGGGGCCCAGCCCACAGAACGAATTAAAAAGAAAAAATAATAATAAAAATAATAATAAATTAATTAATAAAAATTAATAAATAAATAAAGAAAGAAAATAAAAATAAAAACAAAAATAATTAATTAAGTTAATTAATCCTGTTTAAATTAATCTAATTAGTTAGTTAATTTAATTAAACATTAGTTAATTAGCTAACAGCCCTGACAGGTGGGACCCACCTGTCAGGTTGACCAGGTCAACGGTCAACGTTGACGGCTGACGTCAGCATGACATCATGCTGATGTCATAAATCCAAATTTCGAATTAAATTAAATAATTAATTAAATTCCAGAAATTATTAAAATCTTTAGAAAATCATATCTTTTAATCCGTAACTCGGATGGAAATACTTTGTACATGAAAGTTGTTCAGAATGACGAGACGAATCCGGATACGTAGCCCGTTCGTCCACCACACATCCCTAACCTATCGAACCTGCAACTTTTCACCTCCGGTTCATCTGTCCGAAGACGCGAAACACCGGGGATACTTTCCCGGATGTTCCCCCCTTCGCCGGTACCACCTACTGTCGCGTTAGGACACACCTAGCACCGCTCATTGTCATGTCACGCATCATCATGCTTATGTTTGCATTGTATTTACTGTTTCTTCCCCCCTCTTCTCTCCGGTAGACTACGAGACCGACACTGCTGCTGCCCAGTTCGACTACGGAGTTGACGACCCCTCCTACTTGCCAGAGCAACCAGGCAAGCCCCCCCTTTGATCACCAGATATCGCCTATTCTCCTCTATACTGCTTGCATCAGAGTAGTGTAGCATGTTACTGCTTTCCTATAATCCTATACTGATGCATAGCCTATCCTTGCTACTACTGTTGTTACCTTTACCTGCAATCCTACATGCTTAGTATAGGATGCTAGTTTTCCATCAGTGGCCCTACATTCTTGTCCGTCTGCTATGCTATACTATCGGGCCGTGATCACCTGGGCGGTGATCACGGGTATATACTTATATACTATATACATGACACATGTGATGACTACAGTCGGGTCGGCTCGTAGGAGTACCCGCAAGTGGATCTTTGTGGCGGAGCGACAGGGCAGGTTCAGACCACCTAGGCGAAAGGTGGGCCTGGCCCTGGACGGCATCCGCGGTTACTTCGACATAACACGCATAACGATTTCTTGGTATTTGATCTGAGTCTGGCCATTTGGTCTAGACGCACTAGCCATCTACGCGGGAGTAGTTATGGGTATCCCGGCGTCGTGGTATCAGCCGAAGCCTTCGTGACGTCAGCGACTGAGTGGCGTGCGCCGGATTGGACTGGAACGCCACTAGGCTAGGTCTGCTTCCGGCCGCGTACGCAACGTGCAGGTGTGCATAGGGCGATGGGCCCAGACCCCTGCGCGCATAGGGTTAGACCGGCGTGCTGACCTCTCTGTTGTGCTTAGGTGGGGCTGCGACGTGTTGATCTTCCGAGGCCGGGTATGACCCAGAAAAGTGTGTCCGGCCAAATGGGATCGAGCGTGTTGGGTTATGTGGTGCACCCCTGCAGGGAAGTTTATCTATTCGAATAGCCGTGTCCCTCGGTAAAAGGACGACCCGGAGTTGTACCTTGACCTTATGACAACTAGAACCGGATACTGAATAAAATACACCCTTCCAAGTGCCAGATACAACCCGGTGATCGCTCTCTAACAGGGCGACGAGGAGGGGATCGCCGGGTAGGATTATGCTATGCGATGCTACTTGGAGGACTTCAATCTACCCTCTTCTACATGCTGCAAGATGGAGATGGCCAGAAGCGTAGTCTTCGACAGGACTAGCTATCCCCCTTTTATTCTGGCATTCTGCAGTTCAGTCCACTGATATGCCCCTTTACACATATACCCATGCATATGTAGTGTAGCTCCTTGCTTGCGAGTACTTTGGATGAGTACTCACGGTTGCTTCTCTCCCTCTTTTCCCCTTTTCCTTTCTATCTGGTTGTCGCAACCAGATGCTGGAGTCCAGGAGCCAGACGCCACCGTCGACGACGACACCTACGACACTGGAGGTGCCTACTACTACGTGCAGCCCACTGACGACGACCAGGAGTAGTTAGGAGGATCCCAGGCAGGAGGCCTGCGCCTCTTTCGATTTGTATCCCAGTTTGTGCTAGCCTTCTTAAGGCAAACTTGTTTAACTTATGTCTGTACTCAAGTATTGTTGTTTCCGCTGACTCGTCTATGATCGAGCACTTGTATTCGGGCCCTCGAGGCCCCTGGCTTGTATTATGATGCTTGTATGACTTATTTATGTTTTAGAGTTGTGTTGTGATATCTTCCCATGAGTCCCTGATCTTGATCGTACACATTTGCGTGCATGATTAGTGTACGGTTAAATCGGGGGCGTCACAAGTTGGTATCAGAGCCGACTGCCTGTAGGAATCCCCCTTTCCACACTCCTTGGCCGAAGTCGAGTCTAGACATTACAAAACTTTTACTAACATGGCTGTGTGGCTTACGGGCCCACGTCGCCATTGGGTGGTACTAGGATCTTTTACTCCTCGACCTTTACTCTGGGACACTGAACTCTCTTCTACTCGGGTTAAACGAATTTACTAACTCTAACACTAGGATCCCGTGACCGCATTCACCCCAAAGTTGGATAAGCCATAGTTGTTTCTTAGAATAGTATTTTGAACAATTCACACACTGTCATTTGACTCCTTTAAAACGTCTTTGCTTTCAGATGGAACCCACGAGGCAGGTCGTGCACCACACGACGGCCATGGGTGCCTCGGGATCACCGGCTGTGCTAGCTGAGATGATGACCTATCTGGGTTATCGCTGGCACCCTGAGTACACCGTCTACGAGGAGTACCAGGACTTTAACCAGGAGCAGTACCGTGCCATCGTCCACCTCTACTCGCGGGAGTATGACTCCACTACTGTGCCGCACACCGCACATGGTGTTGGTGTGACCATCGATATATCTGTCCACGATGCTGCCTATGCTGCTCTGACACGTCTTCGTGGAGAGTATCGGGAGTTGGACACCTCCCCTTTCAGGCACATTGCTATCGCATCTGATGTTGGTGCGGAGGGATACTATACTGCTGCCTACTCCACTGTCACCCGAGAGCCCTTCTACCATCAGAACCTGGTTCTGCATGCTGATGGGCTGGATCGAGCTAACCGAGCTCTTCGCCACGAGATGTACACCACCCGTCAGCACCTTTACCGTGCTCTGACGCTGCTGCACCCCTTTGTCCGATCTGGACAGCTATCGCGTACTGCGATCTACCCAGCCAGGACCGTGATGCCCCACGGTGTCGGTTGGCCAGAGGTGGGAGGCTACTCTCCCGCACTTGGTCCTCTTCTGCCACCTGAGCGTCGGGCTCTACACCTGAGTATCCGCGGCCCCCAGTCTGCTGACGTGGAGGGCTATCCGTTGCCTCACTACCAGCTGTCGGGCTACGATTACCTCCACAGTACCTCTTGGGACTGATGTAGGCTTGCTTGTAGTGTTAGATGCATTCGCCGCGAGCCTGTGTGTCGCCTATGATGTTTTAGTCTATGTACTGAACTCTGTGTACTGAACTCTGTGTACTGAACTCTATGCATGACCCCTTTTGTAAGTTATGCCGACTACTATGTAGTAGCTATCGTGCTCCTTTCATTATGCATGTTTCATCATGAATGATCCTTGTCTTTGCAAATTTCTCAATGCTGAACCCCTGTTATATATTAGCAGGATGGTTAGACCAGGTGATCGTGGTAGTGGTGGCAATGCCCCACCACCACCTGAGTACATGGCTGGTATGATCCAACAGTTCGAACTGAACCGCCAATTCATGGAAAATATGATGGCTCAGTTTCCTCGCCCCAATATGGACCAGCAACCAACCCCGGTAACTCTGCAGGAATTCATGCGCCTCAATCCAACTGTGTACCGCAGCTCAACTCAGCCTCTGGATGCTGATGACTGGCTCCGTGACATCACCTATGAGATGGAGTCTGCCAATGTAGCCCCTGCCAGCTACGTCAACTTTGCTTCCTTCTTTCTGAAGGGACCCGCAGCTCAATGGTGGGACAGCCACAGGCGTACTCTGCCAGCTGGAACAATCATCACCTGGCCAGACTTCCAAGCTGCTTTCCGTGCCCGCTTCATTCCTCAAGGAGTCATGGACCGGAAGAAGCGTGAGTTCCGCAACCTCACCCAAGGCAACAAAACTGTTGAAGCTTATCAGCGGGAGTTTGTGGACTTGTCTCGCTATGCTGAGGAGGACATTGCAACTGATGCACGCAGACAGGAGAAGTTCCGTGATGGCCTTCAAGCTGACATCAAGCTCGCACTTCTAGTGCATGACTTTGCTGATTTCGCCACCTTGGTGAACAAGGCCATCAATGTCGAAACTGGTCTGCAGGAATACCAGAGCTCTCACAGGCGCAACCGTGACACGGGCTCATCTTCGGGCTCGCCCTCACAGAAGCGTAAGATATGGATCCCGAATAGCATGTACCGTCCAAATGCATCTGCCCCAAGGCAGACCTATGCTGCACCTCGTCTGCCTCCACCACCATCTAGGCAGTCAAGACTTCCAGCTCCACCGTCCCAAGCCCCTGTTCCCACTCCCAATAATGGCTTGTGCTTCAGGTGCGGTCAACCAGGACACCGTGCTAGAGAATGCAACCAGAACCAGAATCAACTGGCCCTTCCAGCAACTGGCCGTGGTAACAACCAGCCCCGCAACAACAATGCTAAGTCTTATGGTCGTGCTCATGCCAACCACGTTGATCTCAACGAAGCTCAAGACCAGCCTGCTACTGTGATGGGTACACTCCTCGTAAATTTAGTACCAGCATCCGTTTTATTTGATACAGGTGCATCGCATTCATTCATGTCAGAAGATTTTGCATACAAGCACGACGTTAAATGTGAGGAGATGAACACCTCGGTATTGGTCAAAACCCCCGTGGGACAGTGTCAAACCTCCCTGGTTGGCATCGATGTCCCCGTGGAAATCGAAGGGCTGGAATTCTATGCCTCCCCCATTATCCTGAAGTCGTCTAACATCGACCTCATTTTGGGGATGGATTGGTTGAAAGCGCATACTGCTTCTATAGTTTGCGCCACTAAGACCGTCCATCTACTTCACCCTTCCGATGAAATAGTTGCTTACCAAGCTCATCTGGTGCAAAATGCCGAGGCCATGCTCTATGCATTGAACGCTGCACCACTCGAGGGCATTGAAAACATTCCCGTCGTGCGTGAATTCCTCGACGTCTTTCCTGAAGAACTTCCAGGGATTCCCCCCTGCTAGAGCTGTCGAATTCATCATCGACTTGAAACCAGGCACCACTCCTATAGCCAAGCGACCCTACAAGATGCCGCCGCATGAACTCCTTGAGCTTAAGGAGGAAATCGACAATTCTCTTCGCAAAGGATTCATTCGCCCAAGTTGCTCTCCTTGGGGAGCACCTTCTCTCTTTGTCAAGAAGAAGGATGGGACAAAACGATTAGTTCAAGACTACTGTCCTATAAACCAAGCTACCATTCAGAATAAGTATCCTCTTCCTCGGATCAATGATTTGTATGATCAACTGGCTGGTTCATCGGTGTTCTCTAAGCTCGACTTGAGGCTGGGTTACCACCAGATCCGTGTTCGCGAAGAGGATATCCCAAAGACCGCCTTCGTGACTCGCTATGGTTCATACGAGTACACCGTCATGTCTTTCGGTTTAACCAATGCTCCAGCCACCTTCTCTCGTCTGATGAACTATATATTCATGGATTACCTCGACAAGTTCGTCGTGGTTTATCTGGATGATATCCTGGTATTTTCCAAGAACGAAGAAGAACATGCTGAACATCTTCGACTTGTGCTGGAAAAGCTACGAGAGCATCAACTATATGCCAAGTTCTCCAAATGTGAATTCTGGCTACCCGAAGTAACCTATCTTGGGCATGTCACCACTAAGGATGGTATTGCCGTCAACCCTGAACGAGTCCAGGCTATCCTTGATTGGACTCCTCCCAAGAACGTTAAGCAAGTCAGAAGTTTTCTCGGTCTCGCCAGCTATTGCCGTCGATTCGTCGAGAACTTCTCCAAGATTGCCAGGCCTCTGACTAACCTATTGCATAAGGGCGTCAAGTTCCATTGGACAGACAAATGTCAGGAAAGTTTCCAGGCACTCAAAGACAAGTTGACTTCTGCCCCAGTTCTAGCTCCACCTGATAATAAGAAGGACTTCGTCATTTACTGCGACGCTTCCCGTCAAGGATTAGGCTGTGTCCTAATGCAAGACCGCAAAGTGATTGCTTATGCCTCTCGGCAATTGCGCCCTCACGAAGAGAACTACCCAGTTCACGACCTCGAACTTGCTGCTGTCATTCATGCACTGAAGCAGTGGCGACATTACCTTCTCGGTAATCGCTGCGAGATCTTCACTGACCACCAAAGTCTGAAGTATCTGTTTACTCAGCCATACCTGAACCTCCGTCAGCAGAGATGGATGGAGCTTGTTGCAGACTTTGACTTGGGTATTTCCTATACGCCAGGCAAGGCTAATGTAATGGCTGATGCCTTGAGCCGCAAGTCTTACTGCAACCACCTCCAGGTTCACAAAGTTCAGCCCTCGCTTGTTGAAGAATTCAGGAAGCTGAACCTCCATATTGTTCCTCCGGGTGCACTCGCTCCCCCTCCTAAGGAGTTTGGCAAGGTGAACCTCCACGTTGTTACCCAGGGTTCCCTCAATACCCTAGTTGCTAACCAGATCTCGTGGACAGCATCAAAAGGCTACAGAAGTATGACTCTGAAGCCCACAAGATTAAGCGCTACCTCGCAGAAGGAAAGCCCTCATTCTTCACTATTGCTGAAGATGGCACCTTATACTTCAAGGGCCGCCTAGTGGTGCCATGTGCAAAGAAAAACCTAGATATGACACAGGAAGTTATGAAAGAAGCTCATGATACGCCTCTATGTATCCATCCTGGTAGTACAAAGATGTACCAAGACATCCGTCAGAGATTCTGGTGGTCTAATATGAAGCAAGACATTGCTCGTTATGTCGCTGAGTGTGACGTTTGCCGTCGTATCAAAGCAGAACATCAAATGCCTGCTGGAACTCTGCAACCTATCTCTATTCCTGAATGGAAATGGGACCATGTTGAGATGGACTTCGTCACTGGATTTCCCAAATCACAGAAAGGTAATGATGCTATTCTTGTCGTCATTGACCGGCTTTCCAAAGTTGCACATTTTCTGGCGGTCAAGGAAACGATCACTGCTAGTCAACTGGCAACGCTCTATATGTCCAGGATTGTTTCACTCCACGGTATTCCATTGGTTATCAGCTTAGACCGTGGCAGCTTATTCACTTCAAGATTCTGGGCAAGTTTTCAAGAAGCTATGGGAACTCATCTGTCATTCAGTACTGCATTTCATCCTCAGTCGCAAGGGCAAGTTGAACGCGTCAACCAAGTTCTCGAAGACATGCTTCGAGCTTGTGTTATTTCCTTCAGCAAGAAATGGGAGGAATCTCTCCCGTATGCTGAGTTCTCTTATAATAATAGCTATCAAGCTAGTCTGAAGATGGCCCCCTTCGAAGTGTTATATGGACGAAAGTGCCGAACCCCTCTGAACTGGTCAGAAACTGGGGAACGTCCACTCTTTGGTCCGGATATTATCCAAGATGCCGAAGAACAAGTCCGCATTATTCGTGAGAATCTCAAGACTGCTCAGTCACGTCAGAAGAGTCAGTATGACCGTCATCATAAAGACATGGTCTATCAACCTGGCGAAAAGGCTTATCTTCGAGTCACACCTATGAAGGGTGCTCACCGCTTCGGGATCAAGGGCAAACTAGCTCTTCGCTATATTGGCCCATTCACTATTCTGGAAAGGCGTGGAAAAGTGGCATACCAACTGGAGCTACCGCCGAACCTTTCTCAGGTTCACGATGTGTTCCATGTGTCACAGCTCCGCCGTTGCTTCAAGGACCCAATCCGAGCAGTGGATCATGAAGTGCTCGAATTGCAGCAGGACCTCTCCTATAAGGAGCATCCGGTCCGCATTCTCGACCAAGCTGAACACCGCACACGTCAGAAGGTGATCAAGTTCCTCAAAGTCCAGTGGTTGCACCATTCTGAAGATGAAGCCACTTGGGAACGAGAGGATCGTCTGCGCGAAGAATACCCCGCATTTTTTCCTTCTACCTCCTAAATCTCGGGACGAGATTTCTTGTAGTGGAGGAGATTTGTAACGCCCGGATAATCAAGCTACAGTAATCCCACGCTAATGGTGACACGTCACCACAGTTACTGTTGCTAATCTACCGTTAGGTCCAACCGTTTCAAAATTCAAATTTCAATTAATGTCGACAATAAAAGTTTTTCAAAATTTAAAACAAAAATGTTCGGGAGATGCCAAATAAGGCATAGTTAATTATGGTGTAGTAAACACATTTTTATAAAATGCCTAAATACTTTTAAATGAATTAAAACAGAAAAGAAATAATGAAAGAAAATACAAAGGGGAGAAACAAACTGAAAAAAAGAAAAAAAAAAAGAGAAAACCCTCCCCCCCCACTGGGCCGACTGGCCTAGCTGGCCACCAGGCCGCCCGACCGGCCCACCCCTGCCTCAACCCTCGGGCCGGCCCACCCCCCGCCCCCACTCCCTTATCCCCCCACTCCCCCAGTACCCACCGACACTTCCCCACTCCCCCCACGAAAATATCCCCCCCTCTCCCTCGATTTGGATCGGGATCGAGGAGACCACCGTGCCTCACCATCGCCCGTCGTCGCAGGAGACCACGCCGCCACGCCGGAGCTCCTCCGCCGGCCTGCTTCCTCCTCCCCACCGGCCTACTTCCTCCTCCCCCGCCGGCCTGCTTCCCCCACCTCAACGGCCTGCCTCCTCGTCGCCCGGTCGTCACCGTCAACCACTTCGCGCCCCGCTGCCAATCCCCCTACGGCCCCAGTGAGCCCCGCCTCGCTCCCTCCCTCTCCCTCGTGCGCTCGCGCTCGTCGCCGCGGTCCCCGCCGATCTCGCCCGCGGTTGACGCGCTCCGGCCGCGTCCGATGCGCGCTCACCGCGCCGTGCCCGCGCCCGCACCACGCACGTCCGCCACCGTCGCCGTCCTCGCCATGCCCATCGCTGCGCGTCCGCGGCCACCTGACTGGACCACGCTCGCCGTGCCCCCCCCGCTCCACACCACCTCGCCTTCGCCCCCGCCGCGCTCGCCCGCGCCCCTCCGCCTCCGCCGACCGCTCCGGCGCCAGGCCGCGCCCACCCCGTGGCCGCTCTCCTAGCCGCTCCCCGCCGCCGCCCTCGCCGGCCATGCGCGCGCTCGCCGCTGCCGCTCCCCGCCGTCCAGCCGCTGCCCCGCGGCGACGCCCGGGTTCGGTCGCCCCGGGGCTCCTTTCGCCCGCACCCGAATGCCCGTGCCCGTTAAGGCCCATAGGGCCAATGACATGTGGGGCCCAGCCCACAGAACGAATTAAAAAGAAAAAATAATAAAAATAATAAATTAATTAATAAAAATAAATAAATAAATAAATAAAATAAAATAAAAATAAATTTAATTAACTAATTAAGTTAATTAATCCGGTTTAAATTAATCTAATTAGTTAGTTAATTTAATTAAACAGTAGTTAATTAGCTAACAGCCCTGACAGGTGGGACCCACCTGTCAGGTTGAGCAAGTCAACGGTCAACGTTGACTGCTGACGTCATTATGACATCATGCTGATGTCATAAATCCAAATTTCGAATTAAATTAAATAATTAGTTAAATTCCAGAAATTATTAAAATCTTTAGAAAATCATATCTTTTAATCCGTAACTCGGATGGAAATACTTTGTACATGAAAGTTGCTCAGAACGACGAGACGAATCCGGATACGTAGCCCGTTCGTCCACCACACATCCCTAACCTATCGAACCTGCAACTTTTCACCTCCGGTTCATCTGTCCGAAGACGCGAAACACCGGGGATACTTTCCCGGATGTTTCCCCCTTCGCCGGTACCACCCACTTTCGCGTTAGGACACACCTAGCACCGCTCATTGTCATGTCACGCATCATCATGCTTGTGTTTGCATTGTATTTACTGTTTCTTCCCCCCTCTTCTCTCCGGTAGACTACGAGACCGACACTGCTGCTGCCCAGTTCGACTACGGAGTTGACGACCCCTCCTACTTGCCAGAGCAACCAGGCAAGCCCCCCCTTTGATCATCAGATATCGCCTATTCTCCTCTATACTGCTTGCATTAGAGTAGTGTAGCATGTTACTGCTTTCCTATAATCCTATACTGATGCATAGCCTATCCTTGCTACTACTGTTGTTACCTTTACCTGCAATCCTACATGCTTAGTATAGGATGCTAGTTTTCCATCAGTGGCCCTACATTCTTGTCCGTCTGCTGTGCTATACTATCGGGCCGTGATCACCTGGGCGGTGATCACGGGTATATACTTATATACTATATACATGACACATGTGATGACTACAGTCGGGTCGGCTCGTAGGAGTACCCGCAAGTGGATCTTTGTGGCGGAGCGACAGGGCAGGTTGAGACCACCTAGGCGAAAGGTGGGCCTGGCCCTGGACGGCATCCGCGGTTACTTCGACATAACACGCATAACGAGTTCTTGGTATTTGATCTGAGTCTGGCCATTTGGTCTAGACGCACTAGCCATCTACGCGGGAGTAGTTATGGGTATCCCGGCGTCGTGGTATCAGCCGAAGCCTTCGTGACGTCAGCGACTGAGTGGCGTGCGCCGGATTGGACTGGAACGCCACTAGGCTAGGTCTGCTTCCGGCCGCGTACGCAACGTGCAGGTGTGCATAGGGCGATGGGCCCAGACCCCTGCGCGCATAGGGTTAGACCGGCGTGCTGACCTCTCTGTTGTGCTTAGGTGGGGCTGCGACGTGTTGATCTTCCGAGGCCGGGTATGACCCAGAAAAGTGTGTCCGGCCAAATGGGATCGAGCGTGTTGGGTTATGTGGTGCACCCCTGCAGGGAAGTTTATCTATTCGAATAGCCGTGTCCCTCGGTAAAAGGACGACCCGGAGTTGTACCTTGACATTATGACAACTAGAACCGGATACTGAATAAAATACACCCTTCCAAGTGCCAGATACAACCCGGTGATCGCTCTCTAACAGGGCGACGAGGAGGGGATCGCCGGGTAGGATTATGCTATGCGATGCTACTTGGAGGACTTCAATCTACCCTCTTCTACATGCTGCAAGATGGAGATGGCCAGAAGCGTAGTCTTCGACAGGACTAGCTATCCCCCTTTTATTCTGGCATTCTGCAGTTCAGTCCACTGATATGCCCCTTTACACATATACCCATGCATATGTAGTGTAGCTCCTTGCTTGCGAGTACTTTGGATGAGTACTCACGGTTGCTTCTCTCCCTCTTTTCCCCTTTTCCTTTCTATCTAGTTGTCGCAACCAGATGCTGGAGTCCAGGAGCCAGACGCCACCGTCGACGACGACACCTACGACACTGGAGGTGCCTACTACTACGTGCAGCCCGCTGACAACGACCAGGAGTAGTTAGGAGGATCCCAGGCAGGAGGCCTGCGCCTCTTTCGATTTGTATCCCAGTTTGTGCTAGCCTTCTTAAGGCAAACTTGTTTAACTTATGTCTGTACTCAGATATTGTTGTTTCCACTGACTCGTCTATGATCGAGCACTTGTATTCGGGCCCTCGAGGCCCCTAGCTTGTATTATGATGCTTGTATGACTTATTTATGTTTTAGAGTTGTGTTGTGATATCTTCCCGTGAGTCCCTGATCTTGATCGTACACATTTGCGTGCATGATTAGTGTACGGTCAAATCGGGGGCGTCACATGTGGGTGAGTGGAGGGATGGCCTGGCCAGCGGTGGGAGTAGTATGGGGGCGGTGAGGCCTCCGCGGCAGCACAGCCGGCCACGGGAGGCAGGAGCAGGCGGCACGACCGGCGCTGCTTTGGGCGTCTAGACCAAGAAGACCAGAGGTTGAAGAAGCACTATGGCCGTTGGATGGCAGTCACTGAAGCTAGAATCGTTTATATTGACTAAGTTGACAAAGCCCTTGGTGCGCTCCAACTTAGTAGGCCCACAGGTCAGCCTCCGAAACGGTGCGCCCCAGCTGTCAGGGGGAGGAATCATTTTTTGGGCGACCGAAGCTAAGAATATCCGAGATTGAAGAAGAAGCACGACATCCGTTGGATAGACATCCAACGGCCACTGCTGCTAGAACCATGTGTTGACTATAATAAGTTGACAAAGCCTTGCATACGCGTCAACTTATTTTTTTTAGGGGACGCATCACTTAGTAGGCCCACAAGTGTGTGGCAGAGATCTTATAGCCCATTTGTGTTTTGTAAGAATGTACAACCCATTTTTGAATTCTAATGGAATTTACAACAACCCATTTATAGTTTGTTAAAAGTATAGCCCATTTTCTAGCTAGGACAACGATTAATAATTTCAACCAACCGTTGAAGACAAAATTCAATAAAATTTCCCACATTTTGATGGGATCCGAAATATTTTTATCCCGAAATTTCTAGTCAGATTAAATATAAATTTGTATTTCGTAAAAATCCAACGAAACATTGCGCGCGCAACAATGAAAATTTAAGATTTTAAAAATCCATAAATAATATTTTATAAACTAATTTCGTGTTTGGTGCATTTTTTTATAGTTACTGCCCAGTTTTTATAATTACATCCCATTTATTATTTTTAAAGCCCATTTTCCTGTTAAGCCTAATGCATCCCTCCTAGGAAAGATTTGCAGCCCAGCGGGGCGGAGAATAACAAGTTGACCTTGCCTGGGTATTCCTCAAAAAGACGTATAGCTGGGCTAGCCATTTTCATCTTGAAAAAAATAGTATCTGGGCTGGATATCAGGCCTGGGCTAGATGGGCCACAGCCCGCCCAGTTAATACCCTGCTCTCCTCTGAACAACAACGAAATCATCGCCAAGAAAAACTCTGCAGTGCTCACGCCTCAAAAACACAAATACTGCTCGAGCTGCTTGGTCCCAGCTGTCGGCCGCACCTTGAGCAATTCTCTCGTTTATATTGACTACATAGGTTGACAATGGTGTGGGACCGTGATGTCAGGAAACCAGGAGAAAGCAAAAAAAATAGTTGTACATAATAAGGAGGCACTTGCGTACGTACGGCTATGGCCCTAGTGGGTCCCTAGTGTCATCCAGTCAAAATAAAGTCATCTCCTGAATCCTCATGTTCGTTGACGATGTTAACAATGCTCGGCGCCACGGCGAGCGCAACAACTCGAAGGACAACGGAGAGGGCCTCGCGGGCCCTACGGATGGTCTGATACAGCGCCCGCTGCTCATTCAGGAAGCCAGGATCATCGGACACCTATGAGCACCTTCGAGAAACTGAGACGGCATGAAACGGTAAGGCCGCGCTTGGGAGCGCTGGTTTATTTCAAACCTGTATTAACATACAAGTGTAATTTACTCGTCATCAGAAACAACGCGTAAAATACAGGCGTAATGAAGCTGAGGGCCCGAGGTCTGTAAGTACAACTGGCGGGTTACGCGTGTAATTTGAGAGACCAGTGTATATTTTACGAGCACTGCTATATGGACGACATTACCAGACGATACATGCACGACGTGCATATGATGCCATCCATGGGCAAGGCTGAAACAACAGCTAATGGCTGGATTAGCAATCGTTCGAGTGTCGTTCAGCGTTTTTATCTTGTGTGAAGTACTTCCGATATTTTACTAGTCGAAATCGACCAACCAAGCGCCTTCGCCCGAGACCATCTGCTTTAATTTACAAGCGTCAGTTTTACAAGCGGTTTTGGTTGGAAAACGACGATCCAATCACGGCCTAATATCATGAGTTGGTTGGAAGATCATATGGTTTCACGTCTAACCTACCCGACTTGTCGTATAGGCTATGAATGAAACATCAGATGATGAACTTCTTAAGCACGGAAACAACAGAAGAGGATGATCTTCTTAACAAGCAAATCACTGGCATTAGATCGACATGCAAAACAATACGAAACATTATTCTCAGGAGGCACGGTGAACAGCTCGTGATGCCGCATGCCACAACATTCCAAGCTCAACTTTGCAATCAAACACAAGGCCTGGCATTACATAGACAATATTCAGAACAAACTCTTAACACAGGAATATCTCAGCAGAGTAACTATTTACTTCTAAACTGAACACAGGAATAGGAAAAAACACTCGACGGTGCTCATAGCAAGGGCGTCCCACTCAAAAATATCAAATGCATGTCTTCTGGCTAACATCAATGAGCAAATTTTGACAAGGTTTTTCAATTCCAATATATTAAACTAACGTCTTCTTGCTAACATCAATGATTAAACTTTGACAAGCTTTTCCCATTCAAAATATGTAATGCCTATGATCGCGGAGTCCTGCCGTAGCTTCTTGTACTTGTTTGGGCACTTTTTGCCCAGGGCACTCCACGTGTTGTTAAATTGCCAACGGTCTCTGCAGACTAGTCATGTCACCGGTGTCTAATAATACTCTGTAAAGCTTCTCGGTCATTCCTTCTGTAATGTAGCGCAAACAGTGACTGCTTCTTTCTGCAAAGTGGAACGACCAACTGGACCCAGTAATGCAGCAGTTTGCCTTGGACATATTGGCTCCATTTGTGCAGTTCAACTAAAATCGAAGTCGGAATAAAACCGAGCTTTAATTTTGATATCCCTGTAAGCAACAATAGGTATAAGGGAAACAATTACTGAGAAATAACGGTTGATGACTTGTACTCCCAGAAAAAAAGCATCTACTGATCTACTTTATCTTAATGGGAAACAAAGCAGGAGAGTAGCAATTCTCCATCAGTGTGATTCATTCATATTGACTGAGACATTATCTTAACAATGCCTTGTTTCAACATGTATAAAGAACGACAAAGCAGAAAAGTACCATTCCTAAAACAATGCAACTGATTCATTTTAACAGAGTCATTATCTTAACAATACCTTGGTTAAACATGTAGAAAGAACTACAAAGCAGGATAGTACCATTCCTAACAAGTGTTGCAGTTTGAACTAAGATTCAGTAGTTAATTAATTCTGAGAGTGGCATTGCTTAATTTTACCAGCGGCATTAGATTAACGAAAAGCATAAACAGTTCCAGGGGAGAGTGGGCGCAACAACAGTATGTGCTTCCATCTACTTATAAAGGGGGTGATGCAGAGTTTGTTGTAACAAAGCAACAAGCATCATGTATGGGTTGGTCCCATTTTTGTTCACTACTTAATGGGAAAAGACAGCAATACAATAGCTTCAATTCAACATTTATTTAAAACAGTACCAATACAAGTAGCACAACATCTCAAAGCACACTGCACAATCATGTGGATGAAGGCCTGTACTGACCTTTCATGAGACGGACAAGATAAAATACGAATCTGCCAACACGAATAGGAAATCCAATCTCGTTTTGTGCAGTTGCACTGAAATCAAGCAAAGTGTTTCGCGTAGCGAAGCAAAATGTCGCAATAGCAACAAGTTGAATAGATATCCCTGTTTAAACAGAGGCAAAAAAGGAATCAATTACTGGCTAATAAAGGAGGATGAAACATGCGGCCACAAAAATGGTAATCCCGCCAATCCCTAACAAGTGTTGCAGTTTTGAAATAAGATTCAGTAGTTAATTCTGAGAGTGGCATCAATTACTGGCTTATAAAGAGGGTGATGCTGAATTTGTTGTAACAAAGAAACAAGCATCATGTCTGGGTTGGTCCCATTTTTGTTCACTACTTAATGGGAAAAGACAGCAATACAATAGCTTCAATTCAATATTTATTTAAAACAGTACCAAAACAAGTAGCACAACATCTCAAAGCACACTGCACATCATGTGGTTGAGACCAAGATTTGAAACAACTCGCCACGAAGACTAGAAACAAATCTCGATCTCCTTTTGTGCAGTTCCACCAAAATTAAGCAAAGTCACCGGTGTGACATTCAAGTTGAACTGCACAAAACACTCTTAAAACGTAAGTGTTTCGAGTAGAGAAGCAAAATGTCGCAATAGCAACAAGTTGAATCGATAGCCCTGTTTAACAGAGGCAAAAAAGGAAACAATTACTTGCCGATAAAGGAGGATGAAACAAACGGTGACAGAAAGAAGCATCTAACTTATCTTGGATGGAAAACAAAGTAGGACAGTAGCATTTCTAAAACGGTTGCATTGATTCATATTAACAGAGACATTCTCTTGAAACAACATTCGTTAAAAAATGTAATTTACTTTTAACAGTGTCATTGCTTCAATTGGCGGCATTCTTAGATTAACAACAGCAAAATAGTTGTATCGGACATGCCAGCACCATGTGCGTCCACACGTATAAATGGGTGATGCAGAGTATGTAGCCAAGCAGCATATATGCGCTGGTCCCATATTTGTTCTCTTTGAACCTTCTTCCTATGTGAGGGCAACAAATCTAGTCCTGCACAAACTACCCGACCCCCAGTTTCTTTCCCTTTTCAACAAACAGATCGGTTCCTTACAGATGTGTGTACTGGGTTACCCCCTTTTTCCCTTTTCGACCTACAAAGCGGCTCGATAGCCAGTCTATACTACTTTCCGCCCCTCCTTTCCTCATTGAACCACGTCCTAGATTCTTGCTCCAGCCCACCGCACCCTTCTTTCCTCTTTGAACCAAGACCTAGATTCGACTACAGATCGAAAAAGATCCACATGCAGCTAGAGCAACGACGGTTTCAAAGAAACTTATACCTTAGGGTCGTCGGGATGTGGCAAGGCATGCGGCGGGAGGCCGGATCTGCCCACACTACGTACGGCAGCGAGGAAGAAGGGGTCGGTGGCCCTCCCGCACAGGCGATGGGTGAAAGAGAACAGCGCAGCCGGCAGTGGATTGCCACCCTCGCCGAAGGCGATAGAGTGAACGCTGCACCTCCTCCCATTCCCGATGCGACGGGATACGGACGCCTCCTTCACCAGCTGTGAGGGGGGAGAGAGAGACAAGAGGCCAACGCAGTCTTGTTTAGATCTGGTGAAGAGAGGGTGAGAGACTGTGAATATAGCAAACCCTAGCAAATGAATGCTGAGCCTCCAGCGTGTAACATATATGGAGAGGGTGAGAGAGCGAGACGCGAGAAACTCTATCAAACAAGAGGCTATAATGGAGTAAAAAAATCTCTCCATAGCAGTGGTTTTAAATAGAATACGCGCGTTCCCGGAAAAAGGAAACGAAAACTGGCGGACAATTTTTTAAGGGTCTGTCTAGGACACATCTAGATGTGACATAGTTATGTCACATCTAAGTTGATGTCCACTCTGTTTGTGGTCTATTTTTTTCCTAGTTTTTTTTGTTTCTTGTTGCTACATTATATACTTGTGGGAGCTTAGATGTGATATCCTTAAATAACACTAGCAAGATGCCCGTGCGTTGCACAGAACATCAAGATCTTGTGGGAGAAAAGGATGAACGAGGGAAGGCCTTATCTACAAATGTGGAGAGGAGTGCGGGTAAATTGTCATAGTTTCCTTCCTATCCGTTAGATATAGATCGGACGACCTATATTGCAGGATGGCAGACACACCATCATCACCAACTCTACTTTTTATAAGAGTGGATAGATATGGAATGATGATTTGTTTTTGTGTGTATAAACTTAGAAGGTTTGAACCGAGACAAAGCTAACATGCGAAGTAAATAAACACGTAGGGTCTACATACACAATTTATCTTAGGCACTCCAATGGTACGTCCACTAAACATTCACGCATTTCACATCTTTCTACATCTACGGGAACCTACGAAAGGGTTAACATAAATTGCCTCTCTCTCTCCTCCCTGATTTTGATGGTGGTGGGCCCCTCCCTCCCCCCAATCTACAATCAACAGCTCACACGTTTCACATTATGTTAACTAGTCATCAACCCGTGCATCTGCACGGGCTAGCACTTCTAATATTAAATACGAAAAAGTGGGTACCTATTACATTGGTTGGACAATAATATTAAAATGTTATAATTGATTGTTATTATTGTATTAGTAGACAACATGGTTACGAATTCAGTTGTTGGATGTATCATGTATTTGTTACATTTAAGTTTATAATTATATAATCAAGTTCCCTATTGTAGCATATATGCTCATTTCACTTTGCTGCCTGAAAAACATACATCTTCATTTTTGCCTCCCCTGGGAACATTGGATTGCACCTAGTTTTGTTTAATTATAAAAGAATTTGTTTCTATAGACAACGATGAAACAATGGACATACACGGTTTTCTATCAACATGTGAAACTGTAGCAAAAAATATACATAAGAGATTCTATTCTCTCATACCTTTATGAGACATACATTATTCAGATGTTAAGTTGTTGTCTTAACCAATAAATTCTTACAAAATTTCTTTTATGAATAATAGAGTAGTGAAATTGTGTGATAGATTATTCGGATTAAAGTGGTGCATACCCAAAAATCTTAAAAAATTTATTATATGATTATTCTTTTTTATATACTTTCTATTCCTACTATACACACATATATCATATATGTAATCATGTGTCTATATGAGATCTTCGTGGCGAATGATATATCAAGATTTTTTTGTTACTGTAGTAACTACGGAGTTTTAAAGATGTTTTAACATGTATAATTAGCTATCACTGATAAAGGCCAAAATAAAGACGTGCATAGATGTACTATATACGCAAGTAATAGGTAGTAAAAATCCACGCCATGCGAAAAATATTATGTGAATGGGTCTAATTCAAGAATTGCATGCGTGCTATTCAAAGTAGTATGTCTGCATGCATAATAATAACTAGTAAGCAGCACGTGCAACGCACGTCTTCATCAACGCACGTCTTTTGTTTGCCAGGCCAGGGTGTTGTATCAATGGACATTGTACGAGTAGTTCTCTCCTTGATGAACTGAACCTTGGCACTGTTGACTGTTGTCGCCGAATTGCTTGATAGAAAAACAATTGTTCAATTGTTCTTTAGATTGCACCATTAAATTAGTGGTGCTATTTCACAATTAATTTGCATCCAGTTTCTTGATATTTAATTTGTAGAAGATATGTATTATTCAATTTAGGAAATATACCATATCAAAATATAGCTATATCTACTTAGAAAAAAAAATAGGATATCACCCTACCATGGTAAACAACGGACTACACAGCTAGCAAGTTCTAGGTTGTCATAGGCGAAATATTTCCTTCTTCAAAATTCTCGCAAGGCACCATAAGTGAAATCATGCTGGAAAAACTTGGCTTGAGAGCTCAACTAATTGCGCCTTTGATAAAGTGCAAAACATAGAGATACAAAGGGCAATTTGAGAAACATTATGTCCTTTCTTTGCACACAACTCCATAGTTCTTTTTTAGATCGTAACTCCATAATTTTTTTAGATCATACCTCCATAATCCCATAACAACATAAACACAATTCCCATAGTAGGCAAGTTGTGTATTAAGATACTAAGACTACCACTCAGTTTACCGCCCAGTCTTTTGACAAATTTCAACCAGGGGTTCGCTCTGACAGGCCCATCAGTTTGTCATACGTATGCTGGCATCGACTTGCTTTGTACTCCCTCCATTCCAAAATAGATGACTCAACTTTGTATTAACTTTAGTACAAAGTTAGTATAAAGTTGGGTCATCTATTTTGGAACGGAGGGAGTAGTTAACAGGGCCCAGACTTTGGTTTCTTGATCCCGATGGGTGCCTGTCTGTACGTATTCTACTTCTGGGGGCATGAAACCTTCTCCTTGGGGCAAGGAAGTATAAGCTCAATGCAAATAAACAAAGCTCAGGGTTTGCATATTAAGCTGCAGTGCATTGGGCAACAGACAAGCAATTGGGTATTATTAATTGATGAGACTGTAGTATGTACCTCAGGTGTAGCATGGGCAGAAGAAGTTCCGATAGACGGTGGAGCACGGACAGATAGATTTCCAGCAAAGTCGATGGTGTATAAGCACGCGATGTTGGTAACTTGCGGCACGATTATATTGGGCAAGCAACTTGCGATGTGATCTATTTGCTTCCGGTCGAGGGGTTCCATAGAACCAAGAAACACGCCGGACTTCTCTTTTGGTGTCATATAAATCCCCATACATACTGAAGAAGGAAGTTTCCTAAAGAGAAGTAAGTTTATTTCAGAAAGAATGTGTAGCAAAAGCTGTTCGCTCTTTATAAGCAAGTGGCCAAGTGCAATGTGTGCCTCGGTTCTTCAATACTTGTATGCCACACATGAATATATTGGATGTTTGACTGAAAGTTAAGACTTGCAGGTCAATACATCTCATTAAAATCTCTAAGATTTATGTTATAACCTACTGGTAGATTTTGAGATTAAAGGTGAGATTAAGAGCATATGCCCTTCTGTTTCAATACCACTAAATTGTGTCTCAGTCTTTTGTGGGTAGCATCGAGAGTAAAAGACCAACGAGTGCAAGAATTGGAACATAGAAGAATCTTACCTGGGCATGATGCCATCAGGTTCTATGCCAAGATCGAGGTAGTAGAGCTCCCTCAATCTCTCTTGCCAAGCCCTCCCGTTGACCATCAATAGAACAGTCGCTCTCGCTTGCCCTGCTTTTGAAATCTCCTTCTGCACCGCTGCAGATCAGTTGGCAGCATAGGCCGAGCTCTCCCATCTATCATCACGTTGAGCGCATCTATGCTTACTTCCCTTGTATCATCACAACGGATGCTATAAATTTGCTTGTGTCCTTGTCATAAATCTGAGTTCTGCACAATATGAAAAAGAAAGAAAGTCTGTTAATACAACATAATGATAGTTCCAAGGAAACATGTACTACGCCGAAACTGGCCATGATAGTACGGATGTCATGTGGATGGACGTAATTGTGCAGGAATAACCGGACGAGTACTCGGATATCGAAAACCCACCGGAGAGATCAGTGCACCCTACTTTAAACGTAGTTTCCTGGTGTCGCCACGGTGGTTGATGTTACAGCAGTACCTGAGTCTTACCTCGAACTCCAAAGAACATGGCGCCGCCGACAACGCCCGAGGATGTAGGGAGAGCACGGAGACCGCTCGGCCAAACGGGTTCAATGCCACGTTCAGCAGGAACAGGTACTGCCGGCATTGGGCACGGGCCGAGAAGGCGTTGAAGCCGTCACAAAGCTGGACCTCGACGCACGCCCAGGCCCAAGCTCGGTCATGCACGGCCACCCGTGCGTGTCGGCAAAGTGGTCCAGGAGTGCCGCCGTGGAGCTAGCGAAACCGCAGTCTGCCTGCGGGCAATAGCACGGCGTCGTGAGGGCACGCCTTGAGGTGGTCGGGGTGGTCATAGTAGGCCGGCGTGGCAGTGCAGCCGTGGGCGGCGTTGGCGCACGGCACCCGGATGGACTCTGTTAGCCTCTCCAGTGTGATGTTCCAGCGATAGCTACCGGTCAACCGGATGTGACACACACGGCACCTCCTTGCCGCCACCATCTTGTCGCGGCACCGCAAGGATATGGTATGACCGACGCCACACTGCACCCGAGCAGAAATGATGTTCCAGTGTTATTGGTACACAAACTTGTAATGGATCGGCCTAGGATGGACGACGAGCGTACGCACCTGGAAGACTGGTGGCTTGAGAGGGAGGTAGCTGATGCCGCAGTTGAGGGTATCGTCGCCATCCACTATCATGTTTGCGAGCGCCATGCGCTTCGCCGCCGGCTCCATCGTACCTGGAACCCGAGATTGCCGTCGTTGTTCTTGTTCTTCTTCTCTTGTTTTTTTCCTATGGAAATACTAACATCGTCTCCTCCCTCGTAGGAGGTCTCGGGCCAACACCTTGAATCCGCGGGCACTCCTCGTGATGCCACAAACCCTCGCCGCCGACTGCCTCACACGGATGGCCGTCCCATCCCGCATCCTGACCTTGTACCGCACTGCCGACACCAGCACCACCGATCACCGTTCCAGGCCCCATCGCTGCCATCACAAATTAAATAGGTACATAAATGCTTTCATCGTGAGGTTTATTTGTCATGATAGGTATATGCACGTGTGTTGCACCGGAAGTTGATTTTTTTAAGCAACAGGGGAACATATGGGCACACATCATGATGCAAATCAAATAACAAAAAGGAGATTATGTTTTGGTTATGAACCATAGAACTTCTGACAACTTTGTCCTGAGATATACTAAAGCCAAAGAATATCATAGAGGGAAATCAAATTATCTGAATGACATGATGTTATTTCACAAAATAAGTTAAATTTACATTTAAATTTTAAAATTACCAATTGGTCATCTTTACATGTAAATAAAAAGGTGGGAGTCAATATTACAATACGCTTACCAAAAATGTTCCTCTACAAAAAATTATCATGAAGAATCACCTGCCAAGAATAAAAACTGAGAGCAAGTCTGCAAAATAACAAATTGTTAACAATACATTCAGTAATATAAATCTCACTGTTCTTGCACACCCTTCAGAGCATACCAATTTTTCCCTTCAGAGTATACTCTCGTCTATGAACAGAAAAAGAAAACCATAGAAACTAAGTTCAAGTCTGCAGAATAACACAAAGAATCACTAACAGTTCAGTACCATGTGAATGGAGACATACCATACCATCCTTTTTACCTTCTGACTGCACTTCTATTTGTGAGAATTCCAGTAAGTAGATGGCAATTTAGCAAAATACAACCATTGGAATATGGGAAGCCGTATAAACTGAATTATGTAGATAATATCACATGTGAATTATTGGCCTCTAAGATGGAACAAAACTGAATACTACCCAAAACAACACACAAATCTGACTAACAATTTTAAAATTTCATATCTCTCCTATACTACCTAATAAATTCAAGTTGTATACACCTTTTTCAATTGCACAAAAATCTAATTCAGTTTCTAAAGTCTGCAATACCCCCATAATTCTAAACAGTCTGCAATACCCCCATTACTAACTATAGTTCAGCAAATCCCTGAGGAAGAGTCATTGGTGAGGATGGGCTAACTCCGCTATATACCATAACTATTCTCAACTACCATATCCAGAAAAAGTATTGTCAATTTGTGAGGATACCGAAATTGAGTTACAAATAGAAATAACAAAAGTAGAATGTCAAGCATAAGTAGTCTATTCAGAGGAATCATTCCCAAAAGAAATTCTGAGCTGAACACCAGAGCACAGCGAGTTGTGACAACTCACATCCCAAATGATAGCAGATTTATTTAAACTGCCAGTAGCATCACAATACAGACGTTAAAACCAGTAGCATTATAGGAACACTGTACAGTCAGTTCCTGCATGCATACCTGCCGGTAACCTTGGTACCATCACCGCTCACACTCCTCTGTGTGTCCTTCATCGTCATCTTTCCTTCGTCAAACAAATCCAGCAAACGCACACAATCGAATCACCTAATGCTTCGGCAACTCCAACAGCACGTTGTTGCTCCAAGCAATCAGTGAACACCACGGAGAGGGGCGTACTTGGATCCTAAACTTCAAGCAAACAATTAATTAAGATCCCTTGCACACACACACACACACACACCGAGAGAGAGAGAGAGAGAGAGAGAGAGAGAGAGAGAGAGAGAGAGAGAGAGAGAGAGAGATCAGGGTATCCCAGGGTGAGGGATGAGAGGAGCTGACCTACGGAGTGCGGCGCCAGCAGGTTTGGGGATCGCGAGCAGGCGGCCTCCATCCGCGGCTGCGTGCGTGGGCGAGCAGGGGATCGGCGTTGTTTTCCGGAGGGGATCGGCGGCGGCGGCGATCCAGAACTGACGACGAGGGCGAGATCCGGCGGGGTCTTCTCGAGTCGTCCGCCAGCGGCGAGATCCGACGGGGCCGATGGGGTAGGAGTGGTTCGGGCGTGCGATCGGGCGGCGGCGGAGATCGATCTGCTGTGTCGGGCGGCGGCGGGAGTCGTCGCGCACACACTTCCATGCCGCGAGAGTCGTCGCGCACACACACATAGACATAGACATGCATATCCGTGTTTACGTAAAATTCCATTTCCATCTCCATCTCCAATCATATTTGTCCAACTGGCACATTATTTACGTTGTTAATTATATATGCAGCAATATTAACGTACAACATCTCTTGTTTGCGCACGTCCGGACCGTTGCCACGGCCGGTCCTGACCAACCCGAACCCTCTTCATCACCCGCGCGTGCTTCCCGCCCGAAACGGTCAGTGCCGCATTCATGCCCGGCCAGAGCGGACGCGACCTCTCACTGGCGCCGGCATTAAAGCGGCGCGCCGGCCGAGAGAGCGTCGCCCGCGCCGCTTCCGGGTGCACGCGGCTGCTCCGCGTTCAAAGGTCGCAATAGCCGGCTACAACATGCATGTAAAAAGTTCTTGGGAGTCCGTGCTACAGCTAGCTGTCCTCCCCTAACTCGTCAATCTCTTCCAGTAGTGCTAGTACTCCATGGCGCGATCCATCGACAAGCAGGCGGGAAAGTTATCGTATACTCGGTTTGCGGTGAGTGGCATGCCGAGCGACCGTGTGGGGTCGAGCCGTGGAGGAGGGTGAGACACGAACACGACAGACGTGATTTAAATGTTGGTTTTGCTCGATGGCGCGATCCAACGAAACGAAACGTTGGTTTCTCTCCGTTTCAATTTTTTCTCCGGAAAAACGGAAACTTTCCTATTCATTTTCATTCCTATTCCAAGGTTGCCCCGTTACAACATTCCATCAAATACAAAGGAAAACTAACACGCATGCTGATGCATCTCAATGATTCACAGATCATAGCCAATATTTACTTCACAACTAAAGAAAAAAGTTGTGAGAGCGTGTACGAAAGAAAAACTACTGATGGGGTCACTACGACTTAAACCCTAAACCCTAAACATGATTTAATTTCCTGGTGAGGTAGAATCTATCGAAGGAAAGACGGCTGGCACCCTCGGATCATACAATGCTTTTGTGCAGTTCCACTAAAATCGACCTGAGCATCCCTGATGGCAAAGATATTGAAGAAGTGTGATTAGAATAATAGTACTGGCACTAGTTCATGAGACATAAACTCATCACAAGTAGAAGCCGGTAGAAGTAGAGAAAGATCGACATGGAGATGGAGCTACGGCAGTGGAGCAAGCCGGCTCCAAAAGGAAGATGGACTACCTGGGACGTCGGGCTGTAGCTAGAAGGGCGGTTGGGACGCGGCATCGGCCCATACCGCGGTGACCCCCGATTGGGACGCACCGACTGTGGGTTTTCTCCCTTGCCGATGTCGACCGCGTCTACGCAGAACATTGTTCCCTTCCCCAGCTGCGGGATCAGGCCCGTCGTTCTATGCTTGTGAAGAAAGCAACCTAAGCAAGTAGGCTTGTAGCTTAGGCTCCTTCTAGTGTATATATAGTGGTTTTCTTTTTCTCTCCATATCAACCATTTTATATTGCGTACATGTCATTCAAGAGTGAAATGATGGTTGCTTCTTCCGACTAACTTACTATGTGATTTCACTGCTCCTTAGTGGCCCCTACACGTACTCCCCCTACGTGTATGCAACAGTCACACGTGCACATGGACGCAAAAACGCGCGCGATGCCCTAATGCATGCATGTCCGAGCACACGACGGAACACACACGGTCACGCTCGAGTGCTCAACCTACACGTGCATGCACACACATACTCAGTCAGGGTGAGCTAGTGACCGTATAAACACCGGAAAATATATATATTGAGCGCAATGAGCGTATTATGAAGTCCACTGACCGTATTTTTATAAATATACAGTGACAGACAGTGTATTTATCTCGTTTGAAATTAAGCCATATTAACCGGAGAGGAGGCAGTATGGACTAGCATTACTTTGTTGTGTCCCGTCAACTTGCCTAACAAGGAGAAGGTTGCAGGACGGGAGAAGCTTGCGCGCGGTGGCTCGCAGGACAAGGAGGAACTTTTGACTAATGCAAGCTCTTCCTCGCTCAGGCAGTGGACGTGCAACAGTTAATTCGGTGTCAGATTGCCAGAAGCATACACTATACTACTAGTGCTATTATTGTTCGACTTCCCGAATAGGTGAACAGTCAAGCGCAAAGTTTACTAGTACTACTACTATAGTCTATAAAGGTACGTACTATACTAGTACTAGGAACCGGATGGAGGAGCGTTTGCACTCTTATTATAATTTTAAAATGTGATAAAGCTATCTTCAACACATTTGGTTCTCTTGGAGGGTTCTCGCATGTGATAATGGAAGTTGATTGCATGGAACACTCGCTACAATTCTCGCTTAATTCTGGCTCATATCCTGTTACAAATAGTAGCGCTCGGTAATATTTCCTCTTTGTTTGTTATTCAGCATGTAAACAGGTCAGCAAACCTTGCGGCGCATCTTCGTGCGAACCGTGCTTGCTGCACTTTGAATGTGGCCGAGAGCTGGCTTGATGAAACACCTCGCTTCCTACTTCTTTTTTTGCGGGGTACCTCGCTTCCTAGTGACCAGTGTCTTGGCTGATCGTCCTAAGAATGCTTATATATGAATAAAGCTCTCTCATTTACCCGCAAAAAAGATTAAGCCATATTAACCGGAAAGGAGGGAGTATGGACTAGCACTACTTTTTGGTGTGTCCCATCAACTCACAGAACGAGGAGAAGCTTGCAGGACAAGGTGAAGCTCGCTTACGCCTTTTGACTAATGCAACCTACCCTCGGTGGACATGCATCAGTCCATTCGGTGTCAGATTGTCAGAGGCATACACTGTAGTACCCAACATGCGGAATACCATCATCGTTCGACTTCACGAAGAGGCGAAGAGCCAAGCGCAGTAGTACGAGTAGTACTACTACTAGAACCGCATGGTGGAGCGTCTGTACTCTTATTTTTTTATCTCTGATAAAGTACACTTTATTCCGGAGAAGGGCGGAAAATGGCAGCCAACATGTAATGAATGATATCGATCAACCAACCATGCTCGAATATATCTTGGCCTCCGTGCGAGCCCGTCTGTGTGTTCTCGCTCCTCGTCTCTCTCAAGGAACGGCGGGTTGGATCTTAGCCGTCAATTGAGATCGGTTTGCTCACACTCCTGTTCCACATGTCAGTGATATGCCAAGAGGAGGTGCGTTGACCGACTGGCCAGACGCGTACTTGGTTTTGCACCTTCATACTACTCCTACCTCCGTCACAGTTTACAGGGCACGCTTCATTATGATGCATTTCTCTCAATGCATTTCCACCACCAGAGAGACTTTAGACGCGTTTGGTTTAATGCTCAATTAATTAGGGCGTGGTAACCGCAATCAAGTCCACAATTTTCTCTCCATGTACTGTACTACTACGGAGTGGAGTAAGTGCATGCATGTGTGTACCCGGGGTGGAAGCACTGCATGCATGTGTGTACGCATTATTCCCTCTAGTAATAGACGCCGTGCTATAACTACCAATGCTATTTTTCAAGCCGATCGCTAGTCGCCTTTGTCCCACAGAATTTTTTTCTTTTTTCTGAAGCGCGCTGTATAAACAGTGACGGATGGAGTAGTATGAGCAGATTCAAAGAAGAGCGTATTGATGGTTGCTTCTTCAGAGCAACTTACAGTGGGAAAGGTGGGGCTTATGATTTGACTGCTCATTACTCACTATTAATGCGACGCAACGACCGGGCTGAGTCTCCCATGCGGTTGTGCACTACCCCCTCGGTTCTTAAATATACTCTGGAGTATTTGTCTTTCTAGAGATTTCAACGAGTGACTACTCAAATATTTGTCTTTTTAGATATTTCAAATGGACTGGCACATACGGATGTATATAGACATATTTTAGAGTGTAGATTCACTCATTTTGCTCCGTATGTAGTCACTTGTTGAAATCTCTAGAAAGACGAATATAATATTTAGGAACGGAGGGAGTACACATACGAAGCAAAATGAGTGAATCTACACTCTAAAATATGCCCGTTTGAAATTTGTAAAAAGACAAATATTTATGAACGAAGGAGTATAATTTTGTGCATGGCACATGGACCCGGATGATGAAGAGGCTTCTGGCAATGCTATCAAGCTTCCATCATTTGTTTACATAATTGACGTACTATACAAATAATTTTCCAGCGACATGAAATTGTACAATGGTGTGAGCCTTCAGCTTTTGTTTCGCGTGTCTTGCCATCAGTGCTCTTTCGGAAACAATAAAAAACTAACTTCCTTGCTAATGCATGTCAATTATTAGCAGATCAGAGCTAATAATTACATCACAACTGAAGACAGAGTTGTGAGAAGGTGTTAAATTAAAATTTATCCATGCTTTCATTGGCAGCAACGTCCCCCCAGCTCTGTCTAAATCAACAAGGCATGTTTGGAAAAAAAGTAGCTGTCTGGAGCATGCAACATTCCGATTATTTTGTGCAGTTCCGCTAAAATAGAGCTGAGCGTCCCTGTTCCAAAGATATTAAGTGTGATTACGATAATAGAGGACTGCTGATGAAACAATAAACACACAAATAGAAGCCGGTCACCTTTGTAGTCTCTCTTAAGACTAACTAGTTGGAGAAGATTAGGCTCGGAGTTGGATGAGGAGGATAGAGCAAAACCAATCTCCCTTTGTGCAGTCGCACTGAAATGTAGAGACGTTGCCCGTGTGACATTTTAGTACAACTGCACAAAACACTCTTAAGAAAAAAGTGATTTGTGCAGTTCACCAAAAGGTCGCAATAGCAACGAGTAGAAAGGGAACAATTACTGGCCAATAACAGTTGATGACACATGCGACGACAAAAAAGAAGCATATTCCTTGTCCTAAGGGAAGATAACAACACGGTTGTGTTTGTCTAAAACGGTGTGAGGACGAGAATGCAATATGGAAAGTACGTCGGACGAGCTACGTTTTGGGCAAAGAACTATGGAAGATCCACATGCAGCGACGTGGGAAGACGGGCAGTGGAGCAAGGCCGGAGGGGATACCTGGAGGTCGTCGGGATGTAACTAGGTGAGCGGCGGCGGGCGGAATCTGCGAGCAGGTGGCATAGGCCCTGCCGCGCCGGAGCTTGGTCAGAGAGAACGGCATGTACCGCAGATCGGGACGTGCTGCCTCGGCGCCGTCAAACGGAGAAACGATGCACTTCCTCCCTTTCCCCCGGCGGACGGGATGCGGCCGGATCAGTGACCAACGGTGAGAGAGAGAGAGGCCACCGCACTCACTTTCCCCCGGAGGACGGGATGAGGCCGGATCAGTGACCAACGGTGAGAGAGAGAGAGGCCACCGCTGCCTTGTGTGAGATACTCTGAAGAGCGACAAACCAGGCAGGCAGGCTCCATTGTATATAGTGAGCGGACTACCTTTTTCTCCATAAAAATCGTTTTATATTCTATGTACGTGCCATTGAGCGCTATAACTTTATTTAAAAATAACGCGGCAACGCGTCAAGTCAAACTTTGTTTCGTGCACGCGTGGTACACGACCTCCCTAGGTAAACAACCGCTACAGGCGTTCAAATTAGCACGTGGGCCACCATTTCGTAAAGAAACGAGCTCCACCGTGTACCCGCGCGGGTGTGGCTGGGCACGAAGCGTGAGTACGTGAACGGTGCACCTATTCTCTTCTTGTATACGTACACCACCTACGTGGGGTTGTGTGAGAGAGATACAAACCTAGAGAGATATAGTGTGTGGGTTAGGTTTTTTTGGGGGGGGGGGGTCAATCAAAAAATGTAACATATGCAATGTGTGTGAAATAGAGTCCTGGATATAACATATATATAGAGGGGGCGATCCACGAGAAGAGAGTGGAGGTATCATCGGCTTGAGGTGTCCATAGAATCAAAGAGATGGATGATGTGTGTGTGCGCGCGCGCGATTGATAAAGAGTGCCATCGAATTTGTGTGTGCCCACGTCAAAGATATAGAGTGGCTGGCCTACTGGAACGTTTGATGGGACATGTGCAGTTTGTCTCTGTGGCATGGATACCTACCTGCAGCGCTCGACTATCGGTGTGTGGTGGGGGAAGAGGGAGGCCCAATTAACTATAGAGGTACAATGGCTGGTATATGTGTGGAGGAGGAGAGAGGCCTACCTCATGTATTAAGGAGATCGATCTGCCTCATGTATTAAGGGAGATCGATCGGCATCCATGCATATGTGCAGGAGAGGAATAAGGTTGGGAGAGAGACAGAGCTAGAGTGTTGGAGGGGGTGGTAGTGGAGTTGCTTCTAACAAATGGTGGGATAGGCTTGCTAGACAAACGGAGGGCACGCCCGCAATATCAACAAGAGAGGAGATGGCTGCTTGTTGTCTGTGCACGTGCGTGTGAGAGACGGGTCAGGAGGCATGCACGAATGATGAGGGAGGACGATGTGGCTGTGGTAAGCAGACGTAACTACATAGGAAGATCAATCGCCCTTTGTTAGAGAAAGGAGAGACATAACTTGTGAGGTACGTCGATCGATGGGGGGGTAGTTAAAGTCGATCTAGGTATATGTTGGGAGATCGATCGGTATACATGCATGTGTGTGTTAGAAGCAAATGAGGCACGAGGAGAAGGATAGAGAGAGAGGGATGCATGTAGGAGGTGGTACGAGAGGCATACTATATCGAGGGGGGAGGAGTGTGCGAGTACGAGAACGATGAAAAGAGTGGTGGGAGTGAGGCATGGACGGTGACAAGAGAAGAGGGGAAGCTTGTGTTTGTGCTAGGCACACCTGGCTAGAGAGGCATATCGATCGATGTGAGCCGTAAAGAAGGAGCTGGGGGGCCTACACACACCGTGGGTGAACGACCTAAAGTGAAAAGACGAATTTGCGTGATGGAGCTAGAGAATGCTGAGGGAGGGTGAGAGGGATGCGGGCGTGTGCATGCACAAGAGAAAGTTAGCGCTAGCTACAAAAATAAGAGGATTGTGTGGGTGTAAAAGACGAATAGAGATCATATATACTTCATTATAAAAAGCAAATTCGGATATTTGAAGAATTTATTATAGTGTTTCAAACCGACGCATGTGTGAATATATATAACGGTGATACACATGGTGTGGTTATGAACATGTTATACTACATTTAATATATTTTATCTCTACTCCTATAAAAACAGAGTTGTTGACGATGGTGTGCCTGCCGTCCTGCATTATAGGCCGTCCGATTTATATCTGGCGGATAGCAAGGAAACTATGATGGTTGAAGTTGGCAACAATCATGATTGTAGATTCTTATTGAAATAGAGAAACGAATTCAAATTTAGTTCGAATTGCAGCGGTAGTATAGACATTTGGAATGCACTAAAATGTTGGTATGAGTAGGTTACATGCATTATACAGCAAGCGAAAAAATTAATCGGACATAACATGGATTCATACTCCCTCCTTCCATCTATATAGGGCATAATGAGATTTTTAAGACCGCCTTTGACTATTGACAAGATTAATAGTACATGACATGCACAATGTGAAAATTATATCATTGAAAGAACCTTTCACAAACGAATTTAACGGTGTGCTTTGTGTAAGTTGCATGTCATATATCATTGCTCTAATATTTGGTTAAAGTTAGCATCGAAAAATGCATTAGGCCCTATATAGATGGAAGGAGGGAGTAGCTTTGAATAGCATTTGTATAGTAAAACGGGGCAAGACTCTCTCTTTGTGTGGTGTGAATAGTTTTATTTTTTTTCGTTTTCTTTTTGGTTGAGGGAAGTGCGAATTGATTTGGTACGTACAAGTACAATATTACTACATGTTAGGCTTGTCCCTAAAATTCAACCCGCGTCTTGTTATATCCCGAAAATTCAGATATCGTGCTCCCAAAACTGGCGCCTTCACAACCCGCGCCTTGCTATCCCGAAATTACAACGCGCGCGAAAACTCCCTCCAGCTGCCAAATCCCGACACGCGAAATCCCCCTTCTAACCCTGAGCCGAAAGGGCCGCTAGTTCAAATCGGTGGGGGGTACTTTTGTAACACACCCTACATTTTGGACAAGCGCGTCCCGAAGTCATGCTTCACCCCCTCCCATCGCCCCCTTTTCACCATTCGAAATCCTAGGCCGCCATAACCTCTCCGCTCCAGCCGCGAAACCCCACCCTCCTCCGTCCGCCACGTCACCGCTGCCCAGCCGGAGCCTCTTTCCCGACGACGTCGTCCACCGCAACAGCTCGACGTCCCTCGTCCACCTCCTCGGATGAGGATCCGTCATCCATCTTGCCGTCCCGCCGGTTCAGCCGCCCCGTCCTCCACCTCCAAGGAGCTGCTCTCACGATCGCCTCGTCTATTGCGGCTGCTCCATCCCCACAGCGCCGCCTTAACCTGCTCCACCGGAACCGCAGCATCCTCACCGACTCCTCGGACGAAGCCGAGGCCTACTCGGCGCCACCAAAGAGGTTGTACACTCATCGCATCGCACCTTCTCCTTAACTCGACCTCCCGGCGCCGACGGTGCTCCATCCCGCACCCCCATGGAGCGGCTACCTTGAAGGCGGCGCCGCGGGCGACATCTCCACGACGGCTCTCCCCCAGTGCGAGGCCCCTTTGGCGGCGGCGTCCATACCAGCCGGATCTGCTGCTGCTGCTGCTCCGCCTCTCGCTCGCTCGCTCACGCTGCTGCTGCTGCTCCGGCTCTCGCTCGATCGCTCGCTCGCCCAGTTGCTGCTGCTGCTCTCCCCCTCGCTCGTGTTGTTGCTCTGCTCCGATTAAGCCACACTTCAGTTGACTGAATCGACTTTTGGGTCAGTCGATTTTCAGGGGTTGGGGGGGCTCGCCGGAGTTAAGGAAGAACCACCCGCAGCGGGGACGGGGGCTCGCCGGAGAGGTACCCCACTATCTATCTTAGGGTTCAGGGTGGGGACGGGGGGCCTAGAGGGCTGGCCAAGGCGGCGGTGGCAAGTTGTTTCGGGGCGGCGAGGCGGCGTTGGGGCCGGCGGTTCGGCCGGTGGTGGCTGGCGGCTCAGGGGGTGCAGGTTGAAGATGAACTACAGGCCCTCCCTAAACTACATGTCAAGTGCCTCTCTGCTACCATTGTGTTCAGTTTCGACAGTAGCATTCAGATTCCACAGTAAATTTCAGTTTCGACAGTTAAGTTCAGAGTCAACAGTTTTTACCTCATCTTTTGTAGTCAGGTGGTTTTTGGTGATGTTAATTTTACATCCATTTTACATCATCTATTGGAGATGCTATTAGAATCCCACTTGAGATTGACGATGTCTGTCTTGTGCTGCTTCAGCCTTGACGTCTTACGGCTCACCGGAGCTGCTCCAACGACAGAGCGATCCATCACAACAGAGCAGTGCCCTGGACGCCGTCTACAGATTCCTCAGATCTTCCTCCACACCTCCGACAGCCACCTCTGCCTCAACTACTTCAGCGACCAACCCAATGATGCTGAGGTCGACACGGCTACGGCAAAGAGGTTGTACACTTGTTGCATCACTTATTACTATAAATTCACGTCGATCCATTAGGGCTATTTTGGTTCAACGGAAAAACGTCGATCCACTGGTTGTTACCATCACTCTAAATTTCTGCATGCTCTCCTTACATAATCTCACCATATTTTTTCCGTATGCATGCCCGATATTGTACACAGTCATGCTGAACATGTAGAGAAAAAGAGAAGAGTTTTGCGCGGCAATACAATGTCATGCAGACATCGCTCCATGGTGGGTTCAATGGCAAACCCTCCCCACCCCTCTCCAGATTGTAATCCAGAGGAAGATATCTGTTCTGAGGCGGATTTAGACGCCGCTGACCACTCCTATTTACCCCCCAAGGTGTTTGCTCTACCTTGGCATGATGATGTTAGTCATATCATGCATATGTTACCTTGCAGTGCCTACTTTTGACATCATATATGTCATCTGCTTAGTTTAGACATGTTCTGTAATGCCACCTGTTTAGTTTCTATATCATATATGGGAATTATGCAGTCTCATGTCTTTTAGCCAGCCATAATATATGTGAAATGTGCAATGCCATCCTGTTTAACCAGGCGTCATATATTTGAATGATATCTTGCCCATCCTTTTCTTCATTACATTTCCATTTGTCGACAATGTTTGTACATTAAACTACTCTTCCTGTGAATCAGCCATTTGGGTGGGAGATGGAAAAATCTGGAGTGAAAACAAGGCCTTCAGAGCAGACAGTGCTACCTATCGAAGCAGATCTCTTGTTGGGTCCCGATAGCTCCTCAGAGATGGATTCAGAGACAGATGACCAGTCCTATTCCCCCACTGAGGTGTATGCTCTAACTTGGCACGGTTATACTGCTCATATCATGCATACGGTGTCTTGCATTGCATAGTTTAGACATCATATACACAATATTCAACACCATGTTCTTAGTTCAGACATCATATCGAATGCCCTCTTTTTAGCATATAAATCACATATGTGAATTAAATGATGCGATCCTGATTACTTAGATAACATGTAGGTGAATTATGTCATGCGATCCTATTTAGTTATTCATCATATCTTTGAATTATGTTATGCTATGCTATCCAGTTTAGATAGACATCATATATGTGAAATTATGTCATGCTATCTATTTTAGTTAAACAACATACATGTCAACTATTTCATGCCCTCTTTTTTCCACACTATCTATTGCATCTGTCTCTCATACAATGTCTGTACATTCAACTATGTTTCCTGTTTATCAGCCATTTGAATTGGAGCGGGTGATGCCTGTATCTAGCGGACTAAAAACACGGTCTTCAAATAAAACAGTGCTACCTCTTGGTGGAGATAGCACCCCGGTTGTACATGCACAAGAACCAGCCCTACCATACATAACCCAAACTCTCGCAGATTGTACCCCTACTGCGATGGACAGAGAACCAGCTTCACCCAATCTAACCCCAGCCGATAGTAACCCAGTTCCTGTTGACACAGCACCATCTCCACCACAGAGCTCCCAAACAAGAGCAGTTAGTAAGGCAGCTCCAGTGCCCAAAGGGCCAGTACTATCACGGCAAACCCCAACTCCACCAGTTAGTACGCCTATTCCTGTGGAGGAAGCACAACCAGCTAGTCGTAGTTTAGCATCTATCGCATTTGATGTTGTTAAATCGTATGTGCGTATCTTCCCATCTTGGAAATATTATACTGAAGATGAAGGAAAATGCCAGTTGCAGGTGTTTGTCCAGGAGTTATGTGTAAGTAATGTTATTCATGGCAATTACTTTGCTTCGTCCCATACATCCTACCTCCATGATGGTTATAATACAACAAATTTTCCAATTTTTCTCTATAGAGAAGGACCGATTTGGAAACTCAGGATGAGGTAACCTGTGCTAATACCTCTGCTATCTTCAAGAATGTTTGGTGGCAGTATCGGAATTACCTGAAGAAAACGTACTTCACCGGCAAAGAAACTCATCAAATTCCCTTACGTTCTCCTGAGACACATTTACTCGACGATGACTGGGAACGCCTTGTTCTGTACTGGTCCCGAACCAAGAATGTGGTAAGGTCTATGAGCTCATTTTCTATTTTTAAGTATTATATTCTTGCGTCTTACTGTACTCTGTTCATGTAGAAGAAGTGCCTAAACCTGAAGAACAACTGTTCTAATTTAAGATTCCATTGCTATCATAGTTCAAAAAAGCGCTAGGCGTTAATTGTGTGTTTTGCCACCGCCTTGCGCTTTACTGACCAAAGCGCATGCTTATGCGCAGTTATGCACAGATTATGCGTAGTTATGCGCAATGCGTTTTGCCAACGCCTAGAGCCTAGGCGCGCTTAAGCGCTCGCTTAGGCGCGCCTTTTTTAAATATGATTGCTTTGCTCTTGTATCACTGTATTTACTCATACAAACTTATTTTTAAATTGAAGGATCCAATCGAAACTCCAATGGCACAGCAAGTATGTTCACGCATGTTTCTTTAACAGGTTTGCTCTTATCAATAGCTCTGTTGATTTCAATTTTAATTGTGTATACAGTTGACTTTCATATCATGCACATTACTAGCATCACAACAGAGCCAATAGTGTTGTTGTACATGTAGACCCATGGTACCCATCTGAAATCTTGTTGTGCCGTGTAGTTTCCCACGCTTTGTATTCTTTCACTGCTGCTTTGTCTTGAACTGATATGATTTGAACCGTGTCTCTATTTTGATTTGGCAAGACAATGCAGTGACCATAGGACATAGATATATGTTTGTTTGATGCTTTTATTATGTACTAGTACTTGGCAATAGAATACTTGGTAGTTTAATCCTGTCCACCTTACTAATGAACTGGTTCACCGAAATGAGTTTCATATACTAGTACATGCTAAACTTGTTATGTGTCTGCTTGTTTCTTCTTTTAGAATGCTGACAGAATATTGGGGAAGAGTGCCTTATTAAGCAATGGTAAAGGAAGTAATGCAGATAAGGTTCAGGATAGTGACACATCCTTGTTGGTCTCCAACAAAGCTGATAAAACAGCTAAGGAAGACTATCTTGAAGACAGCAAGACAACCCCAAAGTCCTGTCCTGGTTTAGTGTTCGAGTTACTGGCCACTATCGCTTGCACAAGCTATTCAAACTCACTGTCTGAATCAGTTCGGTTTCTTGAGTCTCAACTACAAGCTGAAAGACATCGATCAGCTGTGCTGCGACAAGAAGCGAAAGGACTGCGGAAGTCCCTGGAGCATTCAGATGCATACTTTCTGGTGCAACAGCAAGCGTTGGAGGATTTTAGCGCCAAACAGGACAAAGCTAATCAGCTTGCTAAGCTTATTGCCAGCATGGTGGATACCTAGGATAACGTTTCTTGAGCTCTTCTGAAGTTGTTTCAGTTATGCTCTTGTTTTGCTGCCGCGTTTATTTGCACTGGTGGCCAATTTTGATGGCCAGTGTATGTAATGTGCTGCTTTGTTCCCTATATTTGCACTGGTGGCGAACTTTGATGCCCAGTGGATGTAATATGTGTAATAGTGGTAATAGGCTAGCGTTAATTGCTTGCTTATTTATTTCCTTATTGTCTTGTTTAGTTGTTTGCTTGTAGTCACTGCAGTTCTTTTTCTGTTTTTTTCTAGTGGCCACAATAGCCTATTTTTGGTAACTAGGCCAAAATAATCATGGCAACACACGGACTGTTGTAACCATGGGCCTCCTGCAGGCCGTATGATCCATGGGCCTTCATCCGGCCATAGGATCCATCGGCCTTCTATACGGGCCTTAGGGTCCATGGGTGTCGGGTGGTTGGTGCGACATATGCCAAGGGATGGCTTATCATTGTGGGAGCCAATAAAATGTCGCCGGTGCCCGGAAACGGGATGAGGCGAAGACATGCACGCCGGCGAATCTTACCCAGGTTCGGGGCTCTCCGAGGAGATAACACCCCTAGTCCTGCTCTGCGGGGTCTCCGCATGATCACTAGATCGATAAAAGGTAGCTACAATCGCTCCTCGAGCTGTTGAGATCAAGGGAGAAGAAGAACAAGGCTAGCTCCTGCTTCTCTCTATCTATGGTGTGTGTGCTATGCTTAGGAGGCAGCTCTATGCTCAGAGGCCAACTGTGCTAAGGTGCCCACCCTTTGCATGGGTGCTCCGGGGGGTTTATATAGGCCTACCCCCCGGGGGTACAATGGTAATCCGATGGGAACTGGTCCCAGCCGTCAGTGTCTACGCTCGCCGGCTTCTCCGCCGGCTGCTGGGCCCCGCCGGCTGGTGGGTCCCGCCGGCTGCCGGCTACTTGGTCGACAGGCCGGCCCCACCGCCTAGGGTCTTGTCGGCGGCTGCTTACTGTAGCCTCGCCTGTGATGACGAGGGCTTTGTCGAGGTAAGCGTGGCTACAGTGGGCCGCCTCGGGGGCTATCACTGTAGCCTTACCTCGTCTTGTCTCCTTAATGGGGCTCCTGCTTCGAGGAAGGGAGTAGCCGGCTTCTGGAGGCCGGCTATGCTCTTGGCCGACTGGGAAAGGCCGGGCCGCCTTCACGCCTCTCTCTGGCTGAAGGGGCCCGCAGTCCTCGGACCGTACAGGAGTGGGTCGTGGATGACGTCGAGGCTAGCATGGCTACAGTGCCAAGCCGCACGGGAGACGGTCGTCCCGTACGGCCTCCTGTAGCCATGCCCGCCTCGGGCTTCGGGGGTAGTGGGCCGCACTGTGGCCACACCCCGTTGTGTCACCGTTATGTGGAAACAGCTTTGGGTGGTTGTGGTCTCGGCCGGCTGCTAGGAGCCGGCGTCCTTCTTGGCCGGCTTCTTGGAGTCGGCCACCCCGTAGTCGTCCTGGGGAGAGGTTGCTCGAGGCTGGGTCGCCTTCCGAGAGTCGGCTTCAGAGGTAGCCGGCCAGGGAAGGCGGCCCAATGCTCGGAGTGCTTGAAGGCCCAAAGGCCTGATAATTTTTCTGAAGAACCAGGGGTAGTCGGTTGGGCTACCCGTGGCTATTTACTCCGACAGTAGTCCCCGAAGCTGATTGGGCTTCGAGGTGGAGTAGGGGTTGAGAAGCTCGATCAGCTTCCTATTTTGACAAGCCGGCAGCTGGGAGCCGGCCTTAGTCAGGTGCGCCGCCCAAGTCGAAATCTTCTGGAGTCGGAGGGCAGGAACCCACAGGCACGTGCACCGGGCCGCGGGCCGGCCACGGGCCGTTGGCGAACCACGTGGCCGGAAAGCCTGCCAGCCCACGCGCGTGACGGGACGTCGCCGCAGGGCGGGGGCCCGCCACGTCCGCGCCCCGGCCCAGGCGCGGATCCTT
This sequence comes from Aegilops tauschii subsp. strangulata, assembly GCF_002575655.3. Taxonomy (NCBI): domain Eukaryota; kingdom Viridiplantae; phylum Streptophyta; class Magnoliopsida; order Poales; family Poaceae; genus Aegilops; species Aegilops tauschii. The sequence continues at coordinate 91,265,373 of NC_053041.3, read as the reverse complement.
TATATCCCGAAACCGCCCGCACGTTCCGTGCGGCAGTTTTGGCTTGCATTTATGCGCTATAATCGCGAGACGTGGGGGGAGTGGGCGCAGTTAATCCCACGTCTCCCCCCCACGTCCGGCCTCTTCGGCCTCGTGAGGCTATAAGTAGGGGGAGGTGGAGGGCGGCAGGCCCTCGCACGCTCCTCCTACTCCCACCGTCTTCTTCCCTCGCTCGTTCTCGCGACAGCGCCTCGCCACTGCGCTCTTCCACCGCACGCTCCTCCGTCGCCGTGCTAGCTCTCGCCATGCCTCCTGCCATAGAGCAACTTGGCGGGGATTGGGACGGCTCCATCGTCCATGACGACCACATCGACTTCCTCCGCGACACGCGGCGGCTGCCCAGCGCGGACAAAGTGGAGGTCCGCCTTGCGCCGGCGAAGGAAATCTCGCCGAGGCCGCAGGAGGGCGAGCGGGTGGTCTTCCGCTCGCACTTCCTGCGTAGCTTCGGCCTGCCAGTGAGCGCCTTCTTTCGCTCCTGGCTCGAATTCTACCAGCTCCAGCCGCACCATCTCACCCCCAATGCGGTGGTGCTGCTGTCGGCCTTCGTCACCCTGTGCGAGGGCTATCTCGGCGTCCTCCCCACCCTTGAGCTCTGGGGGGAGCTTTTCCAGTCAAAGCTGGGCACGCGCAGCAGGGGTGTGCCGGCTCATACCGGCGACTTCATCGCGTCGCGGAGATCAGGCGCCGACAACCCCTTCCCCGTCATCACGCTGATCCAATCGGTGAAGAAGTGGCAGAAGTCGTACTTCTACGTGCGGAACATCGCTCCACGGGGCGACTACATCAACCTGCCGGCTTACGTAGCTGGCCCACCGGCGGGCAGGCTGCCCCAGTGGTCCTTCCGGGCTGTGACGCTGTCGCAGGCAGGAAACGCCGCCATCGCCCGACTGCGGGTGATGGTCCAGTCGGAGGGCCTGACGGGGCCCGACCTCCTGGCCGCGTTCGTCACGCGCCGGGTTCTTCCGCTCCAGAGCCGGCCTCATCTGATCTGTCAAATGAGCGGCCAGCTCGATCCGAGCCGAATGTGCACCAAGGAGATGCCGCAGCACGAGGTCGCCTACATGGTGAACTACCTCGCCAACTGCCAACTCTCTGAAGAGTGGCAATTCGGCAAGGAGCCATATAGCCGTGCCAATCCTCCGCCTACGGTACGCTCCCCTTGTCTCCTTTTCTCTCTCTCTCTCTCTCAGCCTCGTTGCCGAGTTCCTCTGGGCCGACTCTAACTTAGTCGGCTTGCTCTTCGACAGAGCCCTCTGCTTCGGCCGGCCAGCGGGTCAGACGCGGAGCGTCGCTTCGTCCCCGACCGGACCGAACATGACCTGGAGGACCCCGACCTGGGGGCGGTCCATATGGACGACGCCACCGAGCCGGCGGGTGGCCAAGCCGGCGGCGAAGCAGGCGGCTCCGGGTTCACTTCTACCTTCAACGACTGGCCGGACGAGGATGAAGCCGAAGCCGTCCCGCGCCGCCAGCCGGCATCCGGACGCGGCGCGGGCTCCTCCGGCGCGCACCCTGCTCGGGGTGGAGGCCAGAAGCGTCGCGCCGCCCAGGGCTTGTTCGGCAGCCGAACGAAGAAGCCCAGGGCGGGGCGGCAGCCACCAGGCGGGAAGAGGCGGCCGCGAAGGCGGCTCGCTTCCGCAAAGTGGTGAAGCAGCCACAGACTGTGTCGGCGTAAGCTCTCTTTCTCGGTGTACTCTCTTTCTTTCTTTTCTTCGGTGGTTCTTGACCTCTCGTCTTTTTCTTCGACGATCAGAGCTCCGTTGTCACTTGAGCGGGCGGCCGCCGGCTCCATCGTCGAGTCGCCAGGGGGCTCTGGGAGCACCACCCGCCGCGTGGACCCCCGCGCCGCCCTCCAGGAGGCGACGGAAAGGAATGCGCGGGAGGTGCGGGAGGAGCAGGAGGCACGGAAGGCAGCCGCCGCCTAGGCGGCTCGGGAGGAAGAGGCGGCGAAGGAACTCGCCGAGGCCGCAGCCAAGGCCCAGGCAGAGGCTGAGGCCGCGGCGGCGGCAGGGGAGGCTTTGATGGTCACCCCCCTGCGCGCCATGGCGCTTGGGGACGTGGAGCCCTCGCCAGGGGGAGCCAGCGGCTCCCAGCCGGGGCTGGGAGGAAGCGGCGATGACGTCGTCATTTTGGAGAAGGGGCCGGAGCCGACCCAGCCAACTAGGGCGGCCCAAGGCGGCCGGCCTGATTTGCCGCCTGCACAGTCGACGGAGGGCGAGCCGGCCACGGGGGCTGAGGTGGCGGTCCGGGTTTCGCCAAGCCGGCGTGCGGGGAAAGCCGCGTCGGAGCCGCAGAAGGCTGCGTCGGAGCCACAGCCGGCCGTGGGCTCCAGCTCGTCGGCCCGAGACGCGGAGGCGGCCAGCGCTACCTCGGGGTGGACGCCAGGCGGAGGGACAGCCGTAGTGAACGTGGCTGCACAAGACGTCCGGACCCGGCTCCAAAGCCAAGGCGCGGCGTTGAGGCAGTTCACCGACGAATTCCTCACAACGCGGGCAGCCATCCGGGTTAGTATTCCCATCTTGTTTCTTGATCTTGATTTCTTCTGTGGGGGCGCGTCAGCGCACCCACTGGGTGTAGTCCCCGAGTTCCGAGTCGGCTGCTGAGCAGGCGGCTTGGAACTTCTTGGAGGATTTGCCTTTGCTGTTTTTGTTCTCACTTCGGTCTTCTGTCCATCTTGCAGGACTACCAAAACCTTCGAGCGGCCGCCTTCAACTCCCAGGCTCGGGAGCTGACTCAGAAGACCGCCGACCTTACTGAGAGCCGAGGTATGTGACTTGATCTTTATCTCATGTGGGGGCGCGTCAGCGCACCCACTGGGTGTAGTCCCCGAGATTCGGGCCGACTGCTGAGCAGTCGGCTCGGATCTTCCTTGACGATTTCTTATTGTTCTTCTTCTTCTTCCGTTCCTGCAGCGGCCAACGCCGGTCTGCGGGCACAGTTGGGGGAGTCCCAGACTGCTCTTCGTGCCAAGGATGCCGAGCTCGCCGCCTTGGTGCAGGAGCGCGACCGCCTGGTCAAGAAGCTCGCCGACCAGGAGGAAGGCCACAAGGCGGCGCTGAAGGCTGCGCAGGATCGCGAAGCCACCCTCCAGGCCGAGTTCGATACGGAGGCGGCCGGCTGGGCAGAGGCCAGGCAGACTCTGATCTCCGGCTATGGCCAGATCGAGGATCTGGTTGACGGTAAGTCGTCTACCCCTTCGTCCTTTCTTGCCATCTGCCACTTTGGCTTGTTTTTCTGATTTTGGTGTTCTTCTCTTCCTTTCTTCTTCTTCGCGCAGAGTATTTCCCTGGCTACTCAACTGCCGCCAACCAGGCCATCGAGGCCCGTCGCCAAGCGAAGAGGCAAGCCGGCTTCGAGATCTCGCCAACCGCCGGCCGCTCGCTGGGTCACAGGTCTTGGCCGCCCTCTGGCCCGGCCAAGTGATCCCACGCACCCCCAGTCGGACCGCCGACTGGCTGGAGGTGGCAGTCGGTCGCTTCGAGGCTTGGAAGGCGTCGGCGGCTCGCTCCAGTGCCAGGCGGGCGCTGGAGTTCGTCAAGGCCTGGTATCCCGGCCTGAACCTGGACCAGCTGGCTACCTGGCGGCAGCAAGCCGACACGGAGCTGGAGCCGGCGCGGCCGGCCATCATTCGGCGGGCTTCGGCGATCGCCGACTACACCGACACCAACGTTTTCACCCCCGAGGTGGACGACAATGGAGTCGCCCAGCCGGAAGAGTGGTTCGGGCTGGACCCGGCGCACGGTGAGGACTCGGCGGAGGAGATCGACTCCAGCGACGAGGGCGAAGAGGAGGAGGAGGAGGAGGGTGAAGACGCCGAGCCGGCTGCTGGAGTAGCCGGCCAGCCTCAGCCTGACCGCGCCTCCAGCACTACGTCGCGCGCGAGTGCGTCTCCTACCGCAGGAGGTGGTCAAGCCGGGGCCAGCTAGGCGGCCACTTCTTCAGCCGGCGAGGCCGCCTTCACCGACCTACTCGGCCTTCATGTCGCGCCCTAGTCTTCTTTCTTTTGTTTTCCTGTCTTGTTACTTTTGAACAATGTTTGGTTAAGTCTGCACAATTCCACCCACTGGGTGTATTCAAACTTAAGTCTGTTGCCGGCCTGTTGGCGGCTTTTATGTATATAAGTTATGCAATCGGCCTTTCCTTGTACTTTTTGCTTTTTGTCCTTGTGCTTTTTCCTTTGCCGCCCTCCCTTGGTTGCCGCCTCCCCAGTCAAACAATTGCTCTGCAATCTGTAGCCGGGGAGTGCCTGGCCGATTGGGGAGGGGGAAGTACTTTAGCTCTGCCGGACTTAAGCTAAGTTTTTTAGGAAGCCGGCCAGCCGGCTGCTTTGACAGCCGACAGGCATATTTGGAGGCCGTCTCTTTGCTATATAGGTTAGTTGTTCCTTAGCCATTTTTCATGTGGGCGTCCTTTCTGTCTTCTCTCTTGCTAGTCGGGCAGTCAGTTCTTTGAGCTGCGACTTTCAACAAGAGAGGACTTGGGAGCCGGCGCACTACTTTGCTGACTTCAGGAAGAACTTTCAATATAGCTCAAGGCGGCCAGTCCCCGGGCTGACTAGTAGAACCCGGTGCCGGACAAGAATTCGAAATGTAATAATACATTCAAGGATATGACACTCGTCAGTCATAGATAAATAAAAAGGCAGTCCCCGAGTACTGTTCGGGGGGCCTGTTGGTTTGTACTTAATACAAAAAGGGTAGCGTGATACATACTGCTTTTCAGCTGAAAAATCGTCTTAGGAGGTTTGCGTTCCATGGTCGCTCCGACTCCTTGCCGGAGTCGTCTCTCTTGCGTGCTCTTGGTTTTTGCGCGTCGATCAAGTAGTAGGAGTCGTTGCCGAGTGCCTTGCTGACGACGAAAGGGCCTTCCCAAGGGGCCGAGAGCTTGTGTTGGCCGGCTGTTCGCTGGATCAGCCGGAGCACAAGGTCGCCCTCTTGGAAGGATCTTGGCTTGACCTTGCGGTTGTAGTAGCGGCGTAGCCCTTGCTGGTAGATGGCGGACCGGCTGAGGGCTAACAGCCGGCCTTCTTCTAGTAGGTCGACGCCGTCTTCTCTTGCTTCTTTGGCTTCCTCCTCCGTGTACATGGTGATCCGAGGCGAGTCGAACTCGATGTCTGTTGGGATGACAGCCTCGGCACCGTACACAAGGAAGAATGGAGTGAAGCCGGTTGACTTGTTGGGTGTAGTGCGCAGACTCCAGAGGACAGCCGACAGCTCTTCGAGCCAGCAGCCGGCCGATCGCTCCAGTGGTACAACCAGTCGGGGCTTGATGCCGGAGAGGATGAGTCCATTTGCTCGCTCGACCTGGCCGTTTGACTGCGGGTGGGCAACGGACGCTAAGTCTAGTCGGATGCCCTGCGTCGCGCAGAAACGTGCCAGTGCGCCTTTGGCGAAGTTCGTGCCGTTGTCGGTGATGATGCTGTGCGGCACGCCGTACCGAGTAGTGATGTCGGTGATGAATGTCACAACAGTCGGCCCGTTCAGTTTCTTAATCGGCTTGGCTTCGATCCACTTTGTGAACTTGTCCACAGCAACGAGTAGATGTGTCATGCCACCGCGGGCTGTCTTGAAAGGGCCCACCATGTCCAATCCCCAGACGGCGAAAGGCCAGGTGAGGGGAATGGTCTTGAGTGCAGAAGCCGGCAGGTGTTGCTTGGAACTAAAAACTTGGCATCCTCTGCAGCTCTTGACTATTTCTTTAGCATCCTCCAAGGCAGTCGGCCAGAAGAAACCGTGGCGGAAAGCTTTGGCCATGAGGGATCTTGAGGCTGCGTGATGGCCGCATTCGCCTTGGTGGATGTCTTTGAGGATTGCCACTCCTTTTTCTGGCTCGACACAACGCTGGAAGACTCCAGTGACGCTGCGCTTCACAAGCTCTCTGTTGATTATTGTATATGCTGCGGCTCGTCGTTGCACTAATCTTGCTGAGATCTCGTCAGCCGGCAGCTCTCTGCTGACTAGGAACTTGAGGATGGGCTGGGCCCATGAGGGAGCTGTGACTTCTTCTTCTGTTAATGTGGCCACCATGACTCGGGTGGGTGGGTTGGGCGCTGAATTGGAGTCGGCCACCGCTTCTTGTGTCGTTGCAGTCCCCGGGCCGGGTGCGACTACGGCAGTCCCCGGGCCAGTCGTCGAACTCCCCGTGCCGCCTGCGGGATTTTTCGAGTCGGATCCGGCTGTTTCCGGTGCAGGCGGCACGAAGATGGAATCCGACTCTGGAGACGGCTTGATGGACGGCTTGAGGAGGCGCTGGAGGGAGACGCCAGTCGGTATGGCTTGTCGGGTGGAGCCGATCCGTGCTAGGGCATCTGCTTGGTCGTTGTCGGCCCTTGGCACGTGAAGGAACTCGCACCCTTCGAAGTATCCGCTCATCTGCTGGATGAGGAAACGGTAGCTCGCCATGTTCGCGTCCTTGGCGTCCCAGTCGCCAGATGATTGCTGGACCACCAAGTCTGAGTCGCCGTAGCACAGGATCCGGCGTAAGCCGAGTTCTTTGGCTAGCCGGAGCCCATGTACGAGCGCCTCGTACTCGGCCACGTTGTTGGAGGCGGTGAAGTGGATCTGCAGCGCGTACTTGAGCTTGTCGCCTTTGGGAGAGGTGAGGACGATGCCGGCTCCCAAGCCGGTGCACATCTTGGACCCGTCAAATTGCATCCGCCAATGGGTAGAGTCGGGAGCCGGCGGTAAGTACTGGGTCTCGGCCCAGTCGACGAGGAAATTGGCCAATGCTTGCGACTTGATGGCGGTGCGGGGCTGATAGAAAATTGTGTAGGGCGCCAAGGCAATGGCCCATTTGGCCACCCGGCCGGATGCATCCCGGCTGCCTATGATCTCAGCGAGCGGGGCAGTGCACACAACCGTGATGGGGTGCTCTTGGAAGTAGGGCTTCAATTTCTTGGCAGCGAAGTACACCCCATAGCACATCTTCTGGTAATGCTAGTTTTGCTTTGAGCTGGGCAGTACTTCGCTGAGATAATAGACCGGCCTCTGGACTAGCTGGGCTCGGCCTTCCTCCGGGCGCTGGACCACAACAACAGTGCTGACGACTCGGCTTGTCGCGGCGATGTAGAGGAGCATGGGCTCCTTCTCAGTCGGCGCAGCCAGGACAGGCGGAGTGGTCAACATTTTCTTCAACTCATGGAAGGCTTGGTCGGCTTGATCATTCCACTCAAAGTGAGTGGATTTCTTCATGAGTCGGTACAGAGGGAGAGCCTTCTCTCCTAGTCGGCTGATAAAACGGTTCAGGGAGGCTAAGCAGCCAGTGAACTTCTGCACATCTCGCAGCTTGGTGGGAATCTCCATCCTCTCGATGGCCTTGATCTTGACAGGGTTGCACTCAATGCCGCGTTCGGAGACCAGGAAGCCCAGCAGCTGGCCGGCTGGCACTCCGAACACGCACTTCTCGGGGTTGAGCTTGATCTGGAATCGGCGCAAGTTGGCAAATGTTTCTTTCAGGTCTTCCAGCAAGGTACCGCGCTTCTCTATCTTCACCACAATGTCGTCTACGTAGACGTGGGCATTTCTGCCGAGTTGTTTCAAGAGACATTTCTGCATGCAACGCTGAAAAGTGGCACCGGCATTTCTCAAGCCGAATGTCATTGTCAGGTAGCAGAAAGCTCCAAAGGGTGTGATGAAGGCAGTCTTCAGGCGGTCAGCCGGGTCCAACTTGATCTGATGATACCCTGAGTATGCATCCAAAAAACTTAACAGCTCGCATCCGGCTGTGGAGTCTATCACTTGGTCAATCCGTGGCAAAGCAAATGGATCTTTTGGGCAGGCCTTGTTCAAACTCGTGTAGTCTATACACATACGCCACTTGTTATTCTTCTTCAGAACCAGAACTGGGTTGGCAAGCCATCCTGGAAAGAATACTTCCATGATAAAGCCGGCGGCAAGGAGCCGGGCTATCTCTTCTCCCACAATTCTTCGCTTCTCTTCTGATAGTCGGCGGAGGGGTTGCTTGACCGGCTTCGCATCAGCTCGGACATGCAGTTTGTGCTCGGCGGAATCCTTCGGGACACCCGGCATGTCCTTTGGGGACCATGCAAAGATGTCTCGATTCTCACGGAGGAAGTCGACGAGCTCGCCTTTCTATTTACTGTCCAAGTTCACCCCAATCACGGCGAACTTCTCCGGGTGCTCCGGGTCTAGAGGTATCTTCTTCGTCTCTTTGGCAGGCTGGAAGGGGCCCTGCGCATCACAATCCTTGGGGTTGGGCGACAAGGCCGGCTGCTTGCCGGCCATGGCCACAACCCGTTCCAACATCTTCTTCTCTTCTGCCACCACGAGGGACTCGGCCAGCCGGCTGCTGGCCATGGCACACTCGATGGACTTCTTGTAGTTGCCGGCTACCGTGATGATCCCCTTCGAGCTCGGCATCTTCATCTTCAGGTAGGCGTAGTGGGGCACAGCCATGAACTTGGCCAAAGCAGGTCGGCCAAGTAGTGCATGATAGGGGCTCTCCAAATCCACCACCTCGAACCATATTGCTTCCCGGCGAAAATGATCTTTGTCTCCGAAGAGAACATCCATTTTGATCTTGCCGATTGGAGAGCAAGATAGGCCGGGTACGATACCATGGAAGACGGTGCGGCTCGGCATGAGCTGCTTTGCTTTGATGTTCAGCTTCTCCATGGTATCGCGGTACAGTATGTTGATACTGCTTCCGCCGTCTATAAGGACGCAGGAAAATCTGGCAGCTCGCCTCTCCGTCGCGAGGGTGACGTCCAAGACCATCGCATAGGAGCCAGGCGAAGGCATCACCTCTGGGTGGTCGGCCTGGCTCCAGCTGATTGGCTTTTCTGACCAGTGCATGAACTCGGCGGTGCTAGAGGCGACTGCGTTTACTTCTTGGTGCTGCCGGCGTCGGCTGCGCTTGTCGTCGGCTTGACTAGTGAAGACGACGTAGGCGGCGTGCTCTTCGGGGAATTCGTCTTGGATGGCGCCGACTGCCGGCCGAGCCGCCGGCTGCTGGGGGGCTGGAGGCGGCGGCCGGGAGGCGGAGGCGGCACCATCCCTTCGCCCTTGGTGATGCGGGTGAGCCAGTGGCATTTCCGGGTTGTGTGGTTGGACGGCTTCGCGCCGTTGTGGAACTTGCAAGGGGCGTCGAGTGCTTGTTCGTAGGAGAAAGACGGCTGCCAAGGCGGCCGGCCACCCTTCTTCTTGGGAGCGGGCCGCTCTTCGGGCTGCTCGTCTTCAATCGTGGCCACCTGCCGACTGGAGGAAGTCGGCATGGGGCCCTTGCGCTTGTGGTCGTTCTGTTAGGGGCGCCGGTTAGGGTCGCCAGCCGGCGTCTTGGGAGCCGGAGCAATTACTTTCCCCGAGGTGTCTACTCGCAGCTCAGTCTTCATCGAGGAGTAGGCGGTGGCGTATTTGTCGGCGATGACCAGCAACTCATCGAGGGTAGCCGGCTCGTCGCAGAGGAGTCGGTGCTTGAGGAGGGTGCCCTCTCGGCACCCGGCGGTGAAGTACTTGATGGCTTGGACCTCATGCACTCCCTCGCAGGAGTTGCGGAGCTCGGCCCATCGCGTGAGGTAGTCGCGGGTCGACTCGTTGGGCCCCTGGACGCAGAGGGAGAGCTGGCGAGGCTTGGGAGGCCGCTTGTAGGTGCTGGTGAAGTTGCGGACGAAAACTTCGGTGAAGTCCAGCCAACTGTTGATACTGTAGGGCTTGAGGCTGTTGAGCCATGTGCACGCCGTGCCTTGCAGCATCAGGGGGACATACTTCACGGCGACGCGCCGATTGCCGTTGGCTATGCTGATGGCCGTGGAGTAGTCGATGAGCCAATCTTCCGGCTTCACTGAGCCGTTATACTTGGGCGTGTCTCTGGGGAGCGAGAACCCTTTGGGGAAGGGCTCGTCGCGGATGCGGGGGCCAAAGCATGGCGGGCCGACATCGTCTTCTTCTTCTAACGCCAAGGATCGGGCAAGGTGGTCGATCCTGTGGCGGGCGTCACTCTCGCCGACTCCTTCTCGGCGGCCGAGTCGGTCGCCGAGAGTCGGATGTGTGATGAGCGGCGGAGTGAGGCGTCTTTCTCTTCGAGGCGGGGGAGGGGCAGGTTTCCTTGGTGCTCTACTGCTCGAGGGCGGCCCTCCGCGTCGCGCTCGATGGTGATGCGAGTCCGGCTGCGGCTGGCAGCCGGCTCCTTGTCTTTCTTCCGGCGCGCGCCGCTCGCAGTCGGCGAGCGGGACGTCGCGGCGTGTTCCCGGTGCGGGGGATGACTATCAGCACGGGCGCCGGCTTCGTGCCGTTCTGCAGCCACGTCGATCAGCTGCTGGATCCGTGTTGTCATGTAAGGGAGCTCATCGGCTCCCAGCCCATTGAGCTCCTCTGCAGCCGCCTGAGCGGCTCGCAGATTCTCGAGCGGGGTGGCGTAGATGGGGCGATCTGCGCCCAGCATGCTGGCAACGGCTGCGCCGCGCTTCTGGACGAAGCCGGCTCGGCTCGGGCCGCTAGGCGGTGGCGTGCCGAAGGCGGCGCGGTCGACTTCGTGCTGGTGGGCCTCGGTGAGGCATCTCATCGAGGCTATCTTCTTGCCCTCCGCGATGAGGGCAAGGCGGCGTGCCTCCAGGGTCTCGGCATCGGCATCGGCCGGGATGGGGACGGAGAGGTCGTGCATCGCCGCTTGCTGAGCGTCGCGGGCATCCTCGCCCGAGTTGGAGACGTGGCTGATGACCAGCACTATGGTGACAGCGCTGCTGCCGCTGTCAGCTCGAGGGAGGGGGTCGTCGAAGACCACCACGTCGGAGGGGTAGGCGTCGAGCGACGCGGTGTCGGAGTCGATGAGCATCGGGTCGGTGGAGCCGACCGACTCCACATCTGCAGTAGGCTCGCTGGAGACGTGAAGCTGGTCGAGGAGGCTGACGAGGCGGCTCTCGGGGTAGTCGGTGCCTGCGTCGGACGCAGGCTCGTCGGAGATGCGAGTCTCGCCGAGCAAGTCGGCGAGGCAGCTCACTGCGCAGGCGTCGTCGACGCCTTGCAGTGCGTCAAGGCAAACGCCGTCGGGCGCAGCAGGCTGGCTGTGCTCGCGGGGGAGGAAGAGGGTTCCCGTCCAGAACAGGTCTCCGGACGACGGTGCACCTGGCCCCACGGTGGGCGCCAAATGTCGGGTGGTTGGTGCGACATATGCCAAGGGATGGCTTATCATTGTGGGAGCCAATAAAACGTCGCCGGTGCCCGGAAACGGGATGAGGCGAAGACATGCACGCCGGCGAATCTTACCCAGGTTCGGGGCTCTCCGAGGAGATAACACCCCTAGTTCTGCTCTGCGGGGTCTTCGCATGATCACTAGATCGATAAAAGGTAGCTACAATCGCTCCTCGAGCTGTTGAGATCAAGGGAGAAGAAGAACAAGGCTAGCTCTTGCTTCTCTCTATCTATGGTGTGTGCTATGCTTAGGAGGCAGCTCTATGCTCAGAGGCCAACTGTGCTAAGGTGCCCACCCTTTACATGGGTGCTCCGGGGGGTTTATATAGGCCTACCCCCCGGGGGTACAATGGTAATCCGACTGGGAACTGGTCCCAGCCGTCAGTGTCTACGCTCGCCGGCTTGTCCGCCGGCTACTGGGCCCCGCCGGCTGCCGGCTACTTGGTCGACAGGCCGGCCCCACCGCCTAGGGTCTTGTCGGCGGCTGCTTACTGTAGCCTCGCCTGTGATGACGAGGGCTTTGTCGAGGTAAGCGTGGCTACAGTGGGCCGCCTCAGGGGCTATCACTGTAGCCTTACCTCGTCTTGTCTCCTTAATGGGGCTCCTGCTTCGAGGAAGGGAGTAGCCGGCTTCTGGAGGCCGGCTATGCTCTTGGCCGACTGGGAAAGGCCGGGCCGCCTTCACGCCTCTCTCTGGCTGAAGGGGCCCGCAGTCCTCGGACCGTACATGAGTGGGTCGTGGATGACGTCGAGGCTAGCATGGCTACAGTGCCAAGCCGCACGGGAGACGGCCGTCCCGTACGGCCTCCTGTAGCCATGCCCGCCTCGGGCTTCGGGGGTAGTGGGCCGCACTATGGCCACACACCGTTGTGTCGCCGTTATGTGGAAACAGCTTTGGGTGGTTGCGGTCTCGGCCGGCTGCTAGGAGCCGGCGTCCTTCTTGGCCGGCTTCTTGGAGTCGGCCACCCTGTAGTCGACCTGGGGAGAGGTTGCTCGAGGCTGGGTCGCCTTCCGGGAGTCGGCTTCAGAGGTAGCCGGCCAGGGAAGGCGGCCCAATGCTCGGAGTGCTTGAAGGCCCAAAGGCCTGATAATTTTTCTGAAGAACCAGGGGTAGTCGGTTGGGCTACCCGTGGCTATTTACTCCGACAATGGGCCTTCTACGGGCCGTAGGGTCCATGGGCCTTCTACGGGCCGTACGATCCATGGGCCTTCTACGGGCCGTACTATCCATGGGCCTCATACGGGCCATAGGATCCATGGGCCTTCTACGGGGTGTATCATCGTTTCGCCAATCATGGGTTGTACTATCCGTGGACCATAACGGGCCGTTAATAGGCCGTATTTGATAACTCTATGAAAACAGCCCAACGGGTTTTTTTGACATGAAAACGGCCCAACGTATTAACGGTCCGCAAACGGGCCGACTGTAACGACGGGCTGAATTTGGCCCACAAGCAGAAAATGACAGTAACGGGCCGTATGTAACCGAATGCTACAAATGAGCCCAAGAATCAACGGGCCCTGAGAAGGCCGAAAGATAACTTGGGCTGGAAATGGCCCAATGGAATAACAGGCCGTTAATGGGTATAAAGTGATACACTATTCATTACGGGCCAGTTTCACCACGGGCCGTTAATGGGCCAAGAGTTACAAAGGTCCTCATATGGGCCGAAAGAAGTCATGGGCCACACATGGGACGGAAGTTAAAATGGGCTGAATCATATTGGACGGCCCAGATGACGCTACTGGGCCTAATTCGGATAGGGCGTAACGGGCCCTGGGTTAGCGGGTTGTAAATGGGCTATATGCGAACAGGTCGTTAACAGGCTTTCCGTGGGCCGGCCCGCCACCTTTTGACCAAGTCAAACGGGCCGGCCTTTTCACAGGAATGGGCATCTGTTGGGCCGTGCCACGTGTCACCGTATCATAGGCGCCTTTGGTCCAATGAGCGGATGACATCTGTCCCAACTGTGAGCCGACACGTGTTTCCTCCAGCCAATGATGATTTTACACGTGGAAAATCCCCATTGGTCGGGGCTGTTAACAGGTTATCGGATCCAAAACCCGACCCGATAGCTTAACGGCGTTCCGTTACGGTGGATGCCACGTGTCGGTCACCCTTGACGAAAGCACTTCTGTGACGCGCGATTTATCGTCATGGAAGTGGACACTTCCGTGATGATAATTTTGGTAATGTCATGGAACACTTCTACGACAGCACGGGTATGACTATCTTGATTCTGTCATAAATTTGTCATGGATGTACATGCATGACAAAAAACGCGACCTACTGTGAAAAACATGTATCATCACGGAAGTGTATTTTTTTGTAGTGTTAGACGCTTGAGTCTCCTTGAATATTTACTTGGGGTGCCTTGGGAATCCCAAAGCTTGATCTCTTGTCTCTCCTCCTTCTCCTCATATCGAGACCTGCTCGATCTTCGAATATAATAAAGCAAATCACTACTCTAAGTACTGTTGCAAACCAATTCATATTTTCTTTTTGCATTATAGCTACTGTAATATAACTTTTCCATGGCTTAATCCACTGATAGGAATCGATAGTTTCATCAAAACAAGCAAACTATGCATCAAAAACAGAATTTGTCTTAAATAGCACAGTCTGTAGTAATCTGAACATTCACCATACTTCTGGTACTCCAAAACTTCTTCCAAAATTAGGAAAAATAAAAAATTTGTATAGAAATACATTCCAAAAAGTTTTAGAACCGTTTGACGTTCCAGTAAAAAAATGAAAAATCGCGCACTACAGCCAAAGTTTCTGTCCTGCACCGTACAAACCAACAAGCATTGTAAACATCCTAAAGGCAAACCTTGGCACATTATTTTTATAATACAATGGAATTGTACAAGGGGATAATTATGTTTTGTTGAAAAGTTTCTGTAATCAAGATTCACAAAGTTTCCGTGAGCATGAACATAGTTCAAGGCTAGCTCCCACTTTAACAATGCTCGTCTTTCTCACTTTCGCCTTTCTTTTTGAAAAAGTTTTAGGTTCCCCTTTTTATTTTATTTTATTTTATTTACTTTATAAAAGCACTCAACAGAAATAAATGACTCTCTAAAACTTCTGGGTTGTCTCCCTGACAGCGCTTTCTTTAAAGCCATTAAGCTAGGCATATAGTGCTCAAGTAATGGATCCACCCGGATCCCAAGGTATATCAAAGCCAATTTTAATTAGCAATGATTTGGCATTTAGTAGTGAGCACAAAGTAACATAATTCAAGCAATGACGAAGTCTAACTCTCTTCCTATGCATCGGCATGTCATAAAAGAACAATTCATGCACATACAGTAAAGGCCAATGCATAGTATAAATAGTTTCTTGCAATTTTATCATGTGGGAAACATGGAGAGGTGGAGATATAGTTCCTCTCTCATAATAATTGCAAGTAGGAGCAGGAAGCACATCCATATTATATCTATCAAAATCATCATGTGTAGCGGTAAAAGGCAACCCATCGATATAATCCTTAATAAGTGCAAACTTCTCCGATATAGTGTAGTCGGGAGAATTCAAAAAGATAATAGGACTATCATGCGTGGGTGCAATAACAACAATTTCATGTTTAACATAAGGAACTATAGCAAGTTCATCTCCATAAGCATAATTCATATTGGCATCTTGGCCACAAGCATAGCAAGCATCATCAAAAAGGGATATTTCAAAAGAATCAACGGGATCATAACAATCATCATAGCAATCATCCTTCGGTAAGCACGAAGGGAAGTTAAACAATGTATGAGTTGAAGAGTTACTCTCATTAGAAGGTGGGCACGGGTGATCAATCCGCTCTTCCTCCTTTTGTTCTTCGCTCTCCTCCTCATCTTTTTCATCCAACGAGCTCACAATGTCATTAATTTCTTCTTCCATAGACTCCTGCAAAATATTAGTCTCTTCTTGGACAGCGGAGGAGTCCTCAATGTATGTTTTAACATAGGCATTAGAAGCATAATTATCATAACAATATTCAAGTATGGCAAAATTTTCGGATTTGTAAAGAGTAGCATCATACTTTTCAATCAAAGAAGCAATTTCATAAGCACCCTTAAAAGCAACAAATTCTTCAATTTGTTGAACATCATAGTAATTATAATGTAGCGACCAGACCTCAAATGGTCTGTGCTGCTGTGCACCAGTGTCATCCCTGGATCAGTAATGCTGACACGCACAGTACAAATGGAGGATTTATAACAGAGTAGCAATCACACACTTATTACATTGAGTATCTCCAAAGAGATTAAGTATGATAAATATGGCTTAAGGCCATCTAAAAATGATAACAGCGGAAGACTTGGAAGATAAGTGAGTCCATCAACTCCAGCGGCATCACTGAGTATAAGACCACGACCTAAGGTACCTTACTCGTCGTCTGAAAAGTCTGCAACATGAAACGTTGCAGCCCGAAAACGGGTCAGCACATGGAATATGCTGGCAATGTAACACATAGAGAATAATGAACAATAACAATGCTATACTACATGCATAAATGGCTGGTGGAAAGCTCTACGGTTAAGTTTTTGCGAAAAGCCAATTTTTCCCTACTTCAATGGAATAAATTTTTTATTTAACTATCATGGTGGTTGTGAAACATTGAGATGGTTGACAGCATCTCAATCCCAATTAGAAAGTCATCATTAACCCAACAAAATTAATTAAAAGTAACATGGTGATGAGATTCAAATGATAATCCAGGTACTAGATACTCAATTTGTCCATAACCGGGGACACGACTAACGATGATTAGTTTGTACACTCTGCAGAGGTTTGCGCACTTTTCCCCACAAGACTCGATCGCCTCCGCTTGATTCTCGCACTGCATGATGTTTGAGAAACGGATGACCGAGACACAGTCTTTCAGGAACAATCACTCTTTACTCCGGGTGGACCGGTACACCTACTTTCCCCTACATCTGCTAGCCCACCTCTTCAAGAGATCATGTAACCTACTCAACTATGCTAGAGCCCATAATAGCTTGTGGCTGCACACGGAAGTTTCTAGCATGAATAATCTTATGATCCCTTTGAGCCTGGGTGGCGGTCCTTATACAAACAGACAACACTGGATTCTCCAGGTGCCTCAATCCACCCAGATGTGAGTTTTAGTTGCCACCTTAGGTAAACCATTATTAACAATCTCACATCTGTCATGAATATCTCTCAAAACCAATCCACATCTACGAGCATAGCATGGCAATAATAATAGCAACGTAGAAGTAACTCCCAAGGGTTTGATAAAAGAACAGGTAATAGGTACTACCTCAACTACTTCCCAATTCAAAGTGTTACTTGCCTTGCTGATGATCCGCGAAACCTAGCGATTCGAAGTAACAAGCGGCACACTCCGGGTACTCTATCGCAAACAAACAAGCAGACAATCAGTACTCATCTAATGCACAGGTAAAACTCGAATGAAAAATCCAACCAGAAAGTTCAACTTAAGAACTCCGGTTTGCAAAAAGAATCAACTCGAACGAAGCAACGAAAGTCAAACAGCGAAAGAAACAAGCTTTGTTTACTAATCTGGATCTAGGTCAAATTTTACAGTAGCAAAAACTTGTTTGAGTAGGTTAAACGGAAAGAGAATTTCGAGACCAAACTCTAGGCGCTTGAATCGCCTGATTCCGATAAACGAGCGAAAAGTTAAACAGAAACGAAGATTCGATCAGAAATCATGATCTGAGATAATGGCGGAAAAATCCGACGAAAAAGAAAAACAGACGAACGGTTAAAGAACGGACGTTCGTTAACAGAGAAAATCCGACGAACGCGTTCGTTAAAACGAACGAGTCGGTGAACGCTCACAAAATAACAAAACCGAAGAAATAAACCGATCTAGGGTTTTTTTAAACGAACGGTTTTTTTTAAACAAAACCGGCAAAACGTCGGCGAGGTAGTACCTCGTCGGGGCGGGCTCCGGCGGGGCTCGGCTGGCTCCGGCGAGGGGCGGCGGGGTGCGGCGGGGCTCGGGGCAGCGGGCGGGCTCCGGCGGCGGCTCGGGCGAGCGGGGCGGCGGCGCTAGGCGGCGGCGGCTCGGGCGAGCGGGGCGGCGGCGCTAGGCGGCGGCGACGCGGGCTCTCGGCGGCGTGCGGCTCGGGCGGGCTCGGGTGAGAGGGAGGGCGGCGGCGGCGGGGCTATTTATGAGGGGGGCTGGTGGCGTGGGGGAGGGGGCAAGGCAGCGGCGGCTCCCGTGCTCGAGGCGGACTCGGCACGGCGGCGGCGCTGGCGGCTGCGCGAGGGAGACGGCGGGGTGGGCCAGCGGCTCGGCTGGGCTTCGGCCCGGTCGGGCGCGGCGCGGTTTTCTTTTTCTTTTCTTTTTTTAAAACGTTCCGCCGAAAAATTTGTAGAAAAATAAATAAAATCCAAAAAAAGATAAAACAAATTTTCCCCGTCTAGTTAGAATATTTAGAACAGGGTGAACATTTTTTTGACACAAAATAAAATTTTGAAAACGTGCAATATTTTTTTAATGCAATAAAAATTGCAAATAAAATCCGAATAAATTCCAATAAATGATTTTAACACTTTTCCTCCAATATTTCAATTGTTTTGGAGAAGTCATATTTTCTCCTCTCATTTATTTTTAATGAAATATTTTTCCGGAGAGAAAATAATTAAAACCAAAATCCTTGTTTTATTATTTGATGGAAATCAAATATGAAAATTCGAGAAAATCCCCAACTCTCTCCGAGGGTCCTTGAGTTGCTTAGGATTTATCGAGGATTTTGTCAAAATGCAATAAAATATGATATGCAATGATGATCTATGTATAACATACCAAATTGAAAATTTGGGATGTTACAAACCTGCCCCCCTTAAGATGAATCTCGCCCCCGAGATTCGGGTTGGCTAGAAAACAGGTGGGAGTGGTCCTTCCGTAGATCTTCCTCTCGCTCCCAGGTGGCTTCATCTTCCGTGTGGTGACTCCACTGGACTTTGCAAAACTTGATAACCTTACTGCGGGTAACTCGGCTGGCATACTCAAGAATCTTAACTGGTTTCTCCTCATAGGTCAAATCACTTTCCAGCTGAATTGCTTCTAGTGGCACAGTATCTCTCAGTGGTATTTCAGCCATCTCTGCGTGGCACTTCTTCAATTGGGAGACGTGAAATACATCATGAACTCCAGACAATCCTTCGGGCAATTCCAGCTTGTAGGCAACCTCTCCCATACGTTCCACAACTCTGTATGGTCCGATAAAACGGGGCGCTAACTTTCCCTTAACTCCAAAGCGCTTCACTCCTCGAAGTGGTGATACTCGAAGATAAACTCGGTCTCCGACTTCGTGAACTGTCTCCTTTCATTTGGAATCAGCATAACTCTTCTGCCTGGACTGGGCTACCTTGAGCCTATCGCGAATCAACCTTACTTTCTGTTCAGACTCCTTAATCAAATCTGGTCCAAACAACTGACGGTCTCCAACTTCGTCCCATAACAACGGTGTTCTACACCTCCTTCCGTACAAGGCTTTAAAAGGGGCCATCTTCAAACTGGTCTGATAACTGTTGTTATAAGAAAACTCCGCATATGGCAAGTTGTCGTCCCAACTAGATCCATAATCTAGTGCACAAGCTCTCAACATGTCCTCCAAAATCTGGTTGACTCTCTCGGTCTGTCCATCTGTCTGTGGGTGAAAAGCTGTACTAAATTCTAGCCTGGTTCCCAATGTTTCATGTAACTGCTTCCAAAACTTCGAGGTAAATTGGGTTCCTCTGTCTGATACAATGGTCCTCGGAACTCCATGCAAACATACGATCCTGGTCATGTATATCTTTGCCAACTTAGCACTGGTGTAAGTGGTCTTCACTGGAATGAAATGAGCCACTTTCGTCAAACGGTCGACTACAACCCATATTGAGTCATAGCCTGAACGAGTCCTGGGTAATCCTGTGATAAAATCCATGCCTATTTTATCCCACTTCCATTCGGGTATCGGCAATGGTTGTAGCAATCCTGCTGGTTTCTGATGCTCTGCCTTCACTCTCTGACACACATCACAAACTGCTACGTACTCTGCAATATCCTTCTTCATTCCGGTCCACCAGAAAGTATTCTTCAGATCCAAATACATCTTGGTATTCCCTGGGTGAATCGAGTACGGTGAATCATGGGCTTCTTGCAAAATCAGCTTCCTGATCTCCGGATCATTTGGCACATATACGCGGTCCTCAAACCATAAGGTATCGTGCTCATCCTCACGAAATCCCTTGGCTTTTCCTCTGCTCATCTTCTCCTTTATCTCTTCAATCTCCTTGTCTGTCTTCTGAGCTTCTCTGATCCTTTCCATCAAGGTAGACTGAATCTCCAATGTCGCTAAATAGCCTCTTGGGACTATCTCCAAACATAGCTCGCGAAGGTCCTCGGCTAACTCCTGGGGTAACTCTCCTGTCATGAGTGTGTTGACATGACTCTTGCGGCTCAACGCGTCTGCTACTACGTTAGCCTTTCCTGGATGATAATGCAATCTCATATCATAATCCTTAATGAGCTCCAACCATCTCCTCTGTCTGAGATTTAACTCCTTCTGCGTGAAAATATACTTCAAACTCTTGTGATCCGTGTACACCTCACAATGGTTTCCGATGAGAAAATGTCTCCATGTCTTCAATGCATGCACCACGGCTGCTAATTCCAAATCATGCGTAGCATAATTCTTCTCATGGGGTTTAAGTTGTCGTGAAGCATATGACACAACTCTTCCTTCCTGCATAAGCACTGCTCCAAGTCCTCGACGAGAAGCGTCGCAATAAACTTCATAATCCTTGCGTTGATCTGGCAGAATCAACACTGGTGACGTAACCAATCATTTCTTCAACTCTTGGAAACTAGCTTCACATTCCTCAGTCCAATTGAATTTGGTTTCCTTCTTCAATAGCTCAGTCATGGGCTTAGCAATGTTCGAGAAATTCTCGATGAATCTCCGGTAGTATCCTGCAAGTCCAAGAAAACTCCGGATTTCTCCAACTGTCGTGGGTGATTCCCAACTTGTCACTGTGTCAACCTTGGCAGGGTCTACTGCTATTCCTTCTCCCGAAATAACATGTCCAAGGAATCCAACTTCCTTCAGCCAAAATTCACACTTGCTGAACTTGGCGTATAACTGATGTTCTCTGAGCTTCTCAAGTACGAATCGCAAATGCTCCTCATGCTCTTCCTCATTCTTGGAAAAGACCAAAATATCGTCAATGAACACCACGATGAACTTATCCAAAAACTCCATAAACACTTTGTTCATCAGGTTCATAAAATAGGCAGGTGCGTTAGTCAGACCAAATGACATAACGGTATACTCATACAATCCATATCTGGTGGTAAAAGCCGTCTTAGGTATATCCTGCTCTCGAATCTTTAACTGATGGTATCCTGATCGTAGATCGATCTTGGAAAATACTTTAGCTCCTTGTAGGCGGTCAAACAAATCATTGATCATCGGCAGTGGGTACTTGTTTTTGATGGTTACTTCATTCAATCCACGATAATCAACAACCATCCTCAGCGATCCATCTTTCTTCTCCACTAGAAGTACTGGTGATCCCCAAGGTGACGAACTTGGGCGAATATAGCCTTTATCCAGTAACTCCTTGATCTGCTTCTTAATATCCTCCAAATCTTTTGCGGGCATCCCGTACGGTCTCTTAGATATTGGCCCTGTGCCTGGCAAAAGTTCAATCAAGAACTCAATGTCTCTATCTGGCGGCATGCCTGGCAACTCTTCTGGAAATACATCCGGATAATCCTTCACCACTGGTACTTCCTCCTGTACAACTCCTGATAAGGAATTTACTTGAGTCCTCTTCGGCATATGCCGGGATACATACTTGATCCTTTTTCCTTCCGGGGTGGTAAGCAAAATCGTCTTACTGGCACAATCGATGTTTCCTCCATACAACGATAGCCAATCCATTCCCAAAATCACATCCAAACCTTGCGACTCCAAAACTATGAGGTCTGAGGGGAAAACATGCCTACCAATGGCCAATGGTATCTGAAAACATCCTTGGCTTGCCATATACTCTGCTCCTGGCGAGGTTACTAACATAGGGGTTTTGAGAACTTGGGTGGACAGCTTAAACTTATTCACAAATCCCCTTGATATGTATGAATGCGATGCACCAGTATCGAAAAGAACGGTTGCAGTAAATGACTTAACCAAAAACTTACCTATTACTGCATCAGGCTGAGCCTCAACCTCCTCCACGCTCACGTGGTTCACATGTCATTTGTTGAACGGGTTCGGCTTCTTCCCAGAGCTTCCATTGCCATTTCCATTTTGGGCTTCAGGACAATCAGTTGCATAATGTCCAGTCTTCTGGCACTTGAAACAAGTAACATGACTTAGATCCCTCTTGGCTGGGGTAGATGGGTTGGTACGGTTCTGTCCGTTGCTTCCTCCATTCCCATTACCATTCTTGGAGCCATTATGGTTGTGCGAACTACCTCCTCCATGGGTATGCTGAAACTGTCCTCCCGGTTTCGGGGCAAATCGTGGCTTCTGCTGAGCTCCAGAATTGTACTTCCCTTGTCCATACTTCCTCTTACGGTTTTCAATCTGCTGTTGCTTCCCTTCAATCATGAGAGCTCTATCTACCAGCTCCTGGTAGTTGTTGAAAGTTGCTACCATCAACTGCATACTCAGTTCATCATTCAGTCCTTCCAAAAATTTCTCCTGCTTGGCAACATCTGTAGCAACGTCATCTGGTGCATAACGTGCTAACTTACTGAAATCCTCCACATACTGGCCTACGGTGCGTACTCCTTGGCGTAGGTTGCGAAACTCCCGCTTCTTCATAGCCATAGCTCCTGCTGAAACATGAGCTGTACGGAAAGCTTGCTGAAACTGGTCCCATGTGACAGTGTCAATAGGGTGCGTGGCTGTATAATTCTCCCACCATGATGCTGCGGGTCCATCAAGCTGGTGTGCGGCAAAATGCACTCTTTCCGCATCTGTGCATCCTGCAGTGGTCAACTCCCTTCCAACTTTGCGGAGCCAATCATCCGCAACAATCGGCTCGGTGCTACTGGAAAACACCGGCGGGTTTAGCCTCAAGAAACGGGCTAAGTGATCAACAGGTGGTGGTGGCGGTGGGTTGTTGTTGTTGTTGCCTTGGTTCTGCACTAACACTTGCATCAGGGCATTCTGTTGCTGAATCAACTGGGTGATCTCTGGTGGGAAAACAAATCCGGTGTCGCGTCTCGGAGGCATCTGATAGGTTAGAAAAGATGAGAGTTAAGAATAGAATGAGGTCTAGAGAGAAAACACTACCCATATGCTCATGAGACAAATACAATCAATATCACTCAATCAATTCAAACAAGGCATAACAATCGATCTAACTAGCGTTACAAAGTGCTTGAACTATACTATTAAATGGGGGAAAACTACTACTGATATGGTGGTCTACTAGAAATTCTGATCCGTTGAAGACTCCATGATGTCTGCTCCAGCTTCGTCAACAAAGTCATCTTCACTTGGTTCTGAGTCAGTGTTGTCGATGATGATGTAGTTATCCGGACAAGTGCATTCGTCATCCTTTGCTTTTGGCACTGGATTTCCCATGAATACTCCAATCTTCTTCTCCAGGTCGTCATTCTTCCCTACTAATGCGATGATTTCCTCCATATAATCCTCGCGTGTAGCCTTAAGTTCTTCCTCCAGCTCCTTGATCTTCGTCAATGCCTTCTTCAGTTCTTCCTTGTCTGAGCACATCTGGTTCTCCTGGCGACGAATATGTTGGTTTTGCTCCTAGATGAAAGCTGCGATTGATCCATCCTTCTTGGTTCTGATCATCTCCCATTGCGCGTCTCAGCGTCCACAAATCTGATAAATTGTATCCTTAAGCTCCTGGTGGTAGACTTCTCCAATGCGTCCCATAGCGATGTGAGCGGCCATGCTCTTCCCTAAACTCCAGGTTGGTGCTTCGAAAACCAATCTTATGGGTTCAGTAACTGGCACAAACGTCCTTCCTGGAATGTGAACTTGAATCTTCCAGCTCTCCTCTTCGGGTAATGTGGCGTTGTAGGTTCCGGTGATACTTGGTATTCCTATGTTCAAATACTTAGTGACTTCCTTCAAGTGTCGGCCAAAAGGCGTGTCTTCATCTGGTTGCATGAACTTGCTCCTTGCATCCGCCATTCCTAAAAGAGTAGAAAAAGGAGAGGGGTCAGAAATGAGAAGAGAGAAGTGTTCTAGGGCTTAAGCTTAGTGGTCGTGTCCTACAGTCAGCGTGTGCTCTGATACCACCTTTGTAGCGGCCAGACCTCAAATGGTCTGTGCTGCTGTGCACCAGTGTCATCCCTGGATCAGTAATGCTGACACGCACAGTACAAATGGAGGATTTATAACAGAGTAGCAATCACACACTTATTACATCGAGTATCTCCAAAGAGATTAAGTATGATAAATATGGCTTAAGGCCATCTAAAAACGATAACAGCGGAAGACTTGGAAGATAAGTGAGTCCATCAAGTCCAGCGGCATCACTGAGTATAAGACCACGACCTAAGGCACCTTACTCGTCGTCTGAAAAGTCTGCAACATGAAACGTTGCAGCCCGAAAACGGGTCAGCACATGGAATATGCTGGCAATGTAACACATAGAGAATAATGAACAATAACAATGCTATACTACATGCATAAATGGCTGGTGGAAAGCTCTACGGTTAAGTTTTTGCGAAAAGCCAATTTTTCCCTACTTCAATGGAATAATTTTTTTACTTAACTATCATGGTGGTTGTGAAACATTGAGATGGTTGACAGCATCTCAATCCCAATTAAAAAGTCATCATTAACCCAACAAAATTAATTAAAAGTAACATGGTGATGAGATTCAAATGATAATCCAGGTACTAGATACTCAATTTGTCCATAACCGGGGACACGACTAACCATGATTAGTTTGTACACTCTGCAGAGGTTTGTGCACTTTTCCCCACAAGACTCGATCGCCTCCGCTTGATTCTCGCACTGCATGATGTTTGAGAAACGGATGACCGAGACACAGTCTTTCAGGAACAATCACTCTTTACTCCGGGTGGACCGGTACACCTACTTTCCCCTACATCTGCTAGCCCACCTCTTCAAGAGATCATGTAACCTACTCAACTATGCTAGAGCCCATAATAGCTTGTGGCTGCACACGGAAGTTTCTAGCATGAATAATCTTATGATCCCTTTGAGCCTGGGTGGCGGTCCTTATACAAACAGACAACACTGGATTATCCAGCTGCCTCAATCCACCCAGATGTGAGTTTTAGTTGCCACCTTAGGTAAACCATTATTAACAATCTCACATCTGTCATGAATATCTCTCAAAACCAATCCACGTCTACGAGCATAGCATGGCAATAATAATAGCAACGTAGAAGTAACTCCCAAGGGTTTGATAAAAGAACAGGTAATAGGTACTACCTCAACTACTTCCCAATTCCCACAGTTTAATTAGATCCTAATCATGCAATAGTTTGAGGAGTAGATCTAATGCAATAAAACTGGGTATGAAAAGTATGATCAAAGTGTTACTTGCCTTGCTGATGATCCGCGAAACCTAGCGATTCGAAGTAACAAGCGGCACACTCCGGGTACTCTATCGCAAACAAACAAGTAGACAATCAGTACTCATCTAATGCACAGGTAAAACTCGAATGAAAAATCCAACCAGAAAGTTCAACTTAAGAACTCCGGTTTGCAAAAAGAATCAACTCGAACGAAGCAACGAAAGTCAAACGGCGAAAGAAACAAGCTTTGTTTACTAATCTGGATCTAGGTAAAATTTTACAGTAGCAAAAACTTGTTTGAGTAGGTTAAACGGAAAGAGAATTTCGAGACGAAACTCTAGGCGCTTGAATCGCCTGATTCCGATAAACGAGCGAAAAGTTAAACAGAAACGAAGATTCGATCAGAAATCGAGATCTGAGATAATCGCGGAAAAATCCGATGAAAAAGAAAAAGGACGAACGGTTAAAGAACGGACGTTCGTTAACAGAGAAAATCCGATGAACGCGTTCGTTAAAACGAACGAGTCGGTGAACGCTCACAAAATAACAAAACCGAAGAAATAAACCGATCTAGGGTTTTTTTTAAAACGAACGGTTTTTTTTAAACAAAACCGGCAAAACGTCGGCGAGGTAGTACCTCGTCGGGGCGGGCTCCGGTGGGGCTCAGCTGGCTCCGGCGAGGGGCGGCGGGGTGCGGCGGGGCTAGGGGCGGCGGGCGGGCTCCGGCGGCGGCTCGGGCGAGCGGGGCGGTGGCGCTAGGCAGCGGCGGCGCGGGCTCTCGGCGGCGGCGGCTCGGGCGGGCTCGGGTGAGAGGGAGGGCGGCGATGGCGGGGCTATTTATGAGGGGGGGCTGGAGGCGTGGGGGAGGGGGCAAGGCAGCGGCGGCTCCCGTGCTCGAGGCGGACTCGGCGCGGCGGCGGCGCTGGCGGCTGCGCGAGGGAGACGGCGGGGTGGGCCGGCGGCTCGGCTGGGCTTCGGCCCGGTCGGGTGCGGCGCGGTTTTTTTTAAACGTTCCGCCGAAAAATTTGTAGAAAAATAAATAAAAATCCAAAAAAAAGATAAAACAAATTTTCCCCGTCTAGTTAGAATATTTAGAACAGGGTGAACATTTTTTGACACAAAATAAAATTTTGAAAACGTGCAATATTTTTTTAATGCAATAAAAATTGCAAATAAAATCCGAATAAATTCCAATAAATGATTTTAACACTTTTCCTCCAATATTTCAATTGTTTTGGAGAAGTCATATTTTCTCCTCTCATTTATTTTTAATGAAATATTTTTCCGGAGAGAAAATAATTAAAACCAAAATCCTCGTTTTATTATTTGATGGAAATCAAATATGAAAATTCGAGAAAATCCCCAACTCTCTCCGAGGGTCCTTGAGTTGCTTAGGATTTATCGAGGATTTTGTCAAAATGCAATAAAATATGATATGCAATGATGATCTATGTATAACATACCAAATTGAAAATTTGGGATGTTACATATAAACACCCTTAGCATATGAAGATACGATTCCATTATCGCTAAACTCACATTGGTAGGGAAGGTGTTTCTTAGGGTTTTCAGAACAACAAGTAACATCATATATTTCACATAAATTCCAAGCATAGCATTGCAAATGATGAATTTGATCCTGTAAAAGTTTCCCTTTTTGAGATAAGCGGCGTCGCACATAACAAGCATGCTCATCTAAAGATTTGCCCTCAACTAAGCTAGTTGGGGTTTCATCACGAGCACAAAGGGATCGAAGATGATCCAAGTAAAAAGCTTCAAGAGTGTGATAGATTTTGAGTGGTTCTTCAACCATTGGTGTGGCAAGTACAACTAATTTTTTTGGTATTTTGCGTTTCCTACCATAACTAAAGATAGAAAACAACTAAGAACAACAAATAAAAATTACTTAGTGATAAAGCAAACAAGCACACACGAGAATATTCACCCCACGCTATGACTCCCCGGCAACGGCGCCAGAAAAAGGTCTTGATAACCCACAAGTATACGGGATCAATTGTAGCCTCTTTCGATAAGTAAGAGTGTCGAACCCAACGAGGAGATAAAGGTAGAACAAATATTCCCTGAAGTTCTATCGACCACCGATACAACTCTACGCACGCTTAACGTTCGCTTTACCTAGAACAAGTATGAAACTAGAAGTACTTTGTAGGTGTTTTTGGATAGGTTTGCAAGAAAATAAAGAGCACGTAAATAAAAAGTAGGGGCTGTTTAGATAAAGAAGCAATAAAGTTAGTATAGCGAGTGTGGAAAAGTGGTGGTAGGAGTTGTGAAATTGTCCCTAAGCAATTGACTACGTTACTAGATCGATAGCAAGTTTTATGTGGGAGAGGCCACTGCTAGCATGTCATCCCTGACTTGGAATTCTATGCACTTATGATTGGAACTATTAGCAAGCATCCGCAACTACTAACTTTCTTTAAGGTAAGACCCAACCATAGCATCAAGATATATTGGTCCCCCTTCAATCCCGTATGCATCAATTTCTATGCTAGGTTGAAGCATCTGTCACTCTTGCCCTCCAATACATAGTCCTATCAGCATACAACTAACCCTATGGTGTGATCCATGCGCGTGCTCATATGATGGGCACCAAAGGATAGCAACATGACCACAAGCAAATTAAATCAATCATAGCAATTCACCAATTACCAATAGGACAACGAAAATCAACTCAGACATCATAGGATGGCAACACATCATTGGATAATAATATGAAGCATAAAGCACCATGTTCAAGTAGAGGGTACAGCGGGTTGCGGGAGAGTGGACCACTATAGATAGATGGGGGAAGGTGATGAAGATGTTGGTGAAGATGATGGAGGTGTTGGTGTTGATCGCGGTGATGATGATGGCCCCCGGTGGCACTCCGGCGCCACCGGAAGCGAGGGGGAGAGAGCCCCCCTCCTTCTTCTTCTTCCTTGACCTTCTCCCTAGGTGGGAGAAGGGTTTCCCCTCTGGTCCATGGTCTCCATGGCGTGGGAGGGGTGAGAGCCCCTCCGAGATTGGATCTGTCTCTCTGTTGGATCTGTCTCTCTGTCTCTCTCTGTTTCTGCGTTCTAGATTCTGCCCTTTCACCGTTTCTTTTATAACCGGAGATCCGTAACTCCGATTGGGCTGGATTTTGGACACGACCTCTATCCGGATATTACCTTGCTTGCGGCGGAAGAAGGGATCCAACCGCCTTACTGGGTGGCCACGAGGGTCCAGGGCGCGCCTGACCCCCTGGGGCGCACCCCCCTGCCTCGTGGCCCCCTCGGGCATCGTCTCGCGTTGATTCTTCTTCCCAAAAATAATAAATATTCCAAAAAAATCTTCGTCAGTTTATATCCCGTTTGGACTCCGTTCGATATGGGTTTTCCGCGAAACAAAAAACATGCAACAAACAAGAACTGGCACTAGGCACTGGATCAATATGTTAGTCCCAAAAATAGTATAAAAAGTTGCCAAAAGTATACGAAAGTTGTAGAGTATTGGCATGGAACAATCAAAAATTATATATACGACGGAGACATATCAACGGGAGATCAAATCTTGACTTGACTTGGTGCAAATCTCCCCGGCAACGGCGCCAGAAATCCTTCTTGCTACCTCTTGAGCTTGCGTTGGTTTTTCCCTTAAAGAGGAAAGGGTGATGCAGCAGAGGACCGTAAGTATTTCCCTCGGTTTTGAGAACCAAGGTATCAATCCAGTAGGAGACTACGCAACAAGCCACCGAATACCTGCACAAACAAACACCAACTTGCAACCAACGCGACAAAGGGGTTGTCGATCCCTTCACGGTTATTCGCAAAGTGAGATCTAAGAGAGATGGATAAACGGTAAAGTAATATTTTTGGTATTTTTGGTTTATGGAACAGAAAGTAAACATTGCAAAGAAAAGTAAATAGAAAACTAGAATTGTAGATCAGAAACTTGTATGATGGAAAATAGACCTGGGGGCCATAGTTTTCACTAGAGGCTTCTCTCAAGATAGAAATTATTACGGTGGGTGAACAAATTACCACTGGTGCGCGTCGGTCCTAAACAAACGGTTTTTAACCCCTTTCCGCGACGGCATTTGGAACCGTCGCCAAGTGAGTGTGTGCGATAGGGTGTCCTTCCCACACGACCCAGCAATCGTCAGGGATAGGCCCTCCTGGGACCCAGGCTGGGGACGTGTGCGATCGGGCGAGGCATCGAAACCCAATCATTTCCGTAGGTATGTACATCGTACACGGTAATCCGAGAAAATCATTTCCGTAGGTATGTACATCCCACACGGTGAATCCAATAAAAACATTTCCGTTCGTACGTATATCACACACAGTCAATCCAAGGAATACGTTTTCGTTCTTATGTACATCCCACACAGTCAATCCAGGGAAAACGTTTCCGTTCAAATGTACATCCCACACATTTTTATGTATACGCTCATGTGTGAAAGGTGTAACTATCACACATGGTCTGCCTTGGTTAACTGTTTGCTTTCATTAACTACATCACACACGATTTGATGTAGAAAACTGTGTGGCATTGGGCTATCCATCACAAGCGCTTTTACTGCCAGAACCGTTTGCAAATTTCCATGACCATCTGTTCTCTTTTTATTTTTGCCTGTAATTTATTATTCTAATTGGAAATTTTCAAATATGAAACGTGAAATTCAAATTCTCAGCACAATGGTTCAACAATGAATCCATAAATAAAATTGCCAGTACAATATGTTCAGTAATTACAGGATTAGGCAGCAATTAACTATGATGAACCACGGTATTTAAAGGCGGTAAAGATGAAGAGACAAGTGTAAATCATTTTGACTGCCGACGGTGTTGAAGAAGCGGAATGCCCATAATGTGCCTTCCTGCATGCCATAGGCACGAACCACTTTTGTCCAACCCCTTGTGACGATTGCTCGCCCAGCCTTCACCGCCTTCAGGAAGACTTCTAGAGCATTATCATGGTAGCATGAATTATATACTTTAACCTTAGTTGCCTCCACTCCGGTCATGTAGTTTGCAAGGTAATCATCAGTAAATTGCTTCGGAAACCACTGAAAAGATAAAAATAGCAGATACTGAGGTCTAATAGAGTAACTTGTTGTGGGCAGGGGGAAAAGGCAACACATTACTTACCATCCTAAAGTTCACTGTTGTCTTCGACAAAGTGTAAATAAAGAGCTTAATTCCAATCACCTGTTTCTTTCTCCTAACAATCTTTCTTAGTTTCCTCACTTGATGCTTGTTCATGAATATCTCATTGCCCCATATGCAAAAGGGATCGAAGCGTGGATCAGTACCGCTCATATATGTACCTACAAGCAACCAGTAAATGTTAGAAGCTAAACTGAGATTGCACAAATGATGTAAAATACAACTACCTATGTTCCTAAGTACAAGTTTTTTTTTTGAGATTTCAAGATGAACTATATATGGATGTATATAGAATTATAGATATAGTTTAGATTAGAATCTAGATTCACTCATTTTGCTCCTTATGTAGTCTATATTGGAATCTCTAAAAATACTTTTATTTAGGAATAGATGGTGTATAAGACATGGGATGCAGCTAACCTCGACGAAAAACAACAGCATCGCCCATTGTAGCCCTGTGTAAGTACATGGAAAGCCAATGTTAACTACAACAGGGTTAACATCCACCAAAAATAGCAAATGGTAATAAAACGACAGAATCTGTAGTGATATCTTCATTTCGAAAGAGTAGCACGGTAGCAAAGGGAAGAATTAAAAAATGGATACAACTGTTAATTGCAACAAGCTTAACAACATCCTAATTCATGTTTTGTAAGTTTGTAGCCATTGAAATACAACTCTTTAAAATGGATACAACTGTTAATTGCAACAGGCTTAATGGCCATTGAAACCAGTACTGATAAAAATGCAATTGGCAGAGTTAAACATCACAGGGCAGGTGCTGCCAGAGCAGATAATGGCCCAGTTGTCTATAAAAAGGTAGGGAAAATAGCTCAAACATGTTAGGCATGTTTACTACAACATGCTTAATACATCGATAGTACAACACATAGCCATTAATTGCAACTGGTATTGGTAGGATTGAACTGGTGGGTACATACTTGGTAAGTCCTGAGAGGTAGTTGATGTGGCACTTCATCTTGGCCAGAGCCCGCCCAAAGTCAGCGGCGGCAGAGGCGAGCTGTTCCTCCGGGTCGAAGCGTGGATCAGTGCCACTGACATGTGTACCTACAGGCAACCAGTAAATGGTAGAAGTTAAACTGCAATTGCACAAATGATGTGAAATACTGTAAGACATGGGATGCAGCTAACCTTGACGGCAAACAACATCATCGGCCGTTATGACCCTGCGTAAGTACATGGACAAGCATGTTAAGTAAAACAGGGTTAGCATCCACCAAAAATAGCAAATGGGGCAGCATCTCGAGTATATCTTCATTGCGGAGAGTAGCATAGTAGCAAATGGACAGATTAAAAAATGGATACAACTGTTAATTGCAACAGGCTTAACAGCATCCTAAGTCATGTTTTGTAAGTTTGTAGCCATTGAAATACAACTGTTCAAAAATGGATTCAACTGTTAATTGCAACAGGCTTAATAGACATTGAAACTGGTACTGATAAAAATGCAATTGGCATAGTTAACCATCACAAGGCAGCTGCTGCCAGAGCAGAGAATGGCCCAGATGTCTATAAAAAGGTAGGGAAAGTAGCAAAAATGTGTTAGGCATATTTACTAGAACATGCTTAATACATCGACCGTACAGAACATAGCCATTAATTGCAACTGGTATTGGTAAGATTGAACTGGTGAGTACATACTTGGTAAGTCCTGAGAGGTAGTTGCTGGGGCACTTCATCTTGGCCAGAGCTCGCCCAAAGTCAGCGACGGTGGAGGCGAGCTGTTCCTCCGGGTCGAAGCGTGGATCAATGCCACTGACATGTGTACCTACAGGCAACCAGTAAATGGTAGAAGTTAAACTGCAATTGCACAAATTATGTGAAATACTGTAAGACATTGGATGCAGCTCACCTCGACGGCAAACAAAAGCATCGGCCGTTATGACCTTGCGTAAGTACATGGACAGGCATGTTAAGTACAACAGGGTTATCATCCACTAAAAATAGCAAATGGGCAGCATCTCTAGTGATATCCTGAGTCATGTATTGTAAGTTTGTTGCTGGTATTGGTGAAATTGAGCTGGACACGGTAATATTTGAACATCACACAGTGTGCAGTACTGAAATAAACAAAGCACGAACATGCTTAATACATCAACTATACAAATCATAGCCGTTGCAAGTGGTATTTGTAAGATTTAGCTGGTCAAATCTTACCTGTTAAGTCCTGGGGGGTAGTCGCTGGGGGACTTCATCTGGGCCAGAGCCTGCACCATGTCGGCGGCGGCGGCGGAGGCGAGGTGTTCCTCCGGGTCAACACGCACATCGGCCATTGATACATCCATTTTGCATCATGCTTTTATATCGATATTTATTGCATTATGGGCTGTTATTACACATTATGTCACAATACTTATGCCTATTCTCTCTTATTTTACAAGGTTTACATAAGGAGGGAGAATGCCGGTAGCTGGAATTCTGGGCTGGAAAAGGAGCAAATATTAGAGACCTATTGTGCACAACTCCAAAAGTCCTGAAACTCCACGAAAGTTGTTTTTGGAAATAATAAAAAATACTGAGCGGAAGAAATACCAGAGGGGGCCCACACCCTGGCCACGAGGGTGGGGGCGCGCCCTACCCCCTGGGCGCGCCCCCTGCCTCGTGGGCCCCCTGTTGGCCCTCCGGTGCCCATTTTCTGCTATATGAAGTCTTTCGTCCGAAGAAAAATCATAAGCAAGCTTTCGGGACGAGACTCCGCCGCCACGAGGCGGAACCAATCTAAGGCTCCGGCGGATTGAGTAAGATCCTTCAAGTAAGTTGTCATCGGTGCAAGCAATAAAAAATTGCTCTCTAAATATGTATGATTGATTAGTGTGGAGGAAATAAACTTTATACGATCTTGTGATGTGGAAGAAATAAAAGCGACGGACTGCATAATAAAGGTCCATATCACAAGTGGCAATATAAAGTGATGTTCTTTCGCATTAAGATTTTGTGCATCCAACCCTGAAAGCGCATGGCAACCTCTGCTTCCCTCTGCGAAGGGCCTATCTTTTACTTTTACCTTCTACCTTATGCAAGAGTCATGGTGATTTTCACCTTTCCTTTTTATATTTTATCCTTTGGCAAGCACAGTGTGTTGGAAAGATCCAGACAGATATATCTAATTGGATGTAAGTTAGCATGAACTATTATTGTTGACATTACCCTTGAGGTAAAAGGTTGGGAGGCGAACTATAAGCCCCTATCTTTCTCTGTGTCCGATTAAAACTCCTTAACCACAAGTATTGCGTGAGTGTTACAATTGTGAAAGACTAAATGATAGTTGAGTATGTGGACTTGCTTAAAAGCTCTGACATAGACTCTTTATGATGTTATGATAAATTGCAATTGCTTCAATGACTGAGATTATAGTTTGTTAGTTCTCAATAAAGTTTCCAATTCATACTTTGCATTGTGAATAGATTATTACTTGAGCATAAGAAATCATATGACATTATCCATATATGTTGTTGTTATGAGAATAATCATGATGCCCTCATGTCCGTATTTTATTTTATCGACACCTCTACCTCTAAACATGTGGACATATTTATCGTTATCGGCTTCCGCTTGAGGACAAGCGAGGTCTAAGCTTGGGGGAGTTGATACGTCCATTTTGCATCATGCTTTTATATCGATATTTATTGCATTATGGGCAGTTATTACACATTATGTCAAAATACTTATGCCTATTCTCTCTTATTTTACAAGGTTTACATAAGGAGGGAGAATGCCGGCAGCTGGAATTCTGGGCTGGAAAAGGAGCAAATATTAGAGACCTATTCTGCACAACTCCAAAAGTCCTGAAACTCCACGGAAGTTGTTTTTGGAAATAATAAAAAATACTGAGCGGAAGAAATACCAGAGGGGGCCCACACCCTTGCCACGAGGGTGGGGGGCGCGCCCTACCCCCCTGGGCGCGCCCCTGCCTCGTGGGCCCCCTGTTGGCCCTCCGGTGCTCATCTTCTGCTATATGAAGTCTTTCGTCCGAAGAAAAATCATAAGCAAGCTTTCGGGACGAGACTCCGCCGCCACGAGGCGGAACCTTGGCGGAACCAATCTAGGGCTCCGGCAGAGCTGTTCTGCCGGGGACACTTCCCTCCGGGAGGGGGAAATCATCGCCATCGTCATCTCCAATGCTCCTCTCATCGGGAGGGGGCCAATCTCCATCAACATCTTCACCAGCACCATCTCCTCTCAAACCCTAGTTCATCTCTTGTATCCAATTCTTGTCTCTAAGTCTGGGATTGGTACCTGTAGGTTGCTAGTAGTGTTGATTACTCCTTGTAGTTGATGCTAGTTGGTTTATTTGGTGGAAGATCATACGTTCAGATCCTATATGCATATTAATACTCCTCTGATTATGAACATGAATATGCTTTGTGAGTAGTTACGTTTGTTCCTGAGGACATGGGAGAAGTCTTGCTATTAGTAGTCATGTGAATTTGGTATTCGTTCGATATTTTGATGAGATGTATGTTGTCTCTCCTCTAGTGGGTATGTGAACGTCGACTACATGACACTTCACCATTATTTGGGCGTATAGGAAGGCATTGGGAAGTAATAAGTAGATGATGGGTTGCTAGAGTGAAAGAAGCTTAAACCCTAGTTTATGCGTTGCTTCGTAAGGGGCTGATTTGGATCCATATGTTTCATGCTATGGTTAGGTTTACCTTAATACTTCTTTTGTAGTTGCGGATGCTTGCAATAGGGGTTAATCATAAGTGGGATGCTTGTCCAAGTAAGGACAGCACCCAAGCACCAGTCCACCCACATATCAAATTATCAAAGTACCGAACGCGAATCATATGAACGTGATGAAAACTAGCTTGACAATAATTCCCATGTGTCCTCGGGAGCACTTTTCTCTATATAAGAGTTTGTCCAGGCTTGTCCTTTGCTACAAAAAGGATTGGGCCACCTTGCTGCACTTTATTTACTTTTGTTACTTGTTGCTCGTTACAAATTATCTTATCACAAAACTATCTGTTACCTATAATTTCAGTGCTTGCAGAGAATACCTTGCTGAAAACCGCTTATCATTTCCTTCTGCTCCTTGTTGGGTTCGACACTCTTACTTATCGAAAGGACTACGATAGATCCCCTATACTTGTGGGCCATCAGCCATCGCGCCATGGACTGCCATCAGCTCCTGGCGGGGGGATTTGGAGGCATGTGGATGTTTCGCAAGCGCCATTTAAGCAATCAGGCCGGGGACGTGATAAAGATTGGTGGGTTACCTGACTGGATCCGAGCAGAACGTAGATGTGGTTGAAGTTGTGGTTGCGACGGCGGCGGTTTGAGATGCCGGTAGGGGGAGGCGCGAGGGAGGGGGATACTGAGGGGAAGGGGATGTGGTTGAAGGAATAAATTCTGAAATCGCGCGCCTAATGAAAATTTTGGTGCGAAACTTGAAACTTGGGCGGGGGAAACACACAATGCAGATGAAGCACGTAAAATACTCGTGTGCGAGAAAAAAGAAAGTTGGCAGATCCCGTCTCCAAAAAAATGTACACGTGTACTTGATTTTTTTCGGTCAATGGTACGCCTGGTTTATTAGGAAATATCGCACAGGTAACTGACTTACGGGTCATTAACGCAAAAAAATGCAGACGGGTACGGCATAGAAACCGTGTGTTTTGTGATCTTCTAATGATTAACGCAAAAAAAACGCACACGGGCACATATGCTAATGAACGTTCAAATCCCTCAAAGGATGCTCTTACCGACATTGTACATTAATACTACAAACTTAAAGTACTACTAGTAATTTTCTCTAATACTACAAACTTAAACTACTTCTCACATGCTGCCATCAGGGCATGCTGGCCAGACGCCGGCGTTCTCCTTCCCGGCCTTGTAGGCGGCAGCCCACCGTGCTTTGATCTCCACCAAGCTCTCCTCACCACGGCGTGCGGCCTCTTTTTTCTTGCGGCGGCGGGACTCTCTTTTCTTGATTGCTTTTTGCCTTTTCCGCTCCTTCTGTGCGGCTTTGGCCGCCTCAAGATCCACCACCCATTCGGCCATGGCAACCTCAAAGTCCGCCCATGTAACTGTCTGGCCGCCGCCGGCGATGAACTCGACGCGGCGAGATGCCATCGCTTCCTTACCATGTGTGCAGTCGCGGGCAGCGAGGAACGCGCCGCAGCGGGATGCCATTGCTTCCTTACCAGTTACTATGCGCCGCGGTGCCATGGACGATGCCTGGAGAGAGCTCTGGGACGAAGGCGCCGGGCAGCCGTACAGTGCGGTGGTATTCAAGAGCTCAGCGACAAACGACAATAGAAATTTGGCTTCCCTTACAATTTTGCTCATTCATTATCGCACACAGTTCATCTCCGTCGCTTCCACAAATAGTGTGCGCTGAGCCTATTGTGTGTTGCGTTATGATTGGCCGGAACCCCAACCACGTGGATCGCGCGTGTGCACCATTGGATGCGCCGTGATCGAACGACAATCCACGTCCCTCACATCACACCCGTGCACCTGTAGCTGGATTGGATTTATATGCGCTAAAAGCCTAGAAAATGCACATAATCCCCTAAATATGGTAAATGAGCCCGGAAACATGCCAAATTTGAACACGGTGATTTGCAAGGTGTATGTTCGTCGTAGAAAAAACTCCAGGCCAAAGAACGAAGAAAATTTGGATTCCCTTTCAATCTTGAGGATTTCCCTCTCGAAAGCATGGAACTTCCTCGGTGATGGTTCGATTTATGAAGGGCGTGCATGACGACATAAGCCAAACCTTCTCAAATTTTTACCAGGGCATGGTGAGGTCATACCATGGCACCATGCCAGGTGTCATGTTTTTAAGCATTTATTTCATTTTTTTTGTAGTTCAAAACCCAACAAACAAACATTTGTGGTGACTATTGCCACACATTTCATCGAAATATCTGTCCATTCCTTGTAAAAGGCATGAGAATTTACTAAATGCAACGAGCATGGTTTTCTAGGCCGTTCTTGTGGACCCTTTCATGCATCGATTATTTGAACTTGAATTATGCGCATTAATGCCTACGAAATGTACATAATCCCCTAAATATGGCAAATGAACCCGGAAAAGTGCCAAATTTGAACACGGTGATTTGCAGGTTGTATGTTCATCGTAGAAAAAAACTCGTGGACAAAGGAAATTTGGACCCCCCCCCCTTCAATCTTGGTGATTTCCCCCTTCAAACCATGAAACTTCCTCGGTGATGGTTCGATTTATGAAAGGCGCGCATCACGACATCAGGAAAACATTCTCCAATTTTTACCAGGGCATGGTGAGGCCATACCATGGCACCACACGAGGCGCCATGTTTTCCAACCATGTGTTTCATTTTTTGTATAGTTGTTAACCGAGTAAACGACGCGTTTATGGTTGACTATTGCCACACATTTCCTTGAAATATCTGCCCATTCCTTGTAAAAGGCATGAGAATGTACTAAATAACACGAGCATGGTTTTCCGGACTGTTCTTGTGCACCTTTTCATGCACCGATTGTTCGTATTTGAATTATGTCCATTAATGCCTAGAAAATGCACATAATCCCCTAAATATGGTAAATGAGCCCGGGAAAATGTCAAATTTGAACACGTTGCATTTGAGGCGGTATGTTGATCGTTGGAAAAAAACTGAATGACAAACTAGGACGGAAATTTGGATTCCCCTTCAATCTTGGGGATTTTCCCTCTCGAAAGCATGGAACTTCCTCGGTGATGGTTCGATTTATGAAGGGTGTGCATGACGACATAAGCCAAACCTTCTCAAATTTTTACCAGGGCATGGTGAGGTCATACCATGGCACCATGCCAGGCATCATGTTTTTAAGCATTTATTTCATTTTTTCTATAGTTGAAAACCCAACAAACAAACATTTGTGGTTGAATATTGCCATACATTTCAACAAAATATCTATCCATTATTCCTTATAAAAGGCATGAGAATTTACTAAATGGCACGTGCATGGTTTTCCAGGCCGTTCTTGTGGACCCTTTCATGCACCAATTGTTTGAGCTTGAATTATGTGCATTAATGCCTAGGAAATGCACATAATCCCCCAAATATGGCAAATGAACCCGGAAAAGTGCCAAATTTGAAGACAGTGATTTTCAGGTTGTATGTTCATCATAGAAAAAAACTCGTGGACAAAGGACAAAGGAAATTTCGATCCCCCTTCAATCTTGGTGATTTCCCCCTCGAAACCATGAAACTTCCTCGGTGATGGTTCGTTTTGTGAAAGGCGTGCATGACGACATTTTTACCAGGGCACAGTGAGGTCATACCATGGCACCACATATCAGGACCAGTTTTTCGGGATATTAATTTCCCAGAAATTGGCCCTTGTGCTCACCAGCCCCAGGATTACTGTTAGCTGATGAGGCACCAACTTGATACAGAAGTTCCAAGCAAAGTACAAAATATGTAGTACAAGACCATTGTGGCCTCTGAGTACAACAATTTTGGTTTCTAGTGGTCGATGGCGGAAGCGGTTTGTGGTTCATCTGCGTCTATGGGACTCCATTTCCCACAAGAACAGCTGACCAGGATAACTCCTATCTTCGCGAGGCTGCTATCATCATTGCCTAGGTTCCAGGGCTGTCATTGCAGCGCTCCTCTCCATGCGAGAAATCTGGCCAAGACAATAGCCAGGGACAAGCCAGTGAGTACTTTTGAATGTACTCGCAAACATTACGAACACGGGTATAATATAACAAGGGATAATCATGCTCCGAAATATTCTATGATCATAACGTCAGTCACGAAATAAACAAAATCCATGATGCACGCATGCAGGTTGTTCATATAAAATATGAATATGCAATACGGGAGTAGGAATAGAATGCACCGATCGAGTGTCTGAAGTGACGCCTCGAAAGGATAATAAGATAAATCATGCCTCAGTCGGGCGTCTGAGCGACACCACATAAAGGGCTTATAAATAAAAGAAATAACAAGCATGCCACAGTCGGGCGTCTATGCGACACCACATAAAGGGCTTATAAATAATAGAAATAACAAGCATGCCACAGTCGGGCGTCTGAGCGACACTACATAAAGGGCTTATAAAGAATTTAAATAACAAGCATGCCACAGTCGGGCGTCTGAGCGACACCACATGAAGGGCTTATAAAGTAAATAAATAACAAGCATGCCACAGTCGGGCGTCTGAGCGACACCACACAAAGGGCTTATAGAATAAATAAATAACAAGCATGCCGCAGTCGGGCGTCTGAGCGACACCACATAAAGGGCTTATAGAATAAATAAATAAATAACAAGCATGCCCCAGTCGGGGGTCTGAGCGACACCACATAAAGGGCCTATATAAGAATAATCACAGTGAATATCCAGGAGGTAGAACCGTCCCAGGGATACTCAATAATTCAAATAATGTAAATGGTTAGTCCACAATAATAATAATCATAATCCTCATATGTCACAGGTCATAATCAATGTTCTGGTTTAGCAGTTTTTCCTCCGAAGACCGACACTAAGACCGACACTAAGACCAACACTAAGACCGACACTAGACCCATCTCAGTCTGTAGTCCTTACCCATGGACACGGCTATACGAATAGATTTAACCTCTGCAGAGGGTGTACTCTTTACCCACGAGTAAAGGATTTCTATTGTCCATCGGGACTAATTCCGTCTACGGTCTTTTAATTGAAAACACACCTGACCGCACACACCAGCCTAACTTACCGGTGTCTGGAATCACCCACGACACCTGTCAAGCAAAACTCTAAGTGGGGAGGCTACAACCTCGATTAGCATGGGATCACAAAATTTATAACGCGCGCAAACTAGGGAAGCCACTCCCCTCGGCTACAACCGGAAACACCCATGCCCCCGGACCAGGTGGCATGCCTACCGGATGCCTCCGGTATCTTCCACCATGGCCTCTCTATACGGTGTGTGCTTGGTAAGGGGTTGACAACTTACTGAACCGTACCCTACCTGCGGCAGGGACAAGTGGTAGTACGAAACAAGTATGGGGGTTACTGGAACAAGACTCGATCTACGTCCGACTCAGGAGGTTCAAGTATTCCCTGTATGATTAGCATAACAAATATATTTCAACTACAGACAGAATCACCACTCATCATACCTCATCATGCCATACCGGACACACTCGTCTCGACGAGGAACTAGGGACAAGCTCGAGTCTACCCAAGACAGAGAATTTCCCAGCTTCCTTCCGGTATGCATGAAAAGCATACGAAGATGATTACTATCACAAGCATATCCATTTCTAACAGCAAAGAATCTCCATTATGCACTCACGCGTATGATCGTATCGTCACATAAAATAACGAATGCTCCATGTCAAGGTGGTGTTGTAACCGTATCAAACAACACCCAAAAATATCATGCCAGGGTTCAGAATGCTTGCCTTCAAGTTGTGGAGAGGCAGGGTGCATTCCAGAACTTTTGAAAGTTTTCTCCTCTCTCCAAAAATCCTATTTTTGAAAATATTCAAATTAACACATAGTTTCAAAACAGAACAAAAAAGTTGTTTGGAAAATTTTCAAATAAATACTAAAATAAACTAGACAGAATTTGAGAAACAACAGAAAAAGAATCAAGTCATTTG
Organism: Aegilops tauschii subsp. strangulata; assembly: GCF_002575655.3. Lineage (NCBI taxonomy): Eukaryota > Viridiplantae > Streptophyta > Magnoliopsida > Poales > Poaceae > Aegilops > Aegilops tauschii. The sequence goes on along the minus strand of NC_053041.3, from coordinate 91,224,930 downwards.
GACTTATATTTAAAAAGTTATAGACAGTCAAAGTTTAGTCAAAGTTCTGTTTTTAAATAAAACAAAAAAGAAAACGGTTCGAATAGAAATACGTTTTCGAGACGGAGGAGACGTACTTCTGGGTTTACGCTTTCACTTAAAACAGCGCGGGCCGGCTCGGGGTCACTGACAGTGGGTCCACGGGGTCCCTTTTATAGGCGGTTGGGGTCGGTTCTGCGGCGGCCGTGGATAAGAACGCCGGCGACCGCCGTTCTGTAGTTGCAGGGCGACGTGGCGGCGACGAGCGCTTGCCGACGAGTTTGCCGATGAGCTCGAGCTGTTCCAGGGGGCAGCTCGCGCGCGCGGGTGGCTTGGGCGGCGCCGTCCACGGCAAGAGCTGTCGGAGCGGCGGTGGCGGCTTGCGTCGGTGGCGCTGTAGGGCGCCAGGAGGGGGCCAGGGTGGCTCTGCGGCGAGGGAGGAGTCGGGGCGCGTTGGCCGCGAGTGGGGGGAAGGCCAGAACGAGCGCGGGGCGACAGCAGTGGAACGCGGCGACTCGGTGCGCGCGCGTGCAAAACGTGCGCTCTGGGCGCGCCCAGAGCACGCACGCTACGTGTTCGGCAAAATGCCAAGGCATGCCAGGGGCTCCAATCCACATGAGGTTTAGCAGGGTGGGGCTATAGACTAAGGTAGAGCCATGAGACATGTTGGTTTGGTCAGGGGATCAAGTCCATAATGCAAACCAAAAACCAAGCCAAAACTGGCCATGCACACAAGGTGCTCGACAGAATGTTATGGTCATCTAGGCATCTCTTGGGGTGGCCATAAACTCCAGATCATAGTCTCTCTAGGTGTAGGTGATGGTGGCAAGGTTAGTTTGGCAAGTCCAGAAACTTGTTAGTGCAAGTTTTTGAGAAAACCAATTTTGGGCAGAAACTAAAGGCTATAATTGCATGAACCAAAAATACTCCAATGGGTCCACTCTCCTGGACTTAATGGTTTTGTAGGGAGGACTACAAGCAGGAAAAAGCTCATGGGCACTAGAGCAAATTAAATTAGGGTTGCAGTAGAAAAAGCCAAACTGGACCAAAGAGCAAAAGAGGATGATTTGCTCAAATTTTTCAAAGAACACTCATGGGTTTTTGCATGAAGTTGAATTATATGCATCTACTGACATCTCCAAACACTTGGAAGAATTTTTAAAGAAATATTTAAATAGGTTGTAGTGCAAAAATATCTACTGGACCAGATTTGAAAATTTGGTGTAGAGCTCAAAATCTCCAATGACCAAAAGATATTTTTGCATAAAAATGATGTGGAAACATCACATGACATCCCCAAATTTTGGTGAAAATTTTAAATGCATTTATCAAATGGTTGCAGTGCACAAGAGGCTCCAAATTTATGAAAAATCATTTTAAAAGAATAAAGCTCAGGAAAAACTATTATGCAAATAAATCCACTGATAAAGAATTGTTTTATTGAGAGAGTATACAAGTCCAATAATATTTTTGGAAAGTTTCCACTTGAGGTAAAAACCCACAATATTAAAGAGAAGAGGGGTTCTGAAATCAAAAGATAAATCCAGAAAATAAAAAATTTAATTTCCTGGCAAAATTTTAATTAATAAAACAAGGTCAAAATTTTGGGGTGTTACAACACTACCCCCCTTAAGAAAAATCTCGTCCTCGAGATTTGCTAAAAGTTGTTTTGAACAAACATTGCTCTTAGCAAAAAAATCATCCTACTTATGCAATAACAATGTATCTACAGTAAGGGGGCAATAAGTGGTGCAAAACTCCAGTGTGGTACACTGGCGTTGCGTGGAAAAATCCATGGTTGGGGAAAAATGAGATATTTCCACTTTGGTTACAGTAAATTTAGAATAAAATTCTAAATCATTATAATACGCTGGTCGTACCCGAGAGTACAGTGCTCCCTCTGGCTGACAGGTGGACCCGGGGCCCACTGTCAGTCTCTTCTTCTACCTTTGGCTCTCTCTTCTTTCTCTCTCTCGCGTGCTTTCCCGCGCTTTCTCCACCGGCGACGTCTAGCGCGTAGGGCATCTAGGCCGTACTGCGGTAGTGCGCGGCGTGCTAGCTGCCGGTGCAACGTGCACTCACCTCGCGGGCCAGTGCACTGTCGGCACTGCTCGCGGATTCGCCTCCGAACACCGGCGATCGAGCGACGAGCGGTGCTGGTGGACTTCGCCCACCGTACACCGATCTCGACCTATAAAATGATCGCGGTGCTCCTTCTTCCACACACCTGGCCTCGCTTCTCCTTCTCCTTCATTCTCCTCCATTTCTGTTTGCAGGAGCTCGAGACGAGGCTCTAATGGCGGAGGTGATGCCAGACTGGTACGTGGTCCTGATGTGCGGAGGGTTGGCGACGTTGCTGGGGTTCTCCGTGCTCCTGTGCGCGATGATCCTTGATGATCGTCGTGATGCTGCCGCTCGAGTGTTGGCTCTCCGCGGCGGTGGTGATCGCGAGGATTAAGTGCGGCATCGAGTGCTAACTGCTGTCAGTGTGCTGGAGGCCATTTGCACCCGAATAATTACTCACAAATCTCTCCTACTGAGACTGTGGTGTCCTCGAGTGTGATCAGTTAGGTGCAAAAAGTGCACGAGGATTTGTAGTTAGCGCACGAGGTCGAGTGGTTGTGGTTGTGAGGCTGCTGTTATGGTGCTGCGTGAATAAAAATCTATGTCGTGAAGAGGTATATGCTGCAGCAACTCAGGGAAAGAAATCTTACTTCAAAATTTATCGCGAGTGAAAATTAGTTAAATCAAGATTAACCGCAGTAAAACTACTCACATAACTGAAACCAAATATTTGATCCGTCGCACAAATTTAGGATACCACGCACAAGTTGCAACACATAAATAACTGCTGGGATAATAAACATAGCAGTGACGTTACAATAAAAACGGTAAATGGACAGGGTCCTGAGAAAACGTCTCTGGTACTGGGGCACACTCCTCTTCTATCGGGGGAAGTGGGTTGACTAGCCGATGAATGCATCTCTCCTGGTCGGGTCTCAGTGGTCTGCCAATAGCGATCTGAGGATTTAAATCAGCGAGGCTCTGGAGATAACCCATTACCCGCTGAGTCAAACGCTCTTGAGCGATAACATACTGGGCAAGGTTGGCCAGCACTGGGTCTCTTTCGATTCGCCCACCGGGAAAAGATGCTACTTCTCCGGGTGCTGCACGACTCGGAAAGTAATAATACCCTCGTTCGTAGGCATAGGGTACCGCGAATCGAAGACGAGCAAGTGCTTCGTACGCAGCAGCTTCTATGGCCATATGCGGAGTCGGCATGGATTTCCCCACGAAGGAGACTTCCGTTGGGTCTTGGTTTGGGTTTGCGGGAGGGATGTGCACCACTGCCCAATATTTCGAGGTGGAAGGGGTGATCCTCGATTTGAGCAACTCGTACTGGGGTGGATGGATAGCACTCATGGTACTGCAGGTAAAGTCCCACAATATTTTAACAAAACTACCCGGGGTTGCGTCTGGAGTCCTCAGATAAATACTGGGGGTCGGCATGGCAAAGAAATGGCTGTGAGTATTGTGCACCAGATGAGGGATACTTGGCAAGGTCACGAGGTGGCCTTTTATATAGCATTGGGGCTGGGTTATTTACCGCGGTGAAGGGTAACTAGTTTGTCGGTCTGCTCTTGGGGCCGGGGTCAAAGCCACAGATACACATATCTCATAAATGTGACGCATTACTGTGTGTGTCGTCGGGGTGGTTTTTGGTGGCTACGCCCGGCAAAAAAATGCAACTGTACGCTAACGTACTTATGCATGGCTACTACTCAAAAATAGGGGCGTACAAGCAGACAGCACTTAATTATGGTGATACAGGATCACACAATTACAAGGCATAGAAATACTAAGGCTCGATACTACTCGAGCGACTTAGTCTACTTCGTTCATATCTAGGCGGGCATGCCTTGTGGACGTCGAAGCTTCTCCACGGGTTTCACCGTCGGGATTAGCTGGATGAGGTTGAGGGGCTGCAGGGTCGGGGTAGCGATGGTGACCATCCCGGGGATTGTTGGCCACAATCCCATTGGAGCGTGTTCCCAGAAGGCGACGAAGCACTTCTGGGGACACCAAAGCATTTTGGTCGATGGCTGGGGCAGACCTCAAGGACTCGATTGGTTGTCCGAACAGCACGACTGGGTTGTCGGCATCGGGCTCATCTTCTCCTCTTGCCGGGGCTCGGCGAACCAGTTCTCCATGAGCTGCGATCAGATCAAGGGTGATCTGATCGAACAGTTCCTCTAGTGCACTTACATAGCGCACCAGATGCAACAATGCAGGATCCGTCTCGTGATCTCCGTTGGCAACCTGGGGCGGCCTACCATACCCGTCACGGCTGGGGTAGTAGTAGAACGAGCGACAGTTAACTCTGGGCGACAAGTGCCGGAGTTGCACTATAGCTTCTCGAGCAGCTAGCTGGATGGCTTGTGGCTCAAAGGAAGTTGTCCTTCCAGTGAACCTGTAGGGGCGTTCTGGTGATAGACCCCTACCATAGATGTGCACAGTGGCCCAGAACTGACGGCTCTCACCGCTCATGGGTCCTTGGTACACAACATATTCTGGGGGCTCTTCTAATGCATAGGCACGACGGGTGAGGTTTGTGAGCACGGTCACAAAACCTCCAAGGTTGGTGGCTGTGGTCTCATTATGAACAATGGTTCCAGGCATCGTAGCTTGGTTTGGGAAAGAGGTTGTGCTGTGCTGAGGCTAGCGTGCCCTTTTTATAGAAAAGGGGACGGAGTCTTCCTTCGCATGCTTGCGAATGAGACAAATTAGGTGTCGGTCACTGGCGCGTGATCGACAGGCTAGGTTGATAGGTTGGGCACCGACTGCCCAAAAGTGTCGGGGTCACTGTGTGGCTATCTTACACGAGGAGCTTGGCCGGGGTTGGGTTATGGTCTGGTGGATAGGTTAACCTAGGTTTATTGACCTGGCTAAGATAGGATTAGCCAATGGTCAGCCTGGCTCTGATACCAAGATTATCAGGACCGGTTTTTCGGGATATTAATTTCCCAAAAATTGGCCCTTGTGCTCACTAGCCCCAGGATTACTGTTAGCTGATGAGGCACCAACTTGATACAGAAGTTCCAAGCAAAGTACAAAATATGTAGTACAAGACCATTGTGGCCTTTGAGTACAACAATTTTGGTTTCTAGTAGTTGATGGGGGAAGCAGTTTGTGGTTCATTTGCGTCTATGGGACTCCATTTCCCACAAGAACAGCTGACCAGGATAGCTCCTATCTTCGCAAGGCTGCTATCATCATTGCCTAGGTTCCAGTGCTGTCATTGCGGCGCTCCTCTCCATGCGAGAAATCTGGCCAAGACAATAGCCAGGGACAAGCCAGTGAGTACTTTTGAATGTACTCGCAAACATTATGAACACGGGTATAATATAACAAGGGATAATCATGCTCCGAAATATTCTATGATCATAACGTCAGTCACGAAATAAACAAAATCCATGATGCACGCATGCAGGTTGTTCATATAATATATGAATATGCAATACGGGAGTAGGAATAGAATGCACCGATCGAGTGTCTGAAGCGACGCCTCGAAAGGATAATAAGATAAATCATGCCTCAGTCGGGCGTCTGAGCGACACCACATAAAGGGCTTATAAATAAAAGAAATAACAAGCATGCCACAGTCGGGCGTCTATGCGACACCACATAAAGGGCTTATAAATAATAGAAATAACAAGCATGCCACAGTCGGGCGTCTGAACGACACCACATAAAGGGCTTATAAAGAATTTAAATAACAAGCATGCCACAGTCGGGCGTCTGAGCGACACCACATGAAGGGCTTATAAAGTAAATAAATAACAAGCATGCCACAGTCGGGCGTCTGAGCGACACCACACAAAGGGCTTATAGAATAAATAAATAACAAGCATGCCGCAGTCGGGCGTCTGAGCGACACCACATAAAGGGCTTATAGAATAAATAAATAAATAACAAGCATGCCGCAGTCGGGCGTCTGAGCGACACCACATAAAGGGCCTATATAAGAATAATCACAGTGAATATCCAGGAGGTAGAACCGTCCCAGGGATACTCAATAATTCAAATAATGTAAATGGTTAGTCCACAATAATAATAATCATAATCCTCATATGTCACAGGTCATAATCAATGTTCTGGTTTAGCAGTTTTTCCTCCGAAGACCGACACTAAGACCGACACTAAGACCAACACTAAGACCAACACTAAGACCGACACTAGACCCATCTCAGTCTGTAGTCCTTACCCATGGACACGGCTATACGAATAGATTTAACCTCTGCAGAGGGTGTACTCTTTACCCACGAGTAAAGGATTTCTATTGTCCATCGGGACTAATTCCGTCTACGGTCTTTTAATTGAAAACACACCTGACCGCACACACCAGCCTAACTTACCGGTGTCTGGAATCACCCACGACACCTGTCAAGCAAAACTCTAAGTGGGGAGGCTACAACCTCGATTAGCATGGGATCACAAAATTTATAACGCGCGCAAACTAGGGAAGCCACTCCCCTCGGCTACAACCGGAAACACCCATGCCCCCGGACCAGGTGGCATGCCTACCGGATGCCTCCGGTATCTTCCACCATGGCCTCTCTATACGGTGTGTGCTTGGTAAGGGGTTGACAACTTACTGAACCGTACCCTACCTGCGGCAGGGACAAGTGGTAGTACGAAACAAGTATGGGGGTTACTGGAACAAGACTCGATCTAAGGCCGACTCAGGAGGTTCAAGTATTCCCTGTATGATTAGCATAACAAATATATTTCAACTACAGACAGAATCACCACTCATCATACCTCATCATGCCATACCGGACACACTCATCTCGATGAGGAACTAGGGACAAGCTCGTGTCTACCCAAGACAGAGACTTTCCCGGCTTCCTTCCGGTATGCATGAAAAGCATACGAAGATGATTACTATCACAAGCATATCCATTTCTAACAGCAAAGAATCTCCATTATGCACTCACGCGTATGATCGTATCGTCACATAAAATAACGAATGCTCCATGTCAAGGTGGTGTTGTGACCGTATCAAACAACACCCAAAATTATCATGCCAGGGTTCAGAATGCTTGCCTTCAAGTTGTGGAGAGGCAGGGTGCATTCCAGAACTTTTGGAAGTTTTCTCCTCTCTCCAAAAATCCTATTTTTGAAAATATTCAAATTAACACATAGTTTCAAAACAGAACAGAAAAGTTGTTTGGAAAATTTTCAAATAAATACTAAAATAAACTAGATAGAATTTGAGAAACAACAGAAAAAGAATCAAGTTATTTGGACTTATATTTAAAAAGTTATAGCCAGTCAAAGTTTTGTTTTTAAATAAAAAAGAAAAGAAAACGGTTCGAATAGAAATACGTTTTCGAGACGGAGGAGACGTACTTCTGGGTTTACGCTTTCACTTAAAACAGCGCGGGCCGACTCGGGGTCACTGACAGTGGGTCCACGGGGCCCACTGGTCAGGTTTGACCAGTCGCCTCTCCCTCCTCTTCCTCTGCCCGAGCCGAGGCGGGACTCCGGCGATCGACGCTGGCGATTGGCGGCTCCTCGCGGGCTCCGGAGGATAGGGATGGATCCGCGGTTCCAGGGCGGTCCTCCCAGTGGTCGAGAGGGTGGCGGGGACGGAGGGAGTCGCCGGCGGCGAGCTTCGCGGCGGACGTCGGCTTCGGGAGAATTGGGACTTCGCGCTATGGTGGTCCCCGAGCGAGTTTGAGGTGTTGGGTGGCTCCGCGAGACCGAGGGGAAGGGGATGGTGGCACTGGTTGGATGGGTGCGGCTCTGGTTGCGACGAGCGGGGCCGGAGCGTGGCGGCGGCCGAACCTGCCGGAGATGGGGAAGAAGGCCTCCCGCCATCGCTGGCTGGCCGTGGGGGCTTTGGTGGAGTGGCTTGAGGTCGCATGGGTGCCTGGTCGAGCTCGGGGTCCCTTTTATAGGCGGTTGGGGTCGGTTCTGCGGCGGCCATGGATAAGAACGCCGGGGACCGCCGTTCTGTAGCTGTAGGGCGACGTGGCGGCGACGAGCGCTTGCCGACGAGTTTGCGGATGAGCTCGAGCTGTTCCAGGGGGCAGCTGGCGCGCGCGGATGGCTTGGGCGGCGCCGTCCACAGCAGGAGCTGTCAGAGCGGCGGTGGCGGCTTGCGTCGGTGGCGCTGTAGGGCGCCAGGAGGGGGCCAGGGTGGCTCTGCGGCGAGGGAGGAGTTGGGGCGCGTTGGCCGCAAGTGGGGGGAAAGCCAGAACGAGCGCGGGGCGACAGCAGTGGAACGCGGCGACTCGGTGCGCGCGCGTGCAAAACGTGCGCTCTGGGCGCGCCCAGAGCACGCACGCTACATGTTCGGCAAAATGCCAAGGCATGCCAGGGGGCTCCAATCCACATGAGGTTTAGCAGGCTGGGGCTATAGACTAAGGTAGAGCCATGAGACATGCTGGTTTGGTTAGGGGATCAAGTCCATAATGCAAACCAAAAACCAAGCCAAAACTGGCCATGCACACAAGGTGCTCGACAGAATGTTATGGTCATCTAGGCATCTCTTGGGGTGGCCATAAACTCCAGATCATAGTTTCTCTAGGTGTAGGTGATGGTGGCAAGGTTAGTTTGGCAAGTCCAGAAACTTGTTAGTGCAAGTTTTTGAGAAAACCAATTTTGGGCAGAAACTAAAGGCTATAATTGCATGAACCAAAAATACTCCAATGGGTCCACTCTCCTGGACTTAATGGTTTTGTAGGGAGGACTACAAGCAGGAAAAAGCTCATGGGCACTAGAGCAAATTAAATTAGGGTTGCAGTAGAAAAAGCCGAACTGGACCAGAGAGCAAAAGAGGATGATTTGCTCAAATTTTTCAAAGAACACTCCTGGGTTTTTGCATGAAGTTGAATTATATGCATCTACTGACATCTCCAAACACTTGGAAGAATTTTTAAAGAAATATTTAAATAGGTTGTAGTGCAAAAATATCTACTGGACCAGATTTGAAAATTTGGTGTAGAGCTCAAAATCTCCAATGACCAAAAGATATTTTTGCATAAAAGTGATGTGGAAACATCACATGACATCCCCAAATTTTGGTGAAAATTTTAAATGCATTTATCAAATGGTTGCAGTGCACAAGAGGCTCCAAATTTATGAAAAATCATTTTAAAAGAATAAAGCTCAGGAAAAACTATTATGCAAATAAATCCACTGATAAAGAATTGTTTTATTGAGAGAGTATACAAGTCCAATAATATTTTTGGAAAGTTTCCACTTGAGGTAAAAACCCACAATATTAAAGAGAAGAGGGGTTCTGAAATCAAAAGATAAATCCAGAAAATAAAAAATTTAATTTCCTGGCAAAATTTTAATTAATAAAACAAGGTCAAAATTTTGGGGTGTTACACCACACCAGGCGTCATGTTTTTCCAAGCATGTATTTCATTTTTGTATAGTTGTTAACCCAGTAAACGACGCGTTTATGGTTGACTATTGCCACACATTTCCTTGAAATATCTGCCCATTCTTTGTAAAAGGCATGAGAATGTACTAAATAGCACGAGCATGGTTTTCCAGACCGTTCTTGTGCGCCTTTGGATGCACCGATTGTTTGAATTTGAATTATGTGCATAATTAATGCCTAGAAAATGCACACAATCCCCTAAATATGGTAAATGAGTTCGGAAAAATGTCAAATTTGAACACGTTGCATTTGAGGCGGTATGTTGATCGTTGGAAAAAAACTGAATGACAAATTAGGACGGAAATTTGGATTCCCCTTCAATCTTGGTGATTTCCCTCTCAAAAGCATTGAACTTCCTCGGTGATGGTTCGATTTATGAAGGGCGTGCATGACGACATAAATCAAACCTTCTCAGCTTTTAACCAGGGCACGGTGAGGCCATACCATGGCACCATGCCAGCCGTCATGTTTTTCAAGCACATATTTCATTGTTCTATAGTTGATAACCCAGTAAATGACGCGTTTGTGGTTGACTATTGCCACGCATTCCATTGAAATCTCTGCCCATTCCTTGTAAAAGGCTTGAGAAATTACTAAATACCACGAGTATGGTTTTTCCAGACCGTTCTTGTGCACCCTTTCATGCACCGATTGTTTGAATTTGAATTACGTGCATTAATGCCTACAAAATGCACATAATCCCCTAAATATTGTAAATGAACCCGGAAAAGTGTCAAATTTGAACACGGTGATTAGCAGGGTTTATGTTCATCGTAGAAAAAAACTCATGGATGAAGGACAAAGGAAATTTGGATTCCCATTCAATCTCGGTGATTTACTATCACACACGATTCATCTCTGTCGCCTCTGCGAACCGTGTGTGTTCACTCACACATGCAAAAGGAAAAGAAAACCCTCGCCCACTTCGTCCCCACTCACTTGCCGCGGACTCCTCCGCAACTCTGCACCCTAAGCTCGACGGCTGTTGGCGGCGGGCGTAGGTCGCGCTCCAAACGACACCGGATTTTGCCTCCACCGCTTTCCGCCGCCTATCTGCACCTACATTCTAGACTCTGGTCGACTGGGGTTTCCTGCGGGATTGGGCCAGGGATTTTTCTCATGGAGAAGGTAATCAACTTAATTAGCAAAATATTCACTCATATCTTATTGTAGTCCGTCCGTCATTGTTAATCAACCGGCGGAAATCGCCGTGGAATCATTTTTGTTCTAGCTGATTCGTGGGTGTTCATTCATGTGTCCACAGTGCGAGCACAAATCGGGCAACTGTGGTCGTGGCCAGTTGGAAACGAAGTTCTATCTCACCATTCCGGATGACTTCAGTGAGCGCTCGGTATGTTCAATCTCAACCTACCACGGTCGACATGGCCTAAATTTGTGGACATATACCGTCTGTTGCTACATTATCTATATATTTGCATCAAATCTTTGTTACATTATCTATTTTTAATTCTATAATTTTGTACTTTGCTTTCATATATATATATATATATATATATATATATATATATATATATATATATATATATATTATATGGATTTGTTCTATCAGTTACTCCCATATTTGCACCTTGCTCTGTTATTTCAATATATCTAATTTACGATCTTAATTTTCATTTCAAGCAGTACATCCCTTGCTTTGCAAGAAAAGGAGTAGAAGGAAATCTTGGGCTTTACTTTGCTGATGACTCCCAGGATGTCATATTGACAACGCAGCATGGATTTACAATGACGATTAGCGTAATAACTTGATAAAGATGGTCACTCCTATTTTAATGCGGACCTTTGGAGAAAAATGTCTAAGTGTTATGAAATGAAAGCTGGCAATAAAATTCTAGTGCGTGCACCACAACCTGGTCTAATTAACATGGATGTTTACTTCCCCAACGTCATCAGCCGATCAAAGTCTGATCGAGGTTAGTGTCCTTTCAACTTTCTCCTTGCTGTCATATTACTATTTAAGCAATCAATTGATCACTATTTAAGCAACCAATTGTGATATCATATTCTTACTCCGTTCCTAGGCAGTAACAAATTCTACTTACCAATTTATGTGCACTATATATTCTTCTGCCATGTTCTGAATAAATAATACCTTTCCACCTTTTAAGCAGGATATGTTGGATGCATAGTGAATGGTCTGTATGTTACTAAGCGTACCAAATTTCACTGGAAGGACTTGAAGCATGTCATAAACTTCGTTGATAATCTGACAGAGATAGCACAGCGTATGAACGCTGGATTTTGGATGGGATTAATTAGACCTATGGTGCACACACTGAACAAGACCAATTGTGTGCACAAAACGCTGGTAAAAAGTCTTATTTTAATATTGATGCTCATAAACTATATATATATTCAACGATATGTTACAATTGTTTTTTATTCTACATGTCAACAGAAATTGCCCCTGTAGCAGTTCCTGGATCGATTTCCTGGCGTGGTCGAATTACACTTGTGCCTGCTAATAACGCCAAAGTGATTGCAAGGTACTGCATTTCCCGCAGAAATGGAACCATTCAAACTAACAAGTTCTCGCTTCTCGTGGCAATGCATCCATATTGGAAAATTGGAGACACTGTTCTACACATGATCTACCAAGGCACGGGAGGGCTCTTCCTTTTCATTGACGAGATGCCGAGTCGCCGTGATCAAGCTGCTTCCAGTGGATAGTTGTGGTTGTTGGCCCTCAGCCTCTTAAAATGTGCTAGCTGTTACTATATATGTTAAGTATGTAGATATGGACCATATGGTTGTTGGCCCTTAGCCTCTTAAAATGTGATAGTTGTTACTATGTTAAGTATGTAGATATGGACCATATGGTTGTCAAAACCGTGTAACGAAGATCCTCCTTTTGTCGAATAGTGTAACCATTATATATATGTTACTCAAATGATGTTACCCAAGTTCATAAATTTTCATGGAAAGTATTAGTATCGTACACAGTTCATTGAGTTTAAGCGTGTGCCCGATGACCAGAAGGCATTTGCAGATTAACTGTCCATATTGCAAATTCACACACATGTTAACATAAGGAAACGTATGTGTAACATACTAATCATCGCACACGAGTACTCGCAGACGCATCGTGTGCGATACTCCGCCACCGCAAGCAACTAGTTTGCATTTTTCAAAGTTTTTTGTACACACAGAATCGCACACGAAGTAACTGCATTGACCGTCTGTGTTGTAATTTCTCATCGCAAACAGTTCATCCGAGTCGGCTGTTTGCCACGTATCACACACATCTTGTTTACACGACTCGTTTGTGTTCTTTTGGCTCATCGCAAACAGTTCATCCATGTGAACTGTATGCCGCATATCACACACATCTTGTTAAGTTGAACCGTTTATGTTGTGTTCCCTAATCAAAAACAGTTCGTCCGAGTTAACCGTATGCCGTATATCGCACACACATTGATATGGCTGCCCATTTCTGTTGTTCTACCTCATCGCAAATAGTTCGAATGGATTAACCGTGTGTCTTGCATCGCACACACATTGATATGGCTTCCCATTTCTGTTGTTCTTCCTCATCGCAGACAGTTCAAACGGGTTAACCGTGTGCCCTGAATCGCACACGCAACTAAAATCTGAACCGTGTTTGATGGCTCCGCCATCGCAAACGTTTTGCACCTTTTTTGACGGTTTTTTACACCACCGTTTGCGATTATTGCATCGCACACTGTTTCGGCAAAGGGTCTCTGATCGTAGTGTCGCGTTAGCAGTATCCTGTAGTAGCGTACTGCCGAGCAATTGATAGAAAAGCACAAAGTTATGACGATATCTAAGGCAATGATCATGAATATAGGCATCACGTCCGTGTCAAGTAGACCGAAACGATTCTGCATCTACTACTATTACTCCACACATCGACCGACTCCTGTCTGCATCTAGAATATTAAGTTCATAAGAACAGAGTAACGCATTAAGCAAGGTGACATGATGTAGCGGGATTAACTCAAGCAATATGATGAAAAACCCATGTTTTTATCCTCAATGGCAACAATACAATATGTGCCTTGCTGCACCTACTGTCACTGGGAAAGGACACCGCAAGATTGAACCCAAAGCTAAGCACTTCTCCCATTGTAAGAAAAACCAATCTAATTGGCCAAACCAAATCGATAGTTCGAAGAGACTTGCAAAGATATCAAATCATGCATATAAGAATTCAGAGGAGATTCAAATAATATTCATAGATAAGCTGATCATAAATCCACAATTCATCGAATCTCGGCAAACACACCGCAAAAGAGTATTACATCGAATAGATCTCCAAGAACATCGAGGAGAACTTTGTATTGAGAATCAAAGAGAGAGGAGAAGCCATCTAGCTACTAGCTATGGACCCGTAGGTCTGAAGTAAACTACTCACGCTTCATTAGAGAGGCAATGGTGTTGTTGTAGAAGCCCTCCGTGTTCAATTCCCCCTCCGGAAGGATGCCGGAAAAGGCCCCAAGATGGGATCTCGCGGGTACAGAAGGTTGTGGCGGTGGAAAAGTGGTTTCGTTGCTCCCCTGGATGTTTTTGGGGTAATCTATGCATAGGGGTTGATGCACGTTCTCGTCTTTTGTTTCTCCGGTAGAAATCTTGGGGCACTCTTTGAGGTTCTTTGTGTTGGATTGAGTATTATGAATCTGAATTAGCTTTGGTGTTATTTTAGTACGAACTCTTGATAGATCGATCGGAAAGAATAACTTGGTGTTATTTTAGTACGAACTCTAGATAGATCGACCAGAAAGAATAACTTGGTGTTATTTTAGTATGAACTCTTGGATAGATCGATCAGAAAGAATAGCTACAAACAATTCTTCTTATGTTCTCCGCTAGATAGGAACTTTGGAGTGATTCTTCATCGCACATTGAGGGATGGTTATATGATCCAATTATATTAGCATTGTTGAAAGATTGCACTAGCGAAAGTACGGACCCTAGGCCTCATTTTCAAGCATTGCAATACCGTTTTTGTGCCCGTTTACTATTTGTTACCTTGCTATTTTTATTTATTCAGTTTATAAAAATATATGTCTACCATCCATATTACACTTGTATCACCATCTCTTCATCGAACTAGTGCTCCTATACAAATTACCATTGTATTTGGTGTGTTGGGGACACAAGAGACTTCTTATTATTTGGTTGCAGGGTTGTTTGAGAGAGATTATCTTCATCCTACGCCTCCCACGGATTGATAAACCTTAGGTCATCCACTTGAGGAAAAATTGCTACTGTCCTACAAAACTCTGCACTTGGAGGCCCAACACGTGTCTACAAGAATAAAGTTGCGTAGTAGACATCAGACGACCACGACGCTACGATGGAGATCAAGGTGTCGAGCCGGTGACGATGGAGATCATGATGATGCTTTGTAGATGGAGATTAAAAGCACAAGATGATGATGGCCATATCATGTCACATATTTTGATTGCATGTGATTTTTATCTTTTATGCATCTTATTTTGCTTAGTACGGTGGTAGCATTATAAGATGATCCCGTCACTCAATTTCAAGGTAAAAGTGTTCTCCCTGAATATGCACCGTTGCTATAGTTCATCGTGTTGAGACACCACATGGTGATTAGGTGTGATAGACTCTACGTTCACATACAACGGGTGCAAGACAGTTTTGCACATGCAGAATACTTGGGTTAAACTTGACGAGCCTAGCATGTACAGACATGGCCTCGGAACACTGGAGACTGAACGGTCGAATGTGAATCATATAGTATATATGATCAACATAGAGATGTTCACCATTGATGACTACCCCATCTCACGTGATGATCGGACATGGGTTAGTTGATTCGGATCATGTATCACTTAGATGACTTGAGGGATGTCTATTTAAGTGGGAGTTCTTAAGTAATTTGATTAATTGAACTTTAATTTATCATGAACGTAGTCCTGATAGTATTTGCAAATTATGTTGTAGATCAATAGCTCGCGTTGTAGCTCCCCTATGTTTTTATATGTTCCTAGAGAAAACTAAGTTGAAAGATGATAGTAGCAATGATGCGGACTAGGTCCGTGATCTGAGGATTATCCTCATTGCTGCACAGAAGAATTATGTCCTTGATGCACCGCTAGGTGACAGACCTATTGCAGGAGCAGAAGCAGACGTTATGAACGTTTGGCAAGCTCGATATGATGACTACTTAATAGTTTAGTACACCATGCTCTGCAGCTTAGAACCGGGACTTCAAAAATGTTTTGAACGTCACGGAGCATATGAGATGTTCCAAGAGCTGAAATTGGTATTTCAGACTCATGCTCATGTCGAAAAGTATGAGACCTCTAACAAATACTTTGCCTACAAGATGGAGGAGAATAGCTCAGCTAGTGAGCATGTGCTCAGAATGTCTGGGCACTACAATCGCTTGAATCAAGTGGTAGTTAATCTTCCAGATAAGATAGTAATTGACAGAGTTCTCTAGTCACTATCACCAAGCTAATAGAACTTCGTGATGAACTATAATATGCAAGGGATAACGCAAACGATTCCCGAGCTCTTCGCGATGCTAAAATGGGCGAAGGTAGAAATCAAGAAAGAGCATCAAGTGTTGATGGTTAACAAGACCACTAGTTTCAAGAAAAAGGGCAAAGGAAAAGAAAGGGAACTTCAAGTAGAATGGCAAGCAAGTTGCCACTCCCGTGAAGAAGCCCAAAGTTGGACCTAAGCCTGAAACTGAGTGCTTCTACTACAAAGGGAATGGTCACTAGAAGCGGAACTACCCCAAATACTTGGCGGATAAGAAGGATGGCAAACTGAACAAAGGTATATTTGATATACATGTTATTGATGTGTACTTTACTAGTGTTCATAGTAACCCCTGGGTATTTGATACCGATTCAATTGCTAAGATTAGTAACTCGAAATAGGAGTTGCAGAATAAACAAAGACTAGTTAAGGGCGAGGTGACGATGTGTGTTGGAAGTGATTCCAAGGTTGATACGATCACCATCGCACACTCCCTCTACCTTCGGGATTAGTGTTGAACCTAAAAATGTTATTTGGTGTTTGCGTTGAGCATGAATGTGATTAGATCATGTTTATTGCAATACGTTTATTCATTTAAGTTAGAGAATAATTATTGTTCTGTTTACATGAATAAAACCTTCTATGGTCATACACCCAATGTGAATGGTTTATTGAATCTCAATCGTAGTGATAAACATATTCATAATATTGATGCCAAAAGATGCAAAGTTGATAATGATAACGCAACATACTTGTGGCACTGTCGTTTAGGTCATATTGGTGTAAAGCGCATGAAGAAACTCCATGTAGATGGACTTTTGGAATCTCTTGATTATGAATCATTTGATACTTGCGAACCATGCCTCATGGGCGAGATGACTAAAACTCCGTTCTCCGGAACAATGGAGCGAGCTAATGACTTATTGGAAATAATACATACCGATGTATGCGGTCCGATGATTGTTGAAGCACGCGGCAGGTATCGTTATTTTCTGACCTTCCCAGATGATTTGAGAAGGTATGGGTCTATCTACTTAATGAAACACAAATCTGAAACATTTGAAAAGTTCAAAGAATTTCAGAGTGAAGTGGAGAATCATCGTAATAAGAAAATAAAGTTTCTACGATCTAATCGCGGAGGCGAATATTTGAGTTACGAGTTTGCCTTCATTTAAAACAATGTGGAATAGTTTCACAACTCACGCCACATGGAACACCACGACGTAATGGTGTGTCCGAACGTCGTAATCGTACTTTATTAGATATGGTGCGATCTATGATGTCTCTTACCGATTTACCACTATCGTTTTGGGGTTATGCATTAGAGACAGCTGCATTCACGTTAAATATGGCACCATCTAAATCCGTTGAGACGACACCGTATGAACTGTGGTTTGGAAAGAAACCTAAGATGTCGTTTCTTAAAGTTTGGGGTTGGAAACTTATGTCAAAAGGCTTCAGCCTGATAAGCTCGAACCCAAATCGGAGAAGTGAGTCTTCATAGGATACCCTAAGGAAACAATTGGGTACACCTTCTACCACAGATCTATAGGCAAGATCTTTGTTGCCAAGCATGGAACCTTTCTAGAGAAGGAGTTTCTCTCGAAAGAAGTGAGTGGGAGGAAAGTATAACTTGATGAGGTAATTGTACCTTCTCTCAATTTGGATAGTAGCACATCAGAGAAATCCGTTCCCGTGATGGCTACACCAACTAGAGAGGAAGTTAATGATGATGATCATGAAACTTTGGATCAAGTTACTACTTGACCTCGTAGGTCGAACATAGCATGTTCCGCACAAGAGTGGTACGGTAATCCTGTCCTGGAAGTCATGTTACTAGACCATGACGAACCTACGAACTATGAAGAAGTTATGATGAGCCCGGATTCCGAAAAATGGCTTGAGGCCATGAAATTTGAGAAAGGATCCATGTATGAGAACAAAGTGTGGACTTTGGTGGATTTGCCCGATGATCGACAAGCCATTGAGAATAAATGGATCTTCAAGAGGAAGACTGACGCTAGTGATAATGTTATTGTCTACAAAGCTCGACTTGTCACGAAAGGTTTTCGACAAGTTCAAGGAGTTGACTATGATGAGACTTTCTCACCCGTAGCGATGCTTAAGTCAAAGAAAGAGTTCTTGCCTTTATTGTAAGCTGTGAAGTTGAGTAAGACTCAAAATCCAACCACGGCAGAAGATAGAGAGAGAATGAAAGTCATTCCCTATGCCTCAACCATAGGTTCTATAAAGTATGCCATGCTGTGTACTAGACCTATTGTGTACCTTGCCATAAGTTTGGCAAGGGGGTACAATGTGATCCAGGAGTAGATCACTAGACAGCAGTCAAAATTATCCTTAGGCACCTAAAGAGGACTAAGGAAATGTTTCTCGATTATGGAGGTCACAAAGAGTTTGTCGTAAAGGGTTACGTCGATGCAAGCTCTGACACTGATCCGGATGACTCTGAGTCTCAATCTGGATACATACTGAAAGTGGGAGCAATTAGCTAGACTAGCTCCGTGCAGAGCATTGTAGACATAGAAATTTGCAAAATACATACGGATCTGAATGTGGCAGACCCGTTGACTGAACCTCTCTCACAAGCAAAACATGATCACACCTTAGTACTCTTTGGGTATTAATCACATGGAGATGTGAACTAGATCATTGACTATAGTAAACCCTTTGGGTATTGGTCACATGATGTGAACTATGGGTGTTAATCACATGGCGATGTGAACTATTGGTGTTAATCACATGGTGATGTGAACTAGATTATTGACTCTAGTGCAAGTGGGAGACTGAAGGAAATATGCCCTAGAGGCAATAATAAAGTTGTTATTTTATATTTCCTTATTCATGATAAAGGTTTATTATTCATGCTAGAATTGTATTGATTGGAAACTTAAATACATGTGTGAATACTTAAACAAATATCGTGTCCCTAGTGAGCCTCTACTAGACTAGCTCGTTGATCAAAGATGGTTAAGGTTTCCTAACCCTAGTTGTGTGTTGTCATTTGATAACGGGATCACATCATTAGGAGAATGATGTGATCGACAAGACCCCTCTGTTAGCTTAGCATAATGATCGTTCAGTTTTATTGCTATTGTTTTCTTCATGTGAAATACATATTCCTTCGACTATGAGATTATGCAACTCCCGGATACTGGAGGAATGCCTTGTGTTCTATCAAACGTCACAACGTAACTCGGTGATTATAAAGATGCTCTACAGGTATCTCCGAAGGCGTTTTTTGAGTTGGCATAGATCAAGATTAGGATTTGTCACTCCGAGTATCGGAGAGGTATCTTTGGGCCCTCTCGGTAATACACATCATAAGCTTGGAAGCAAACGACTAAGGAGTTAGTCATGAGGTGATGTATTACGGAATGAGTAAAGAGACTTGCCAGTAACAAGATTGAACTAGGTATGAAGATAGCGACGATCGAATCTCGGGCAAGTAACATACCGATGGACAAAGGGAATTATTGATGTTGTCATAACGGTTCGACCGATAAAGATCTTCGTAGAATATGTAGGAGCCAATATGGGCATCCAGGTTCCGCCATTGGTTATTGACCGGAGAGGTGTCTCGGTCATGTCTACATACTTCTCGAACCCGTAGGGTCCGCATGCTTAACGTTCGATGTCGATTTGGTATAATATGAGTTATGTGGTTTGGTGACCGAATGTTGTTCAGAGTCCCGGATGTGATCACAGACATGACAAGGAGCTCCGGAATGGTTCAGAGGTAAAGATTGATATATAGGACGATACTATTTGGTATCCGGAATAGTTTCAGAATGCACCGGGAAGTTATCGGAATGCAGGAAGGGGTTCCGGAGGCACCGGGAGAGTATTGGGCCTTAGTGGGCCAAGTGGAAGGGAACACACCAGCCCACATGGGCTGGTGCTCCCCCTTTAGGGCAGCCACACCTAATACATGGTAAAGGGGGGGCGCCACCCCTCTTACCATATCCCGGAGAAGGGAGGAAGGAAAGAAGGGGGTGCCATTATTTGGCAAGGGGGGCACCAAAGGGAGGAGCCCTAGGGTTGTCGCCACACCTGTTGGGGCGCCCTAGGGGATGCCTCCTCCCCTCCCACACCTATATATATGTAGGGAGGGGTGCCACACAATACACAATGTATTCTACACCGTGTGTCGGCACCCCTCAGCCTCTAGTTTACTCCTCCGCTCTATATCGTCGCAATGCTTAGGCGAAGCCATGCGGGATTACTTCACCACCACCGTCACCACTCCGTTATGCTGACGGAACTCATCTACTACCTTGCCCCGCTTGCTGGATTAAGATGGCGAGGACAACACCGAGCTGAACGTGTGTAGAAGCGGAGGTGACGTGTGTTCGGTACTTGATCGGGCGGATCGTGAAGGTGTACGACTACATCAACCACGTTGTATAAACGCTTCCGCTTATGGTCTACGAGGGTACGTAGACACACTCTCCCCCTCGTTGCTATGCATCTCCATGGATAGATCATTGCGTGTGCGTAGAAAAAAAAATGTTTTCCATGCAATGATTCCCAACACTTCTGTTGACATTTCGGCCTCGACCCCTTTATAAAAGTTGTTCAAGTGGACGAGAGGCCTCGGTTTTCATGCCATACGACCGCGCATGTAAGCAGTAACGGTCGCA